>NC_088397.1:31558929-31885179 GCF_034236695.1 Oncorhynchus nerka
CATTAGTGTAGTTAGACCACTGGGAATGGCTTTGATCACACAAATAAACTCTCTGAAGGTATTGGAAACTCATTCAATGTTATAAATAGTTCATATGTAAGAATATTACCCCTGATGTCAAAAACATCAAGAACAACGTCAATATTCCTCTCATGCCAGCTGGGGTAGAACAATGACTTATTCCTTACAGTTATGTATGAATTATTCCACAAAAGAGCTTTATGTGGGGAAAATTTGTGCAGGAAACACATTTTAATATAGCTGTCTATGTTGCAAATCAAAATAGTGTGCAATATCATTTAATACAATTCCAGAGCCATCATAAAAATGTTCAATTGTACTTCATAACCAATGAGTTATGAAGATGCTATATAACCAAAGATCTATACAGTATGGCCTATCAGAATAGAAAAGAGTATAAATTGGTAGAAAATCGGGGTTTTAGGAACATGGTACTGACATATTGCACAAACCACAGGCAGAAAGCTGGGGAGATCCACTCTCTAGCGTGAATGCCACAGTCAATCCACATAGCTCTCTTTTCAGCTCTCTCTTGACGTCCAGACAACTGAAAAAGACAACAGAGAAATTCAATAATTTGATCAGTATAAAATGACTATGACATTATTTAAAAATAGAATAATTGTATGAATCATTGCTAAAAAGGCAGCTTGGGGAACCTTGAGAACGTAAAGTGGGCGTTTTTCATACGATGAGCCAATCAGGATGACTTTGATCATGTCTGGGTGTTCCTGGGCAGTCTTGTTGATCCAATAGTATATCTATAAAAGAGACAGCACGATAACATTTTCATAATAAAAACATACTTGACATCTACCAGCTGGGATCACAAATGACCAGAGCCTTGTATTCATAAAGTGTTTCACAGTAGTATAACTGATCTAGGACCAGCTGCCCCTGGCCATATAATGTTACTATCTAAGAAGCATCATAACGATCCTAGATCAGCACTCTAACGCTGAGACGCTGTATGAATATGGGCCCAGAAGAGGTTATGACGTTAAAGTAATGTTAATGGGATGTTACATTGAGATTATGTTAATGTTACATTACATTAAGGTTATGTTAATAACATTAGGTAATGACATGACACAGTCAGGTCTCTTACATCCTCCAGAGAATGGTACCGATCATAATAAGATATGCTGCTTCGAGGGTCTGACGATTCATTCCTGGTCTGCATCTCGATCAGTTCCTCTGTGTTGTCCAGTAGCACTCTGAAACAAACACACATTCTTACTCTTGGGGATTTCTCTGAACTATTAAAAACATTCTACATGCATTTCATAATACTGAAAGCTTATATCATGGATATGACCGTAAGGGCATAACATAACAAAATCAATATTGAAGTTTATGCGAAGTCAGCTGGTAGTCCAACCCTGGGGCTTGAATTCAAGATCTTGCTACTGTAAACCCAACACCTTAGCCATTAAGCCAAGAAATCTGAACTTTTTGACGAGGCAGTTATTGGCTGGATATGTTCTTCACAATATCTGCTTGTATGTGTGTAGTGACTTGGATTGAGAGTACTTGGTTACTGTGAAAGACAAAGGACAAATAGGCTAATGTGGCTTCCTTTTCTCGTCTCCTGTTCATCTGCACATAGGAAAGGAGATGAGGAGAGGTCACTAGACTATTGAGATGTAGGGGAGAGTGAGGTAAGTTGAGCCAAAGGCATAAGTTGAGCCACCCTTGTTTCTAGGAAACCATACACCAAATTAATCTTTTTGACCAAATATGTAGGAAGAGGTCATCATTTCATGGAGTCTAAACCACATGGAAAAAGTGGTAAGCAAGTTAGTAATTTGACTGATTTTCACCAAGTCAAATTAGTTTACTTGGTTAGAGCAGGCCTGGGCAATTATTTCCATGGAGGGCCATATTAGAATATATTTTAGAAATTGTGGTCCAGAATCATATTACAGGGTTATACATAATGTGTATGACTGTGTTGACAGATATAGCTACTCAAATCAAATCAAATCAAATGTATTTATATAGCCCTTCGTACATCAGCTGATATCTCAAAGTGCTGTACAGAAACCCAGCCTAAAACCCCAAACAGCAAGCAATGCAGGTGTAGAAGCACGGTGGCTAGGAAAAACTCCCTAGAAAGGCCAAAACCTAGGAAGAAACCTAGAGAGGAACCAGGCTATGTGGGGTGGCCAGTCCTCTTCTGGCTGTGCCGGGTGGAGATTATAACCGAACATGGCCAAGATGTTCAAATGTTCATAAATGACCATCATGGTCCAATAATAATAAGGCAGAACAGTTGAAACTGGAGCAGCAGCACGGCCAGGTGGACTGGGGACAGCAAGGATTCATCATGTCAGGTAGTCCTGAGGCATGGTCCTAGGGCTCAGGTCCTCTGAGAGAGAGAAAGAAAGAGAGAAAGAGAGAATTAGAGAGAGCACACTTAAATTCACACAGGACACCGAATAGGACAGGAGAAGTACTCCAGATATAACAAACTGACCCTAGTCCCCTGACACATAAACTACTGCAGCATAAATACTGTTGTTGACCCCTATTACTAGCCTGTTCAACCTCTCTTTCGTGTCGTCTGAGATTCCCAAAGATTGGAAAGCAGCTGCGGTCATCCCCCTCTTCAAAGGGGGGGACACTCTTGACCCAAACTGCTACAGACCTATATCTATCCTACCCTGCCTTTCTAAGGTCTTCGAAAGCCAAGTCAACAAACAGATTACCGACCATTTCGAATCTCACCATACCCTCTCTGCTATGCAATCTGGAATCAGAACTGGTCATGGGTGCACCTCAGCCACGCTCAAGGTCCTAAACGATATCTTAACCGCCATCGATAAGAAACATTACTGTGCAGCCGTATTCATTGATCTGGCCAAGGCTTTTGACTCTGTCAATCACCACATCCTCATCGGCAGACTCGACAGCCTTGGTTTCTCAAATGATTGCCTCGCCTGGTTCACCAACTACTTCTCTGATAGAGTTCAGTGTGTCAAATCGGAGGGTCTGCTGCCCGGACCTCTGGCAGTCTCTATGGGGGTGCCACAGGGTTCAATTCTTGGACCGACTCTCTTCTCTGTATACATCAATGATGTCGCTCTTGCTGCTGGTGAGTCTCTGATCCACCTCTACGCAGACGACACCATTCTGTATACTTCAGGCCCTTCTTTGGACACTATGTTAACAACCCTCCAGGCAAGCTTCAATGCCATACAACTCTCCTTCCGTGGCCTCCAATTTCTCTTAAATACAAGTAAAACTAAATGCATGCTCTTCAAGCGATCGCTGCCTGCACTTGCCCGCCTGTCCAACATCACTACTCTGGACGGCTCTGACTTAGAATACGTGGACAACTACAAATACCTAGGTGTCTGGTTAGACTGTAAACTCTCCTTCCAGACCCACATCCAACATCTCCAATCCAAAGTTAAATCTAGAATTGGCTTCCTATTTTGCAACAAAGGATCCTTCACTCATGCTGCCAAACATACCCTTGTAAAACTGACCATCCTACCAATCCTCGACTTCGGCGATGGCATTTACAAAATAGTCTCCAATACCCTACTCAACAAATTGGATGCAGTCTATCACAGTGCCATCCGTTTTGTCACCAAAGCCCCATATACAACCCACCATTGCGACCTGTACGCTCTCGTTGGCTGGCCCTCGCTTCATACTCGTTGCCAAACCCACTGGCTCCATGTCATCTACAAGACCCTGCTAGGTAAAGTCCCCCCTTATCTCAGCTCGCTGGTCACCATAGCATCACCCACCTGTAGCACACGCTCCAGCAGGTATATCTCTCTGGTCACCCCCAAAACCAATTCTTTCTTTGGCCGCCTCTCCTTCCAGATCTCTGCTGCCAATGACTGGAATGAACTACAAAAATCTCTGAAACTGGAAACACTTATCTCCCTCACTAGCTTTAAGCACCAGCTGCCAGAGCAGCTCACAGATTACTGCACCTGTACATAGCCCACCTATATTTTAGCCCAAACAACTACCTCTTTCCCTAATGTATTTATCTAATTTTATTTATTTATTTTGCTCCTTTGCACCCCATTATTTTTACTTCTACTTTGCACATTCTTCCAATGCAAATCTACCATTCCAGTGTTTTACTTGCTATATTGTATTTACTTTTCCACCATGGCCTTTTTTTTGCCTCCCTTATCTCACCTCATTTGCTCACATCGTATATAGACTTGTTTCTACTGTATTATTGACTGTGTTTGTTTCACTCCATTTGTAACTCTGTGTCGTTGTATGTGTCGAACTGCTTTGCTTTATCTTGGCCAGGTCGCAATTGTAAATGAGAACTTGTTCTCAACTTGCCTACCTGGCTAAATTTACATTTACATTTAAGTCATTTAGCAGATAAAGGTGAAATAAAATAAAAAAGATTTAATCACTGAAAATGTCGGTTCACATACATAGGTTGACCCAAACAGTACAAGCATCTTCTGAGCATGACTCCTAATCATTGAAATATTTTGTTCATTGAGAGATGCATATAACCTCGTCAGTGACATTGTTTTGAATAGTTCTCCAATCAGTGCATCAGACTGAAGATCGATAAGCTCAAATTGCAGGTCAGTAGAAGCGTTATCCACATTGAAGGTGAAAGGAGAGGAAACCAACAGCATGTCATTTTCCAACACTTTGAAATCCTCAAAACGACGAGAAAACTCACCGCTCAAAGCACGCAGCGCACCGATGTATACTTCTCCTGCTGGTCATCTAGTAGGGAACAGACTAGTAGTGTCGGAAGGTGGGTGAGATTGTTGACTTCTACGGGAGGAGTAATTTTCCCTTGAAGGCTTAGACAAGGCTGTACATCTGATGTAAATAGGCCCTTCCCTTGTAGTTTGTAATTCTGTTCATTCATGAAGGCCATGATGTCCACCGTGAAGGCCAGCCTAGTGGTTAGAGCGTTGGACTAGTAACCGAAAGGTTGCAAGTTCAAATCCCCGAGCTGACAAGGTACAAATCTGTCGTTCTGTCCCTGAACAGGCAGTTAACCCACTGTTCCTAGGCTGTCATTGAAAATAAGATTTTTTTCTTAACTGACTTGCCTAGTTAAATAAAGGTAAAATTAAAAAATCTTGCAGTTGAGGGAAATCCATACATTTTCCTTTCATTTGCAAAAACTCAGCAATCTCCGACTTCAGGTCCCACACCCTTTTAAGCGCCTTCCCCAAACTCAGCCATCTCACGTTTGTTTTGTTCGGGGAAATCTGCATGACCCGACTCTGTCACTTCCAACATGAGAAACTGCCTGTGGTTGAAAGATTTAGTTCTTATGAAGTTTATCACTTCAGTGACTGTATCCACAACATGGCTCATTTTCAGAACACATTTACAGAGCACACCCTGATGAATAATGCAATGCAGAAAAATAATGTTCTGATCTGGGTTCAGCTCATCTACTTGATCTTGTATCCTTTTCACAAGGACAACGTTTTTCCTGTCAAGTTTTGGCACCCATCAGTGGTCACACTGGATAACTTTTCAAAACTCAGTCCCAGCTTTGCCACACACTTATTAACCTCCTCCAATAAATATTTCCGTCTGTGGGAAGTGCTCTTCATTGACTGCACTGTAATTTCAACGTCTGGGGTTATGCCTCGTTAGAATACTAACAACTGCGCCGTGTCAAGTGCATCACTGCTCTCATCCAGGTACAATAAATCCTTTACCTTGTCTTTCAACTGTTGTTCCATATTCTCTGTTATGTCCTCAACATGCCGTGTCACTGTTCGTCTTGACAGGGAAATATATTTTTTTAACTATTTCTTGGCGGGGCGATGTATTGCTGCAGAGTCAATTAAACATTATTTAATTCATTCGCCCTCAGCGAATGGCTTGCTATGTTTAGCAATTTCGTGGGACAGTACATAGCCAGCTCCCGCCATCCCTTCGTTTGCTGAATGCAGTTTTGTGAAAAGTCCTTGCTGCTTTTGCAACTGAGAAAGCAACTCCTTCGATGCACTTGCCCTCTGATCAGAAGACATATTCCTATATTTCTCTGCATGCTTCGTCAGGAAGTGTCGCGACAAGTTGACAGCGATGCTCTCTTTGCGACACCAAGCACACAGCTTTCACTGATAACTCAATAAAGAAATTGTTCCATGTCCACTCTTGCTAGAACACCCTACATTCATTGTCTTCTTCCCTTTTCTTTGAAAAATTCATTTTTGCGCAATGACTTAAATTTTTTATTCAATAATACAAACATCAAAAACTTACATTGCTACATCAGACATGTCTAAAAAAACAAAACACAGGTATTAATTAAGAAGTACTAAAACAAAATACTAAAACATACAAAAAATATAAATAAAATAATTATTTAAAAAATAAAAAAAAATTATAGTGCAATTGTATTCACTCTGAAAAAATCTCATTATAATGATTCAGGAAGATGTTATTCTTGTTGTTATTCATAAGGGATACTTTCTTAAAACAAGATAATTAAATTAAATAAAAAATATGTGTAATTTTGGTATAGAATTCTGGAATTTTTGTTTGTGTATAAAGTATTTGACAACAAGAATAAAAAAAAATCACAATCATTTCGATGGTCTTGTTATCATTGCAATAGTAACATATTATATTCTTCATGTCAAAAACATGGGTAATGTTCATAATGGTAAATAAGTATTCTGCAAGGTTTTCCCAAAATTCTGACACAACTTTACATTCAAAGAACAAGTGAGTCAGATTCTCACCTTGGACAACATTGAATTACATGGATATATCTTATGTAGAATTTTAAAGTGCACTTCCTTAAATTAGCTTGGTATGCAATATTTGTAAGGCCTTAACCAAGCTTTTTCCAGACAGTGTCAGGAATAAGCATGCTCCGGGAAAATGTTCCTCTAGACGTAAGTTGGTTCTGTGAATGAAGAATTTGTCTTATATATTTATTACAACAAGATTTTTCAAGTAAGCTCACACCTGCAAAACTTCTGGATAAGCTTTGTGATCATTACCAAAGCTAAGATGAGTTTTCATTAGTGTAGTTAGACCACTGGGAATGGCTTTGATCACACAAATAAACTCTCTGAAGGTATTGGAAACTCATTCAATGTTATAAATAGTTCATATGTAAGAATATTACCTTTGTTGTCAAAAACATAAAGAACAAAGTCAATATTCCTCTCATGCCAGCTGGGGTAGAACAATGACTTATTTCTTACAGTTATGTCTGAAGTATTTCACAAAATAGCTTTATGTGGGGAAAATTTGTGCAGGAACATATTTTCCATGCCATTAAAGCTTGTTGGTGAAACCTAGCCAATTTAGCGCGTAATCTTTCAGGAATATAATTACATTTCAGTAAAAATTGAAGACCTTCAAACTTATTAAACACATTATTATATTGTAGGTTCATGCTCTACAACATCCGCAGAGTACGACCCTGCCTCACACAGGAAGCAACGCAGGTCCTAATCCAGGCACTTGTCATCTCCCGTTTGGATTACTGCAACTCGCTGTTGGCTGGGCTCCCTGCCTGTGCCATTAAACCCCTACAACTCATCCAGAACGCCGCAGCCCGTCTGGTGTTCAACCTTCCCAAGTTCTCTCACGTCACCCCGCTCCTCCGCTCTTTCCACTGGCTTCCAGTTGAAGCTCGCATCCGCTACAAGACCATGGTGCTTGCCTACGGAGCTGTGAGGGGAACGGCACCTCAGTACCTCCAGGCTCTGATCAGGCCCTACACCCAAACAAGGGCACTGCGTTCATCCACCTCTGGCCTGCTCGCCTCCCTACCACTGAGGAAGTACAGTTCCCGCGCAGCCCAGTCAAAACTGTTCGCTGCTCTGGCCCCCAATGGTGGAACAAACTCCTCACGACGCCAGGACAGCGGAGTCAATCACCACCTTCCGGAGACACCTGAAACCCCACCTCTTTCAGGAATACCTAGGATAGGATAAAGTAATCCTTCTCACCCCCCTTAAAAGATTTAGATGCACTATTGTAAAGTGGCTGTTCCACTGGATGTCTTAAGGTGAACGCACCAATTTGTAAGTCGCTCTGGATAAGAGCGTCTGCTAAATGACTTAAATGTAAATGTTAAATGTAAATGTAATTATTTGGAATGAAATACCATATTGAATCATCATTGATCAAACATATTTTTAACCAGTTGATCTTTTTTATTTTACCAGGTAGGTTTACTGAGAACACATTCTCATTTACAGCAATAACCTGGGGAATAGTTACAGGGGAGAGGAGGGGGACGAATGAGCCAATTGTAAACTGGGGATGATTAGGTGACCATGATAGTTTGAGGGCCAGATTGGGAATTTAGCCAGGACACCAGGGTTAACACCCCTACTCGTACGATAAGTGCCATGTGATCTTTAATGACCCCAGAGAGTCAGGACACCCATTTAATGTCCCATCTGAAAGACGGCACCCTACACAGGGTAGCGTCCCCATTCACTGCCCTGGGGATTGGGATATTTTTTAGACCAGAGGAAAGAGTGCCTCCTACTAGCCCTCCAACACCACTTCCAGCAGCATCTGGTCTCCCATCCATAGAGAGAGAGAGAGAGAGAGAGCAAGAGAGAGAGAGAGAGAGAGCGAGAGAGAGAGAGAGAGAGAGAGAGAGAGAGAAAGATCGAGAGATCTTTGATGATTTAGCCAGAGTAAAGTCTAAGTTAAACTTTACTTTTTTGAGGAGGGCTTTGGGCTGCTTTGCAATAACAGTGAGCTGTTTAATACACCATGACCCCCCCCAAAAAAATAATAATAATAATAATATTAATAATAATATATGTCTTTCTTTTAAAACATTTCCACATCTTGATTAACAAAATGATGTATTGTAATTTATTTGGGTTTAAACTTTATCCTGGAACTGCATTGATAGAGGAAAATATGGTTGAAATGACTAATTATGTATACATTCCAATCAGAAACTGACTAGTCCAAATGCTATAATGTACGGTACATGTGAGTTATCCCTCTTGCTCCCTTTCCCAATTGTATATAATGTAGTCAGGAGTTAGTAACAATAATAGGTCTGTTCCTTAGTTCATTCAGTTGTACAAATCTCCAGGTGGTGGGAACGGGCCATCTCCAAATGGTCGGGAATGTTGATTTATGCTGACTGGCCTTGACTTCGTGCTGATAACGCGGAGGCTTGAAAGTTAGAGGGGCCCTCTGTTTGTGAAACGGAACGTTTGGAAAACGCTGACGTCATTTTCAGTTTATAACCTGTGGAAATGTGTGTAAGCATTCAGTACTCTCTGGAATTAAACGCTCTTTACCTGGCTTTTAAGACTGGTCTCGATCTACTTCATGCATAATTAATGAACTTACACCTCATTAATGAATAGAAACGAGTGTGAAATTGGTTTTGGCAATTAAAGCATAGAGTAATTTAGAATTTCTCTATCAATTTGGTCCTTCGAGCCGGATCTAAAATATCCCTCTCTGTGCCTGTAGGTAGTACGCTGGAAAATCGTGCACGGACGAGTTTTGACTCGTTTTACTAAAGACCTGACCTCTGAATTGAGGTAAAAATTGAAACAGGCCTGCGTATTATCACAGAGGACAGAGAGGGTGACTAGATTCAAACGAACAATGTTTTCCCAGCCGGCAGCAGGTAAAGTAGCCTTTATTCTCGATTCTGGGGGGGATTTGAGCTCTTTAATTGATGTTCTGAAATTTTCAGAAATCATCAATAATGGGGGCCTTGCTATTCCCACAGGGTATGTATGACCATCATACACTGGGTTTTGTATAACCGATATACACTGAAGCAGGTTCGAAAATAACCTGTGGTAATGTGCACTACCGAAAATAAACTAAAACTTAGTCATGAGTGGCACACCAGCCCGAGATTAAGAAGGGATATTAAATAGGTACTGGGAGATAGGACGGTGAGTTTGTACAAATACTGGGCGTAGAGAGACGGCAAGCGCAAGATAACTGGATTGGTCATGTGAATAGTGGCAGTATTGATCACCGTCCCGATTCAACTAATACTACGGAAAATATCCAAATGAGGAGGAGAGGGAAACTTAGATCTAAAGAAATGAGATAAAAGCCATTCTTTAGACATGACAGTTCCAGGCGAGAGGGAAGTTTAACAAATAGTGGCGTGAGATAACGATTATTAGCGTTCTTTAAAAGCCCTCTGACACAACCGGAAAATACTAGGGCTTTACAAACCCTGGGCTTATGGTTGTAAGGTTAGACCTAATGTTTGTTTCAAAAGTCAAAGCTATTGGTAAGATTTCCATAAAAGAGCTAAACTTAATCATGAGAGATTACGACAAAAAAGGATTGTTTAGCCGAATAAGGGGGAGAGGGTAACTTAAATCTAATGCGAGAGGGAAATATAACAATTAGTGGCGTGAGATAACGATTATTAGCGTTCTTTAAAAGCCCTCTGACACAACCGGAAAATACTAGGACTTTACAAACCCTGGGCTTATGGTTGTAAGGTTAGACCTAATGTTTGTTTCAAAAGTCAAAGCTATTGGTAAGATTTCCAAAAAAGAGATATGGGCGTTTAAATTTGGGCTATTTTCTGTTGTCTAGATGTCGGAGTAACAACTTCAGATAACTGTAAAAATGGGTATATTTGCGGAGAGTCTCGGTCAAATTCAGAGCGCTGGTAGTATAGTGGCGAGAGCAACAGTCTCGCCAACGGGAATCCACGGTTCGGTTCCTGGCCGAGGGTTTAACTAAAATTGATTTTAGATCGTAATCGACCTACTTGCATGTTTTGCCTGAAAAATACGGTCGCCAGTGTTTGCAAAAGATATAACTGAACGGATATTATGTGTTCCAGATAGAATTGATAAAAGAAGTCATTAAAAATAACGACGAAACAATTTCAATGTAAAACGCTATTTCGCCCAAAATGATCTGGTGGAATAATGTATTGAGATAGGAGTCGTAATTAAATAGATGTATCATAGAAGAGAGAGAGTTACCTAAAGTTAAATGGGGGGAACTCAATCTGAATAGGGAATATATATTTTACAAAGGCAGGCAGATTTGTGGCTATGGCCAGCAACGGAATTGCTAGACACTCAATGGGGCTATATAGTGCAACGCTTTGGACTATAAATTAGGTAAGAATAGTTCAATCGTAAGAAGTTGTGATTGTTTTTCTGATTATTGATTATTATTGATGAAGGTAACACCAGTGAATTTGAACAAAAAGTAACGTATTCTAAAAATGATCTGATTTCCGTTCTCGTTGCGGGGAACAAATGAAAAGTCTTATCTTAAAGGGACAGTGCACGGTAATCACAGTGGTTTGAGTGTATGACAGTGGAAAAAATATTGTGGGACGACAATTCGAAGAGAGAAAAATAAGTTACATGATACATCAAGAGATTTAAAACGAACGACGTGAAGGGATCATAAGAATTATTGGGTGTCATTGTAGGAGTAAATGTTTGGGTTAAGGTGATTTCCCTGTTCCCAGAGACAAGGCATTTTTAAGGCGAGCACTCACTAATGCTGGTCTGAGTTGTAATTAGACAAGTGAATAACGTATTGGGAATAGAGTTGTAATTAAAATACTAAGTCAAAGACGAGACAGGTATTTAGAGCAAAATGGATTCTAAATGATAACAAAGAGACAATTATGGTTTATGCCCATCGAAAAGCTTTTATAAAATTGGCGAATTTAGAGATGTTGGTTGGGGTGGTAAATTATAATTCAGGATTAGAACAGATGTGATAAATTAGGTTTGGTTAATCGAACAAGAATTATTTACAATCCATTTGAAGTCGCTACGAATTGGCAGGTTGAGCGCTTGATGATGACATCACTAGCGCAACACTTTTGTCACCAGAGACTGGGAATAACGGAGCAAACTGTATGGCTATTTTTGGGTTTGATTTAACTTAGTTGAACAGTGTGTTCTGGTGGGTTTAGGTAGAACTCTTTGTTCCGGAACGGATGAAAGTTACCCATAAGTAAGTAAATTAAAGGAGCCATGAGGGAATGAAAATGCATATTTATTAAATATCGGGGATTAAATTACGGATTCCTTACACTGTGAAATGTACGACATTGCGGCAGAGAGAAAAAGTAATGCATTGGATAATAATGTTATCGGGTGAATTGTATCTAAAGGTAGCATGGTCATTTAAGTAAACATATCCGTAGACGATGTTTAAAACTTATGATTATTGATTTGAGTCAAAGGGGAATTATCATTAGGTTTTAGTTATAGTTCACTTATTGAGTTTCTGATTCGAGGTAGCATTAGTGAATGATAGTTAGGGATGTGGTGGCTCACTTTTAGAGGCCTCCTGGGATTATAATTTTGGGGGAGAGTGCAGCGTTAAACGACCAAATTGAAAAAGGTCTGCAAATTATATATATATAAAACAACTGTTAGAACGATTTGTTTTAGTGCAAGGAGATTTTAAAGAGGCACGCTCACATATGGAACCTTATGAGATGTTTTTTGGGGGGGTTTGAATCATACAGGTGACTATTTCTATTGTAAGGATAAAGGGATCTTTATGTCTAATATGGTATGGCCTTTTGACCTTATCATGACTGACTTCTGAGGTCTGATCAGCCTCAGGGGAGAGTCATTTGTATAATGAATGGAGTCATATTGAGTTACTTGTTTTAAGGTAAATTCATTAGAAATGAAGCAGTTTTGGTTGAGGGTTTAGAATTACTGTTTGAACCGCAAATGAGAAAGTGGTTCAGGATTCTGTCTTATAACATTAGCTGTGAAGTTTTTTTTTTTGGATGGGCTATTAGGGAGTTGGTATTGTAACAGAGAGAAAGTCATATTCATCATTGAGAATAAATAGGGGAAGATAACATATTTTGAGCCAACAGGGCGGGGAAGGAATTGAGGTATTTTTATTTGATTTTAACACCCGTGTACAGGAGTGTCAAAAGACGGGGGACATTACCTGTGTAATGGGGGAGGGTGTCCGTATGGGGATTACATGATAACCAACTTGGGACAGTTCTGGGACTGGAGAAGAGGATATCTTTATGGCATAGGGAATCCCACAAAGGTGGATAGGTTTCCCATGATATGGGGGAAACCTGGGAGTACTGTTGAACTTTGTAAAGGTGATGAAATCCTACTAACCATCAAAACTATTAAGCTCTCTGATGCAGGCACTTACACCCCCGGACTACAAAGGACCGGGACAGACACGGTGGGTGTGTTTTCTATTAAGGTACTGCCAAAAACCGGAGGTCTCACACGAACCAGGGCCGGACACACTCCTCTACCACCCCTGGACCGAACCTGCCACCACTGTGCTAAAAATCCCATTCAGGTAATTAATGTTAGACTATTCAGCTATTGATCAATTAGACACGGAGACTGGTTTTGATGGTAGGGACAATTTGTGGCTGTTTTATACAGAATAGACTTGCTTAGAATATGCTTCTTGCTAGTCAGGGGGGAGTCTGCAAGATGTTCGGTGAACAATGTTGTACGTATATCCCTAATAACACCAGTCCAGATGGTAGTATATCTAAGGGCCTTAAATGGGCTTGATGCACTATCTGCTGAGATGAGGACCATGGCGGGGGTAGAGGAGTCTGACTGTCCACCTGGTTGGGAGACTGGTTTGGTAAGTATACTGGTATGGTGGTTACTGGATTTCTGACCCTAATTCTTGTATTATTTGTTATTGATGTGATGTGCTGCTTGCATCATACCGTGTTTTAAGAAGTCTGTTACAGATGTGGTGAAGGCTTCAGGCATGATGCCTTTGCTTGATGCTCCAGTTGGAGAGGCTGTGGTGAAGCATGCTTTGAGGGGAGGATAAGACTGACTGTGGATGACCCATGTATGTTTGTTCTCCCTGTCGTGAAGGGTGGCATGGTGCCCACCTGGTGCTGGATAAGAATAGCTGAGAGGACCAGATGGGTTATAAGAATGCTTTGTTCTGCTTTACTCTGTTTTACAGGACCAAAGTTTTATTCCACACTTTGCAACACATTAAATCCATGTTATTGTCAGATAGAATACTGAGGGTCCCCAAGGAGAGGGCTTGTTAGTGTAGGAAGGATTTTTAATATGGTTAGCATTTATTAGATTATAAGTTTTTAAATAGTATTATATTTAACTGGAATATAGGACATCTATGAGGAGTTAGGATTATTGTTAGGATTAAGATAGATTGATTAAGGAATTTGGAGAAAAGCCGCTCATAGACATGTTTTTTTTTCTAAAAGAGGGTCCATGGGTTTGGATGGAGCCAAACAGTGAGACATATAGTTCAAATTTGGAAAACATGAGAAACATAGCTTTAGGCAGACAGAGGAGCCCTCCCCCGCACTGCAGAGACCTTGAAGGTTGGAGAACAGAGAAGCTTTAGAAGGGGGGCCAGGACGAGCAAAGATAACATAGTGGGTAGATAAGTTACTGAGTGGAGACAAAAGTGAGAATTGGACATGTGGAAAATGAAAGGGACACTCCTAAATGGAATTTCAGACATAAGGATAATTCACTAAATCTTATCTAAGTCATTGTATAAGAATAAGGCAAGGTTGTTACCTGGGCAGAGCCAGGTAACAAAAGGGGGATGGGTAAATAACCCCCCCCCCCTTCCCCCCCTTAAAAGACCTAGATGCACTATTGTAAAGTGGCTGTTCCACTGGATGTCATAAGGTGAAATCACCAATTTGTAAGTCGCTCTGGATAAGAGCGTCTGCTAAATGACTTAAATGTTAAATGTAAATGTAAATAGTGTTCTAGAATAGGATGTGACCTACGGGATAATTAACTAATAAAAATTGGTTTGACGAATAAGAAACTGTTTTATTAACCAAACCTGTATGTCCAAGAGTTTATGCACTACAGGTGAACTACAGGTGAAGACACTCAATCCAGTCCCGTGGGCCACCCGGATTCATATCGCACTGCGGGGGGGGGGGGTAAGATACATATCACTGTCGAACAAATAAACAGTGTTCGGGAGGAGAACTGGAATGAACAGAATTCCGGGGGCCATCTCTCGAATGAAGTAACCCTCCCTGTCCTGTCACCCCTGTTTTTGTTCATAGAAGTGAAGATGTATCTGGCTCTTGCTAAGTTATGTGTTTTCGGGAAAGGGTGGGGTTTCACATGGAAGCTGTTCGTCTGAGCTGTCTTATCGTGGGTGACGTATTCCTGATACAGCACGTCCTACTAGATATGCGGAGAGTGGTAATTTGACCCATGGTTTAGACGGTGAGGATTTTGTTCCAAAATAGAAGAGATATCAATGCAGGTTCCCATATTGATCGTGGACAGGTCATAGCTCACACTGAAAGGGATGGCTACGTAAACCCATACACTCAATTTGGGACCAGGTGGAGTATAGTAAGGGTTGGCGTTTTGGACTGTGTTCCTGAACAGAGGAAGTATTGTATAAAGGTACGAATAGTTCAGACCAAAGACCTCAAAGAAGTTATAGAAGTGGAGACTGGGTTTGGGGAGTCCAACTTATGGTTGGAATGGATTCAATATACGGCCAGATCAGTGGCTAAAGAAGAATGTTATGCCTGTGCGAACGCTAAACCCCAGTTAACAACTATCCCTTTTCCACTGAACGGAATTAATTCCCCTAAGGGAATGGCATGTATGGTAAAGCTGTTCATGAAAGCAGGAATGCCAAATAATGACAGTTGTATTGATTTGCACTATTTATATCCCCAGGAACCAAGTTGGTACAGAGAATATGACCACTGACGAGACCATGTCTGAATTGACAGGCTGGTTGAACTCTGGGGACTTCAATAAAATAAAATGGGCCAGTGTCGACATCTGGTGGTTGTGCGGGGGAATGAGTTTGTGCGGTATTGCCGACTGATTGGACTGGACTATGTGCTTTAGTACATTTAGGAATGCCTTTTACACTCATACAACACCAAGACATGAAGTTAGCCAAAACGAGAGAGAAGAGATGCTCCATCTAGGTCTTTTGGTGAAAGAGTATATATTGATAACATTGGGGTTCCACGAGGTGTGCCGGATGAGTTCAAGGCAAGAAATCAGATACTGGCAGGATTAGAGTGGTCTACTCTCAATAAGAATGTAGACTGGATTAATTATAGTTACCAGAAGGGTTATTAAAGGGTTTGTAGAACAGACTGAAGCAATCAGCTGGAAGACCTGACAGAATAGAATTGCATTAGATAAAAGGAGGAAGTGGGCGTGGTAATCAGGACCGTGTCTTACATCCCAGGTAGCACAGCTCCGGACGAATCAGTGCCCGAAGCCTCAGCTGGTTTGACCACCCTGGCTCACGGGTTGGCAGAAACTCTGGGGTGGATAATTCTCTGAACTAAATTGGGTAGACAGTATTTATGGAAAAATGTGGTGTTATGGGCCACCTTAACCGATGTGACTGTGTTAGTCTTGTACGTACGTGGTTGATTGCGTGTATGTATGAAAGTTATTGTTTCCAGGACTCTGGAAAGATCAATGACACTACAGATGGTGCGTTATGGGCCGATTCCAGGTTCTGACCCATGGAGGACTGAAGGCATGTCTACAGAGGAAGTGGACGAATCCGGATCTGTCATTTGTGGGGAATTTATGTTTGATGAGAATAGTGTTGAGATGAAGGGGAATTAGATTGTAATTTGTTTCAATGATTAAACTGTTTTTTAATAAAGATTGTAAAAAGAAAAGAAAAAAATCCTGAAAGAGGAGTTATGATTCTGATGTAGGTTTAAAAACAGTTGGAGTTAAGGTTAGATTTGATTAATGATGGGTGAAAAGTCGGGTAAACATTTACAATAATATTTTTATTTTGTAGATTTGAATGTATAATATTTGATCAAAGGGAGGATTGATAGAGGAAAATATGGTTGAAATGACTAATTATGTATACATTCCAATCAGAAACTGACTAGTCCAAATGCTATAATGTACGGTACATGTGAGTTATCCCTCTTGCTCCCTTTCCCAATTGTATATAATGTAGTCAGGAGTTAGTAACAATAATAGGTCTGTTCCTTAGTTCATTCAGTTGTACAAATCTCCAGGTGGTGGGAACGGGCCATCTCCAAATGGTCGGGAATGTTGATTTATGCTGACTGGCCTTGACTTCGTGCTGATAACGCGGAGGCTTGAAAGTTAGAGGGGCCCTCTGTTTGTGAAACGGAACGTTTGGAAAACGCTGACGTCATTTTCAGTTTATAACCTGTGGAAATGTGTGTAAGCATTCAGTACTCTCTGGAATTAAACGCTCTTTACCTGGCTTTTAAGACTGGTCTCGATCTACTTCATGCATAATTAATGAACTTACACCTCATTAATGAATAGAAACGAGTGTGAAATTGGTTTTGGCAATTAAAGCATAGAGTAATTTAGAATTTCTCTATCATGCATTTAGACAGAAAATAATTTGCTTAAGTTAGGCCTACTATTTGCTTTAGTAGGTCTACAGAATATTGTATGTATATTATGCAAAATCGGCCAGCTCACAGACAAATTCACTTTGCTACACCCAATGCCGTATATAAACCCTAGAATGTATTTAGCTATTTATTGGCCATTGAGAGGCTTTGAAACCTCTGGTCGGACATATTGGAACTCCCTAGTAAGAGTAGTTCTCCATAGGAATTAATGGAATATTACATGTTTAAAAAATAAATAAATAGGTGGGACAGTAACATTAGTACTCTAAATTTTTTTTAAATGTTTATGTTTAGCATACATAATATAATTTAAAAGTATGCATTAAGGTCTCTGTAATAGAATACACCTTTCAAAAACGAATGTAAACATGAATAAATTACTCTCTATAGCTTTCAAAATATTTGGTACAATTGAGGAGTGCCAAGATAATTTTATACACATCACTGACTACACCAGGTGGCGTTATGCGCTCGCTGAGGTATAATAAGAACGGACGCGCTAACCTAAAATTAAAACCAATAGTCAATTTACAGCACAAACACTTCCGGTTTAGAGGTTGTGTTATTAAGCTGTCTGTCCATGATCAACTTGCTCAATGTTTGTGTGATCTAATCAGCTTGGAATTTTGTGTTTTATGTACATCTTTGATAAAATATGTTAGATATTAGTCCAGCTAACTAGACAAAACTTGCGACTGATTGCTCTAGCATTATAGGGGCGGCTAGTGGTTAGAGCGTTGGACTAGTAACCGGAAGGTTGCAAGTTCAAACCCCCGAGCTGACAAGGTACAAATCTGTCGTTCTGCCCCTGAACAGGCAATTAACCTGTCATTGAAAATAAGAATTTGTTCTTAACTGACTTGCCTAGTTAAATAAAGGTTTAAAGAAAATAGCTAACTTAGCTGTCAACAGCAGCACAACACCTACGTTACAGCTAACTAACGTTAAGCCAGCTATTTTTTTTTTATCACAAGTAATTAATCGCCTATGTTTATCAATGTCGACTCGTGTCATTTTTTTTCTTAAGTCGTGTCTTGTTACTCATGGAATGTAAGGAAGCTCTCAAACGCGTATTTGTTGGTGTTATATAAATAATCTAATATCAAGCATTACTAGCAGGCCAACGCTCTGGTTAAACCGGATGTCCTCAGATAACTCTGGGCCCAGTGTCCTCAGTCAAGTTTAGAGCCTACGTGCAATAACATGATTATCCGAAGGACACACAGCTGCCATCACGCAAATATACTCCCCTTTAAACTACAAAGAACATCCTGCAACACTAAATAGCTTAGAGTGCCAAACTATCTCACTGACATTGACCCTTGCATGCACTCCTGCAAAGACAGGAAACACCTGAGCCTAAAGCAGACATTGCCAGTCCCTATCTTACGCTTCCTTGACACACAAACATCTCATGAGCAACGCACACTCACACTCCACCCCCCCCACCCCTACTGGTTGGGTGACGTGAGCAGAGGACTCTGCTGTGCATCAATGGGACTCCTGCTCTGGCTAGAGCAGGCCCGGCTACAACTCTTCAGGACCAGTCAGAAGACCAACACGATGAGACTCCACCTACATTATTCTGTGTATACATTCTGTTGTAAACTCTGGTGAGGCAGCCTAATTATTCTGACTCCTCACAGAGTCATATTGCTTAGGTCCGTGCACGATGTAGGACAAGATATCTTTGACTCAATAAACTGCCTTTTTGCTACACCTGATTCCACTCTGTCCAGCGTCGTTGTTTTGCATTCCCTCTCCAGTATGTAAACACCAACAAAATGGTAGCAGAGGATGGTTATTCCTGAATTCGATCTATGATAAGTTGGTGTGAGAGGACGAAACAGATCAACGGCTCAAAATCAGACGGAAGAGTGACCTGTCCATAGGAGAAAATCAGCCATTCATCTTGCCTCAGGAAATCTGATCAGAGCGCTCTACTTAAAAGGTAAGCAGAACCTGTTTAATCGAAATCTGCATATTGTATCTTAGCCTAAACCAAATTTTGATCAGAAAGTACTGAGCGTGAGTATGAATCGTTGCCAAATTATTTTTACATAAGAACCTAAGGCATTGATCAAAGAGATCTTGTTTTGCTTGTTTTTAATTTTTTATTTTTTATTAATTGGCCTATACTGAGTTATTTTAAGTGAATTGTGTTTGACCAATGTATTAGATTCCCCCTGGGATCCGGTTTGTTCTGAAATCTGCATAGAAAACTGTCCTATTATATATATAGGTTGTGTATGAGGTGAAGTTAAACCGTGGCTGTGTTCTTTTACATAATGGATACTGGAAATTAATGTAAACTGAGTGGTGTGATTTATTTTAATTGGACTGTTTTTGACCAATACACTAGATTCCCCCCTGGGATCCGGTTTGTTCTGAAATCTGCATAGAAATTAGGTTAAACCGAGGCTGTGTTCTAGTGTATAATGGATACTGAAATTAACGTAAACTGACCAATGTAACTGAGTGAATTGTTTTTGACACATGACGAAAGTTTGATGTGGCGTTCCACGATTTTGAGACCGGGGAAATTAAATTGAGAGAAACGTTTGTTGCGGAGTAACCGCCATGCTAAGCTACGTAACTGGGCTATAATGTACTCGTACTGATAGTCTAGCCACCCAATAGTCGAATCACCGTGACGATTTGATTGACAGTGGACGGCTAACACTGATTTTCAGTTTCTCAATTCTGCTGGTATTGCCTAAAGTGTTAAAATTGTTCTGACAATTGTTATAGAATCGCCTGAAATTTTCTGATATATTGTCCCAGAAGGTGATTGCTGAATTATTTGGAGAAAGTATTTAAATCAATCACTGAACAAATCTGAATAAAATAAACCGGTCTCTAAAGTACTATCATTATTCTGACAATTGATATAGAACCGCTTGAATTTACTGATATAAGTTTCAAAAGGAAGTTACTGAATTGTTTCTAGAAAGTATTTAAATAAGCCGCCGAGCTGAGTACAGACTTTGATTGACAGATGCTAAGCTAAACACTGATTTTGGGGTTTTTCTATTTTTCGATATTTCCTAAAGAGATATAATTATTCTGACAATTGTTATAGAATCGCTTGAATTTACTGATATAAGTTCCAAAAGGAATTTACTGAATTATTTGCAGAAAGTATTTAAATAATTCACTGAACAACTTTTAGTTCTCTAAATTTCTATCTATATTTCCTACAGAGCTAGAATTACTCTGACAATTGTTATAGAACCGCATATATTCACTGATATATTGTTCCAAAAGGAAATCGCCGAATCATTTCTAGAAAATACCTAAATAAATCGCTGAACAAATTCAAATTACATGCCGGAGAAGCACACACGTGAATGCCACCACGTTACTGATAAGATCTTTCTGTGCGAGGGTGGGGGCGCATGGGAGAAGTCTGAGCCAGCACCACAGCACATCCCTGGTCTCGATCAAGGACGGGCTGGGTATACAAAGATAGAAATAAACACCACACAAAGGACTGACTAAAACCTAGATAAACGCATTATACACATTATCAGAAGAATTAGATAAAATGTCTGCAGCCAACACGCCCAAACTCAAATTACGCATGTGCACCACCATGTGACCCAGCACAACAAGGAAAGAGATTCAACAGTTTCAACTGTTCTGCCTTATTATTATTCGACCATGCTGGTCATTTATGAACATTTGAACATCTTGGCCATGTTCTGTTATAATCTCCACCCGACACAGCCAGAAGAGGACTGGCCACCCCACATAGCCTGGTTCCTCTCTAGGTTTCTTCCTAGGTTTTGGCCTTTCTAGGGAGTTTTTCCTAGCCACCGTGCTTCTACACCTGCATTGCTTGCTGTTTGGGGTTTTAGGCTGGGTTTCTGTACAGCACTTTGAGATATCAGCTGATGTACGAAGGGCTATATAAATACATTTGATTTGATTTGATTTGATTTGAAGAGGGGGTGCTGAGAGCCAGGTCCAGTCTCTGCAGGTGCAGCTGTTAAAGCTCCAAATAAAAGATGCACAAAAGGGGGAGAAACCTAAAAAACAAATGATTGCAGAAGAAACTCAAGACCAAGGGGAGCAGCCAGATATCACTCAGATCGTAGCACAGACTGTCTCTCAGATGATCCAACAGCAGCCAGCCCCACTCACTGCCCCTATGGGGGCCCCACCACCCCAATACCCTCCCCCACAGCAGTATATCCTGCAACAGCAACAGCCACAACGGGCTCAACGGGGCCCCTACACTGGACCATACAGGGGGGGAAACTACCAGTGTTATAACTGTGGAATTCCCGGTCACTATGCCAGATATTGCACGAAACCACTCTCCCCGCACCAACTGCAATGGAGAGGAAGAGGACGTGGAGGACCACCAAGAAGAGGGAGAGGAAGAGGACGACCCTCCCCAAGATTACAACCAACCACAGTTCCAAAGTATGGCAGGGAACACCATGCCCTGGCCATGAAGATGCCCACCACCCACGGCAGGAGAAGGGAGACAACACTTTCAACACACTGAACCAACAATGATGTGAGAAGTTGAGGGTGTCCCCCATCAGTTCCTGGTAGACACAGGATGCACCTATTCTGCTATCAAGTTCCCCCAAATGCTGTCATCTGATTCACACGTCACCTTTGAATCAGCCATCATCCCTCAACCAGCATCGGCCCAATTAGCTGAAATCATCGGATTGACGCAGGCCCTCATCAGAGGAAAAGGAAAGACTGTGAATATCTATACAGACTCAGCCTATGCCCATGGAGCAGTCCACACTGATGGACCCAGAACTTTTACGAGAAGCACATGGCCCCACACACGAAGGCAAACTAAAGACCCTCCAAAAGGTCTCGCACATCTGGTGGCACCCTCACATGAAAGAAATGACTGACTTATTTTGTGACGAATGCAATGTTTGTGGCAGCCACAACCCAAAGAAACCATATCAAACACCAATGGGCTCATACCCATTACCTAATGTGTGTTTTCAGGACATTAGTATAGACTACACCGACATGGGCCCCGACAATTTATCTAAAGGCAAACGCTATCTCCTAGTTATGGTAGATAGGTTCTCCAAATGGGTAGAAGCAATACCAACAGCAAAGGGGGATGCTAGGTCAGTCTTTAAGTGGCTACAAACCAAACTAATACCCAGGTATGGCATCTAAAGACAAATCAGATCTGAAAATGGCTCACATTTCAGTAACAAACACCAAAGACAGGTGGAAGAAAGATTTGGCATAACACACAGATTCGGTTCTGTGTACCACCCCCCGGTCCCAAGGTCTGGTGGAACGTGCAAAAGCTAAGATAGCTAAAGTATGTGCAGGTACGAGGTTGACATGTGTTGAAGTCCTGCCTCTGGTGCTGATGGCCATGAGAGCCTCACCAGGAGCAGGCACCCATCTCTCTCCTCATGAGATAAAGACTGGAAGAGTCATGCCTGGTCCACCAAGGGAGGGAGGTCATATGCCCGCTCTTGATGTACAACAAATTGTAATGTCTAATTATGTGAAAAAACTGACGGTTCTCTCTGCAGCACTCTCTACCCAGGTTCACAAGGTCCAGGAGGGGGAGCTGCCGGGGGACACGCCACCACTGAAGGTAAAGGTTGGTGACGGGGTGAGGGTTAAAGTCCACAAGAGAAAGTGGCTGGAACCCAGGTGGACTGGACCGTACGAAGTGAAGGAGGTCCAGGTCAAAGGTAAATCAGGCGCACCTTGGCACCACCTTACACATTGCACCCCAGCCCCAACTCCTTCCAGAACACTGACTGAAGTCAGAGCTGATTTGAGCGGTCTAAATTCGATTCCAAATGAAGACACTCCTTACTCAGGTGATGTGGCATCAAACTCCGCCTCCCCTGAAAAAGGAACCTCGCCCAGTTAGAGGGACATTTCTCCCTCTCTGGGTGAGGCTGGGGATATCTGGCCCCTTGTTCGTGATATTCCTATTGATCTTTGGGGTGTCCTTGGGCACTTTCACATGGTTAATTGAACAACTATCTCACCCTGCCACGTCACGTACACTTACCCCTACCCATGTCCCTAACTCCGTTCCTGATGTCACTCCCTCCAATCACTCCCGTGCCAAACGTAGCACTATACCTACAGGGGGGGAATATGCCTATCCTCAATTGGGTATGTCCGCATATGTTTCGAATTAGCCATGATTATTTATGTTTTTAACGTTAAAACACAGCGTCGGTATTGTAGTTCACATGGGGCCAATGGTGGGCGAATATAACCGCTGAAAACCCCCAGGTACAGAGAAGGTTTTTTTGAAAGCTAGCTTGTAGTATTGATCATCCGTTTGACAGGGTTCCTGGGCCTTGTTCAGTAGTAACGTTGCAGGTAGAAATGTCATGAATAAAGCTGCTATAGCTCATATCTTTTATTTGGAGCTTTAACAGCTGCACCTGCAGAGACTGGACCTGGCTCTCAGCACCCCCTCTTCAAATCAAATCAAATCAAATCAAATGTATTTATATAGCCCTTCGTACATCAGCTGATATCTCTATGGCATTATGTTGATTAGAATGTTGACATGGTATGAAAAAAAACATATCAAACAGTAATTTGTTGCCGTGTTGATTAGGCACCAAAGAGAAGAAAACGGATTGGAGCGGCCATTTTAGTTTCCCCTTTGTGTAACATTTTCTGTTATGGGCCCTAATGAACATCTCCCAGTCTTCCACATTAATTCACCCACCTGGGTCATATTCACTAGGAACCAAATGGATGCAAACAGACCCACAGGGGAGGGAAGTACTACCAACTGGGAGGGACTACCTGAACTTGTCCAATAAACGATTGTTTTAGTTGCAAAACGTTATCCATTGCAAAAGGGTTTGCTACTGTATGCAATAATAAATATGGTCTTCTCCATGTCCCAGGTACCAAGATGTCAACTATATGGTGTACACGGGCGACCAGGGTGTGACAGATCAGCAGATTTTTGATGGCGCTTCACCATCCTTCTACCTCGACCCGTCCAGTTTGTCTTCCTCAAACACTGCCTATTGGTCGAGGCCAGCCTCTTCCCCCCAATTCACTCTGATTGGTCAGAGTGTAGGCTCAATCTTCCTTGGCTTGGAAGCCCTTACGGAGTTTGTTCCAGGTGTCTACATCGACTCCATGGGTTACGCCTTCACTCTGCCTATGCTTAAATACCTAGGGGTTTGTCACGTGGCTAGCTACGTGCGCTACCCCACCATCAGCACAGACATGCTGTCAATGGTGCGCGAGAGGAACCCCAGGTAGGTAATCGTCTCAGAACCCTGTTTCCCACTACAGACCCCCGCCCTGATACACAGTCTTAACTAGGGGAATATAGCCAGGTCTATATCTGAATGTGCTTTAGCCAATGCCTCTCTGACTATTATTGTCAATGTCATACTCTGACTACAATGGCATTACCATGTTAGTCAGAGAAGTTGTCTGAAAAGTCACCTACAGATCTGGACTAGGCTAAGATCAGGATCAAATCAGGCTAAGGGGAATATGGGATTTGTTAATACTCTAACTTACAAGCACTAACTAACACGTTGCACTGCTATTGTTATAACTGTCATCAAACCTGCATCAATAAGTGTTGTTCATGTTGTAACTTAGGTCCACTTTCCACTTTATCATTGACATCAATGGATGCCTTCCTCTTGTGCATGCTTCCTTTCACCTCACCTGATCCTATCATGTTATGTTTTACCATTCCCCAACCAAGGTTCAACAACGCAGACTACATCTCCAACAACCTGTTCCTGAGCGTGGTCAAGTTTGTCTACTACTGCCTGCTGGCGCTGCTCTATGGTCTGGCCGGCTCCTGCAGCGACGTGGTCATTGTCAACTCCAGCTGGACCCTGAACCACATCCTGACCCTGTGGCGAGCGACCAAACGCACCTGCTTAGTCTACCCGCCCAGCGACACCCACGCCTTCCTCCAGCTCCCATTGGACGAGGACTCGGACCGGAAGTGCCATTCCATCGTTTCCATTGGTCAGTTTCGTCCGGAGAAGGACCATCGGCTTCAGATTCGCGCCTTCCCGGAAGATGCTGCAGAAGAAAGAGACGGGGCCGGGAGGAAGGGAGTCGATGAGGTTGGTGCTGATTGGTGGATGCCGGAACCAAGAGGATGAGGATAGGGTGTTGATTTAAATTCAACGTGCCGTTTGAGGAGCTGAAGAGGGAGTTGGTGGAAGCTACGGTGGGACTTCACACCATGTGGAATGAACACTTTGGGATAGGTAAAAACAGAAATAGAATTACTATGATTCTATACTGCTGTCATTATATTTATATTATTAAAAACACCTGGCTATTATTCCAATGCAAAGCGCTCATTTTCTCTCTACATGTCCAACATTTAGTACTGTATAATCCTGTACTGAATGGAGTCCTCATACACTATTCAACAGCCCATTCTGAAATTGTAGTACATTGTTCTGTTACAATATGCTTTTGTTAATCACCAATGCAAATACCTTGTTTGATTGCTTCACATCCTCCTCTTTATAAATGAAAGATGAACGCAAACAGGTATTTTTACTGCACCATAGCAAGTTTCTCAAAATGGCTAGGTTGCTAGCCAGGTGGCTGTGGATACTACAATGCTTGTCTACCTTCATCTTTCACTGTTCAATATAAATGCAGTCTTAGGTAATGTAATTATACGTCCAGTAATGTGTCTACCTAACTTTACAGCCAGCACTTACCCTGTACCCTCTGTTCTCCTCTGCTCTCAGGGGTGGTGGAGTGCATGGCGGCTGGGACCGTCATCCTGGCTCACAGGTCTGGAGGCCCCAGGCTGGACATTGTGGTGCCCTATGAGGACGGCCAGACAGGCTTCCTGGCCGAGGATGAGGATGGCTACGCAGACGCCATTGAGCGGAACCTGGCCCTGTCACCCTCGGCCCGTCTGGAGATCCGACGCCACGCCCGCCTCTCGGTCACTCGCTTCTCCGACCAGGAGTTTGAGGCCTGCTTCCTGGCTACCATGGAGCCTCTCATATGGACACTGGCGCGATGAGGGGTATGGGTGGGGGAGTGTGCGTGTGTGTGTGTGTGTGTGTCACAGGCTCATGGGTGTGTATGTTGGTGGTTGAGGGACTAAAACTCATGCTTGTACTGCCATGGCACATTTTGGCATACTAGCCATTCCTTTAGTTGACATAGGATACCGTTTGTGTTAAAGTGCACAAGAAAATACATTGACTTAAATTAGAGCTGCATTTATTGACATGTCAGTCCAGGTGTCCACTCTCTTTCTAGAGGGTCTTGTTATATGTTTAGTATTTATGTTTTCAAGACCCCATTCCATTTTTTCCAATGTATTTGTACTTGAGGCATAACATTTTTAGTGTTCCGTCTAACCTCCATGTTCCCAGTCTCAATTTTTTACGCATACAGAGAGCCGGCTGGTAGACTAGATTAGTGCTGGTCTAGCAAGGACTGGACACAACTGTGATTTTGATGATATTCCAGGTTGGCTTTTTGCAGTCAAACTACAAATCTCAGAAGATTGTTATAATAAGATGGGGTGCTTACATTTGTCTTATTTCACACGTGTGAATTGGAAATGGTTTATTTTTCATACCCGCTCAGTCAGGGATCCGCAATTTCTGATCCCTGACTGATTGGGATATGAAAAATGAACCATTTCCAATTCACTCATGTGAAACACAGGAGCAATTGCCTTGCTCACGGGCACATCAACATATTTTTCACCTCGTTGGCTAGGGATTTGAACCAGCGACCTCTGCTACCAGCCCAACGCTCCTTACCGCTAGGCTACATACAGTGTTGATGTGAAACACTTCTCTTGGCATTGTGAGATCTGATCTCTTGTGTAGTGTGACTACAAAAAAGACAACCTGGAATGCCAGCAGTGTCCGACTGACCTTTTGATGACGACCAATCTCTGATCTCTGACATCATTGGGAGAGAGGGTAGGGACGAGCCTGTAGAGACTAACTTCACGACCCTGATGATGACTGCTGTAATAATTATATTACTTAACTAGAAATACCGTTTTGTATCCTATTGTTTTTTAGATGATAACATTTATAAAATACATTGTTGTGATCTTTAGTGCAATGATAAATGATCAACAAGCATTTGAGCACAATAAACATGTGGATGACAGTCAGTGCTTCAGCTTGAATGATTCCCTGGGAAACGGACATTTTGTCCTATTTTCACCATGAAAAAAACATGAATGGGACAATCAGAAAACAACTGTTGTACCGGTCTTCTTGCAAGCAGACTTGTCTGTTTTTGCTAGCACTGCCTTCGCTTACGGGGGCTATTTTGAAGGTTTTACTTGCAATTATTTTGATATGTAGTTGTTTGCACTGATTTTTAAGATTGTACGTGCGTCTGCTAAATGACTGAAAAGGTAAATGAACATGTGGCAAGTTTAGTTCCAGGAAGAAGACCACTTCAAAGTAATGAGATTTCAGCCTGTAGGTCAATACTGTTGGCATTGAAATAAACCCAAAGAACTAAGGTCAGTCAGTGCTGTGGCAAGGAGGGGCGGGACAGGAGGGAGAGGGCAGGGTAGAGTCTGATCGTACTGTATTTAAGGAATGGGGGAGTTGATGATCGAGGTGCTTTGTTTTATGCTAGACAGAAGATGAAGTGGTGTGTTCTCATGCTGGCCTTGCTGCAGTCTTTGTGCTGCTCAGGTAAGTGATATACAATCCTTTCAGGTGTAGAACTCAATTTTGCAGCTGGTTCTGATAGTGCGTCTACACATGTCTCAGTCGATTTGATTTGTCATTTGCGTCCAGTCAGGAAGTGAAGCCAGGATCGTGTTTATTGGGCACCAAACTGAAGAAAACGAGTAAAATGGGGAGGAATAAGATATTTATTTTTGTTTTCTGTTGCAAAACGTTTTGTTACAGTGAGACCTAATGAACATGACCCAGTTCAAAGGTATTATGTTAATCTTTAATAATACACATTTTTAAAAAACAAATCATGAATTCACAATGCAGACGAGGGACCCAGGACAATATTACCTCCCAAATACCACGGATGTGAAATGTACTGTATGAGTGCTCAGTCTCCTCTTTCACCGTTGACCTCTGCAGGCTTGCCCCTGTACCAGTCAGAGTTGGCGTCCACGGCAGACAAGGCTCTCGTCGTGACCATGACCCAAGTCAACAATCTGTACGCTGGCCTTCGTCTATACCGAGTCACCCGTGGCTCTATCAAAAGGGTAAGTGTCTTCTCACCCCTGACCTCCTAGTGGAATGGCTACATTTACAGTGCCTTCAGAAAGTATTTACACCCCTCGATTTATTCCACATTAAATGTGATAAAATCTATTCAATCCATTTTGAATTCAAGCTGTAACATTTTTGTTGTGTTTCAGCTTGAATTCAAAATGGATTAAATATTCTTATTTTCTCAACCATCTACACAATACCACATGATGACAAAGTGAAAACATGTTTTTAGAAATGTTTGCAAAAGTATTAAGTACTACAGATTTAAGAAGGACTCCTGTATCTTTAGTGACTGGGTGTATTGATAGGCCATCCACAGTGTAATGAATAACTTCACCATGCTCAAAGGGATATTCCATGTCTGTTTCTTATTTTCTTTTACCCATCTACCAATCGGTTGCTCTTCTTTGCGAGGCATTGGAAAATCTCCCTGGTCTTCGTGGTTGAGTCTGTGTTTGATATTCACTGCTCGACTCAGGGACCTTACAGATAATGTGTGGGGTACAGAGATGATAGTCATTCGAAAAACATTTGATTTTCATTTGCAAAAAAAAATTCAAACATTATTCCACTTTGACATTATGGGGTGTTGTGTGTCGGCCAGTGACACAAAATCTCAATGTAATCCATTTTAAATGCAGGTTGTAACTCAACAAAATGTGGTAAAGATTAAGGGGTGTGAATGCTTTCTGAAGACACTGTATGCTCTTAGGGCACTATTCAATCCACATTGCGGAAGTTCAGCTTTACAGCGTGATTGAAATTTAAAGGCAATGTTCCCGCTTTAGTGCATATGTCGGCTCAATCGTAAATTACCTTGACATTTCTATCGCAGAATCTGCAATGTTTCAGCTTTACAGATGGAATATAGCCCCTACTGTAGGTAAGTACTACACGGAACAAAGATATATAAACGCAACATCTGTTTTTCAATCTTCCATACGCACAAAAAGCTTATTTCTCAAAAATGTTGTGCACAAATTTGTTTACATCCCTGTTAGTGAGCATTTCGCCTTTGCCAAGATAATCCATCTACCTGACAGGTGTGGCATATCAAGAAGCTGATTAAACAGCATGAGCAATACACAGGTTCACCTTGTGCTGGGGACAATAAAAGGCCACTCTAAAATGTGCAGTTTTGTCACACAACACAATGTCACAGATGTCTCGAGTTTTGAGGGAGAGTGCAATCTGCATGCTGACTGCAGGAATGTCCACCAGAGCGGTTGCCAGGTAATTGAATGTTCATAAGCCGCCTCCAATATAATTTGACAGAATTTGGCAGTACGTCCCAGAGGCCACACAACCGCGGACCACGTGTATGGCGTCGTGTGTGCGAGTGGTTTGCTGATGTCAACGTTGTGAACAGAGTGCCCCATAATGGCGGTGGGGTTATGGTGTGGGCATGCATAAGCTATGGACAGTGAACACACTTGCATTTTAATCGAAGAATACACAGATAGATACCAGAGATGACGAGATCCTGATGCCCATTATTGTGCCATTCATCTGCCGTCATCACCTCATGTTTCAGCATGATAATGCACAGCCCCATGTCGCAAGGATCCGTACACAATTCCTGGAAGCTGAAAATGTCCCAGTTCTTCCATGCCCTGCATACTCAGCAGGTATGTAACCCATTGAGGATGTTTGGGATGCTCTGTACAACTTCCTGTTCCTGCCAATATCCAGCAACTTTGCACAGCCATTGAGGAGGAGTGGGACAACGTTCCATAGGCCACAATCAACAGCCTGATCAACTCTATGCGAAGGAGATGTCACGCTCCATGAGGCAAAATGTGGTCACACCAGATACTGACTGCTTTTCTGATCCACACCCCTACTTTTTTTAAAAGGTATTTGAGACCAACATATGCATATCATGTATTCCCAGTCAATTGAAATCCATAGATTAGGGCCTAATGTATTTAAATTGCCTTTTATTTTTTTAAACCTTTATTTAACTAGGCAAATTCTTATTTACAATGACTGCCTAGGAACAGTGGGTTAACTGCCTTGTTTAGGGGCAGAACGAGAGATTTTTATCTTGTCAACTTGGGGATTCAATCTAGCAACCTTTCAGTTACTGGCCCAATGCTCTAACCACTAGGCTACCTGTCCCTAACCACTAGGCTACCTGCTGCCCCTACTGTAACTCAGTCAAATATTTGAAAATGTTGCATTTTCCGTTTTATATTTTTGTTCCGCATACATTAACAAGTCTTTCTAGCCTACCAGTTCCCTCACGTGTAGACTTCTCCCTGAATGGCCTCACAGGCACCATCTCAATTCTGACAATGTTGCAAATCAAACTTGCTAACCTCTGCTCACTTGGGGAAGATAGTAGCAAGCATACCTAGGTAGGGGGTCGTGACATGACTTTTTGTTGTCGTTTTCATACACGTCATCACACAGATCTTAATGTGTCTTCTCTTCTAGGTTGTTCCTTTGGGATTGAACACTTATGACCTGATGATGAACTTTGGGATCAAGGAGACGGACTGTCTGAAGAGCTCTGGAGAAGACCCACAGAGATGTGCTTTCAGAGTGGGCTTCTTTGTGGTGAGACCCCGATCCTCGATTATTGGCCAAAGAAAAGATCTGATTTGTCAAAAGACCAATTAGTGGAAAAAATATCCGAATTGGGCTGCCTTGTGTCATTGCAGCCTATGAAATCAGTGCAAGAAATAGATCAGGGGCTGTATGTATCAAGCACCTCTGAGTAAGGGTGATGATCTAGGATTGGTTTTCCCTTTTAGATCATAATGAATAAAAATACACTATGGACAGGGAGGACTTGATCCTAGATCAGCACTCTACTCTATACACTCCTTTGAGACTGAAATACACTGACGCAGTACAAGAAATAATTCCTCCCCAATACGCAGCTGACGAAGGATTGGGACTGATAAATATAATGACCACATCTCTTTAGCAAATTATTTTCTTGACCCACAAATGTAATATCTTTTTAAAATCTAGGACCAGATGAACAGGAAAATTACCTACATAAACTGCAGTAGCTGTATATTACATTAATACCGGATGACAATATGAGCAAATTGTTTGTGTTTGGTCCTGGGCATAGATTACTGTGATAGTCCACTAAAGGGTTTGTGAGTTCATCTATAAACTGCTGTTTTTTTCCCCAGGACATTCTCTGTTGACAGACTCCACACACTGTTGATTTTGGCATGGGATGCTGTGTTTGCTGTGACAGACAGGGGAGAACAGAATGTCACCAAATGAGTTTCTCTCTCTGCCCTGATTATTCCAACAGGACTGGTGCCTGTTATAAAACGCTAAAGATATAGATTCTTAGATTCATACTGCATTCATACTAGCATACTGATCAACGTGCGTAATTGTATGCCCATTTTCTTCTCTCTTAACTGCCACTACTCCTCCTTTCCTCCCTTGTTCCTTCTCTCTCCCAGCCGGCCGCCTCCTGCACCGCACGTGTCCGCGTCACCGCAGAGCTCACTCAGGTTGTGTCCCTGAACTGTGGCCAGGACAGCTCCAGCTCTGAGTCCAGTAGTGAAGAGGTGAGAGAGGGAGGGGGGGATGCCCAATAGATGAAGAGAATATAAGGGTGTTTTCACATTATTTCCCTCTTTGAAAAGTACTAATCTCACTCTTCTTTAAAGTGAACTCTGGGGTGAAAAAAAAGGACTCTGTTCTTTGTATTCACACTGCCCTTCGCTTTGAATGAGGTCTCGGCTCTCTTACCAGTTAATTTTGGTCTGAGTCCTAATAATAAATGTAGTTTGCATTTAGTTACAAAATAAGACATACTAATTATAATCCAAATGTAAAAATGATGGCAGATAAAAAAAAATTTAAATAATTTTTTTATTTTATTTAACCTTTATTTAACTAGGCAAGTCAGTTAAGAACTCATTCTTAATGCTTTAATCGAAAATGTTATGCTTAATTGTACCACCAAACCTGCACATAATATTTTTTTTTAGTTTGTGACACTAATGTGTGGGGCTATGGCAGGGGAAACTGTTTTGCAGAAGCTTATAGTGCTTGGTGTGGAAATAATGATACGTTAACCTGGAGAGCTTTCTGTTCACTAAAAAAGTGAACCACCTCTTGAGATGGTCTCAGTTCGGGTTTGTTTTGCGGGGTCTGAGTTCCTTTGAAACATTGACACTGCACAAAAATTTAAGCGAACCGGACGGAGTTCCCAAAGATTTGCTGAAAGGGACCGCGTGTAAAAACGCCCTAAGAGATGCCCAATCCCAAAATCAACCCCTTTTAGGGCCTAAAGGCACTCGGGTAGATCTTTAAGGATTTGATACGTACGTAATATGACAACAATTCCACCTAGCCTACCAGAGGGCAAGGTTTAGTTAATACCATTCATCAATCCTTTCAGATGTACATTGACGGATGGCCTAGAGGTAGAGGCTAAGGTGCCGTTTGGGATTGATCATCAACAGTTTATACCTGGTTCTAACTTGAGTTATTTGCCCTGATTTTGTCCACATTCTGATTGTGCCCACATTTGACAGGTGTAGACAATCAAGACACATTGTGATCTGATTGTGATTAGATCATCCTGCCCACCTCCAGAGGTTGTCAGATACGCATTGTGTCTGGATATCTTACAAGTGTAGACAGAACTTGACAGAGAAACCATTTTAAGTCATTATTCCACCCTCTAAAGTCATTGACAGGTGCCACCATTGACTAATTACATGTCTTACAATGATATTCTTTTTTAAGAATGGCTGTGAAATAGATTGCATAAAGGGACCAGGAAATCTGGTCACAATGCAGACACAGTGGACAGATAACAATCTATGGGGCGGCAGGGTAGCCTAGTGGTTAGAGCATTGGACTAGTAACCGATAGGTTGCAAGTTCAAATCCCGGCGCTGACAAGGTACAAATCTGTCGTTCTGCCCCTGAACAGGCAGTCAACCCACTGTTCCTAGGCCGTCATTGAAAATAAGAATTTGTTCTTAACGGACTTGCCTAGTTCAATAAAGGTCAAAAATAAATTTTAATAGCATATATTTGTATTCTTGGATCCCCATTAGCTGCTGCCAAGGCATCAGCTACTCTTCCTGGGGTCTGGCAAAATTAAGGCAGTTATACAATTTAAACATTACAATACATTCAACAGATTTCACATTTCATATGTTGTCATGTGTGTGTATGCATGTGTCAATGTTTGTGTTGCTTCACAGTCCCCACTGTTCCATAATGTGTGTTTTTGTTATTTAAATCTGATTCTACTGCTTCCGTCAGTTACCTGATGTGGAAGAGTTCCATGTAGTGCTGTGCACCTCCCATAGTCTGTTCTGAAGAGACCTTTGGTGGCGTGGGGTATGCATGGGTGTCCGAGCTGTGTGCTAGTCATTTAAAACAGACAGCTTGGTGCTTTCAACATGTCCTCAGTAATTTTCCATCCAAGTTGTCAGACCACGGTGTCCTGTCATTGACACACTCACTTTACAGAATAAAAAAAAAAAAAATTCTTGTCTTTCATAATATGGTCAGATACTCGGATGTGTATGTAGTGTCACCTTGCCAATGAAAAACTAAAGTTGTTGGCAATATCAGTCGGTTTTGTGATGAATGAGCCATCTGAATGAATGAATAAAATGGAGCTGAGATTGCCTTTTTTCACAATTTCATTGAAGGTGCTCCAAAGCTTTTTACTATCAATCTTTGTCATGTTATCTTTGTTTCATAGTGTAGTTCCTTTTATTCAGCTTAGTCACATGATTTCTCAATTTGCAGTATGTCTGCCAATCGGTTGTGCAGCCATTCCTTTCGCCTCATCCCATACAATCCCCAGAGATTTAACTGTTTTTACAGTCATTTTCTTAATGGCTGCATGCTTATTAGTAACTGGGAGAAGTAATTTCATAAATGTGTCAAGTGCAACGTCGGTTTGCTCCTCATTACACACCACAGACCGATAAATATTATTTACATTAACAGGAATCACTACAAAACTTATTCTATGACCTCTTATACACTATATTAAGCTTAACCTTTGGAACTTTAGATATGGCTACTATATTGTGATCACTACACCCGATGATCTGGATACTGCTTTCAAGCACACTTCTGCAGAATTAGTAAATATGTGATCAATACATTCATTCCTGTGCTGTTTAACTACTATTGTAGGTGGACTGATAACCAGGTTTCAGCTTTTTCTTGAGTGGGCAGCTTGATGAAAGCCAGTCAATATTCACCCAGAAAATATACCTCTGTTTATCACATACATTATCAAGCATTTCACACGTTATCCAGATACTGACAGTTAGCACTTGGTCGAAATCAGCTTCCCAACAGAATGGGCTTTAGGTGAGGCAGATGAACCTGTAGCCATATTACTTCAACAGTATTTAACATGAGATCCTCTCAAATCTGTACAGGAATGTGGTTCTGAATATTAACAGCAACACCACTGGCATGTCTTTTTTTTATAACCTTGTATTGCTACCCCCTGTATCAAATATATTGTCTGAGAGTCAGAATATGAATCATCTGTTGCTAGCAAGTTGTTAATTTCATGAACCTTGCTTCTTAATAACTTCTTATGGCTGGGGGCAGTATTGAGTAGCTTGGATGAATAAGGTGCACAAAGTAAATGGCCTGCTCCTCAGTCTCAGTTGCTAATATATGCATATCATTATTAGTATTGGATAGAAAACACTTACGTTTCTAAAACGGTTTGAATGATGTTTGTGAGTATAACAGAACTCATATGGTAGGCAAAAACCTGAGGAGAAATCAAAACAGGAAGTGAGAAATCTGAGGTTGGTATGTATTCAACACAGTTCCCATTGAAATCCCCTTGAGATATTCCACATCTTCCACTAGATGACAACCGTCCATAGCAATTTGAATGAGGCTTCTACTGTGTTGTGGGACTGAATGACAGCAGAATGAATCAGGTAGTCAGCCATTTTCTGGTCACAAGCATTTCACATGATAGCGACCTGCGTTCCATGTCTCCTGAAGACACAAAGGAATACTCCGGTTGGAACTTTATTGAAGATTAATGATAAAATCATCCTAATGATTGATTTTGTACTTAGTTTGAAATGTTTCTTCGACCTGTAATATAACTTTTTGAAGTTTTTGTCCGACGTAACGCTGACCAGAACGAGCGTTTGGATATGTATACCAAACGCGCTAACAAAAGTAGCTAATTGGACATAAATAATGGACATTATCGAACAAATCAAGCATTTATTGTGGACCTGGGATTCCTTGGAGTGCATTCTGATGAAGATCATCAAAGGTAAGGGAATATTTAGCATGTAATTTACAGTTTATGTTGACTACAACATGGCTGCTAATTTGACTTGATTGTTCTGAGCACCGTCTCAGATTATTGCATGGTTTGATTTTTCTGTAAAGTTTTTTTGGAATCTGACACAGCGGTTGCTGATGACTAACCTTTGATGAAGATCATCAAAGGTTAGTGATTCATTATCTCTTTGTGCTTTTTGTGACTCCTCTTTGGCTGGGAAAATGGCTGTGTTTTTCTGTGGCTTGGTGCTAACCTAACATATAATTGTTTATGGTGAGGAATTGTAATTATGAGATTTCTGTTTTGAATTTGGCGCCCTGCACTTTCACTGGCTGTTGTCATATCATCCCGTTAATGGGATTGCAGCCCAGAGGTTTTTTTTAAGCTACATATGTTAACGTGGGCTATGTGTAGACATTTCTTGAAATGTGGGCAAAATCAGGACAAAGGATCCATGTTAGCACCAAGTATACACAGAGCTAAAATGTCCAGCTGAGCAATACAGAAAAATAACTAAATCCAGATTCTCTATCAACAGAACTTCACGAGGAAGAGGCAGCAGTTGAACGTGCAACCATCTGGGAACAGGGGTAGGCAAAACCTAGCCTATTCCCAGATATGTTATTGCAGTCTTTATCTCCTTTGGTCCGTTGGCAAGATGGCACAAACAGCTCTAGGGACCAGGCTCAAGCAAAACTGCTTCAGTTGACGCCAATGTATAGAACACACAAAATAATCACTGTGCTAACCAAAATAATGTATTGCTGCAGGCCCTGTCCTGCCTGGCTTCCCTGAGGCAACTCTCTTTCCCAGCCACTCTTTCTCCAGACAAGTGGAGCCTCAACCGATCCCAAGGGGCGACAGCATCGGCAACCACCTGGAGTGACTCGGCACGACACACCCGGAGTGTATTCAATGATGTGAAATGTTACGAGTGTTGCAGATAGAATAGGGAATTGTCAGCTCTATACAGTACAATTCTGAATGACAACCATATCTGTTCTACACCATACATTTCTATCTGAATGTGACATTCTCCTTATCAGGCCCTGACAGTACTCGTTGGACAACGGGGAGGTTCTGATAGTGGCGCTGGAACCTAAGAGATCATTTCCAATTAAATTGATTACTCTTGTCTGGATGTGTCATCATTCATTTTCATGTTTTGTAAGTGGGACATACAAGTGATAATGTCTATTAATGATCCACTATCCATAGTGATTGAAAGACGCATACAGGGTGATCCTGTGTATGCAAGACATGTGGAGACCACAAGAGGGCATTCAAAGCCCATCAACACTGAACCCAGAGCAACATTCCATTTTATCAGATTACGTTTATACAGGCAGCCCAATTATTGGCTATAGAGCTGATTTGATGGGAAAAAATAACTATTGGGTGGCCTGTGTATAAACAGACTTTGTACAAGACATTAGGAACACCTTCCTAATATTGAGTTGAACCTCCTTTTGCCCTCAGAACAGCCTCAATTTGTCAGGGCATGGACTCTACAAGGTGTGGAAAGCGTTCCACAGGGATGCTGGTCCATGTTGACTCCAATGCTTCCCACCGTTGTGTCAAGTTGGCTGGATATCCTTTGGGTAGTGGACCATTCTTGATATACACAGGAAACTTAAGTGTGAAAAACCCAGCAGCGTTGTAGTTCTTGACACTCCAACCGGTGTGCCGAGCACCTACTACCGTAGCCTGTTTGAAGGCACAAATATTTTGTCTTGCCCTTTCACCCTCAGAATGGCACACATACACAATCCATGTCTCAATTGTTTCTCGGCTTAAACATCCTTCTTTAACCCATCTCCCCTTCATCTACGTGGATTTAACAATTGACATCAATAAAGGATTATAGCTTTCACCTGGTCAGTCTCAGAAAGAGCAAGTGTTCCTAAATGTTTTGTACAGTGTATATCTATGCTTATCATACCAGTGACAGGTCTACAAATGAGCTCTTCTAGAATACAACAGGACACTAAGCCTAAAAAAATGGGACCTTCTTTCCTTGAAGTGACCGATGATCTGACATCACTGGACTGGTATGAGCAACCTTTCAATTGCATTGATTTCACTATGTATATTTACACGATCCGGGACTTTTCATGGTTCGGGCTAGGCCCCTTAGTTCCAGTGAAGGGAAATCTTCAGCATACAATGACATTCTAGACAATTCTGTCCTTCACAGTTAGGGGAGGACCCTTTCCTGTTTCAGCATGACAATGCACCCTTGCACAAAGCGAGGTCCATACAGAAATGGTTTTTTGAGATCAGTGCGGACAAACTTGACTGGCCTGCACAGAGCCCTGACCTCAACCCCATCAAACACCTTTGGGATGAATTGGAACGCTGACTGCGAGCCAGGCCTGATCGCCCAACAATGCCCGACCTCACTAAATGCTCGTGGCTGAATGGAAGCCAGTCCCCAACAGGGGGGGGGGGACCAACTCCATATTATTGCCCATGATTTTGGAATGAGATGTTTGACGAGCAGGTGTCCACATACTTTTGGTCATGTAGTGTATGTCAGATCAGTGATTACTTCAAGGAAGGATGCATTAGAAGCTCTAGCCTCAATCTTTACGTTTCATTCTTTCACAACAGTAGAGATAAAGGTTAAAGGAGCAATCTGGGATTGGTACATCCCAATTTTACCTTAAAAATAACAATAGCAAGTTGATTCTTGAACTTACCACAATCAAAACTAAAAATATAAGCTTGTTTTACTCCATTGCATTCACAATAAACGATGTCGGCTCAATTTTAAAATGGTGCAAGTGGATTGAATCCCATCCCTGGTTAATTGTTTGTGGTTAGATTGCGCCATCCCCATTCCTTAGCTATTTAGCAAAAAAGTGTGTTTAAGTCCCAGATTGCCCCTTTAAGTTAACCAATAAATGAACCATAGAGTTGGTGATAAACAAGACAGCGATACATGGTCGAGGTATGATTACCAACATTTATATTGTGATCTTCGGGCAAGTAGAGACATTTAGTCTGCAACCCCCCCCCCCCCCCCGTTTTATTCATTTAGTTTCATATGGCCCCCAAAATTAGATACACAACACTTCAATAATTTAATGCCTACTTCAGTTTGACATACTGTTAACCAACAACCTGAAAAGGATGATAATTCAATCATGAAAACGCACAGGCTCTGGGGTGAAGTTTCCCCTTAGGTACAGATCTAGGATCAGCTTCCCCGACCCAAACCTGCAAAAATGTGCAACTGACCCAAGATCAGCGTCTCGAGCCAACTTCACCAATACGGAGCAGAAGCAATGTAGATATAAGCAAGATTAATATGACAGCATGTTTTATGCGTCTAGCAGTGGTCCCTCAACATTCATGGTCCACTTGAGTTCAGTATGGACATTCAGCTTTATTTGGTTATGGTCGCTATACTGTATCGATTGCTGAAAATGGTGGAAACCGAAGCTAATGCTTCTATCAATCCAATCCAGGATGGTCACACTTCCGGAGAAGAGTGGAGGATTGGGGACAAACCCTAGATTCAACTTTTAAGATGTCAGCACCTTGATATCCAGGCTTATTAGGACAATAAGTACTAGCACCCTTGAAATGAAGGCATTGCTGCGAGAACCCTCCCCTCCTCCTCCTCCTCCTCCTCTCTGCACTGCACTTCGGCAGGAGAAGCAGGAAACTGCACCACACTGGGATGTTTAGGCCATAAAAACAGGATATAGAAAGCAACATTCAATTTTAATGCGAGCCAGACGGGAATTTGTGAATTAATTTAGCCAGTCAGGTCTAGTCTAACGCTACTGACAACATAATTCAATGATCAGTACCTTAAAGCAACAACGTGTCGCTTCAATTTTAGCCACCATGTTGAGAATAACTGAGTATATGGTAAACGGCACCTGGAGCAAAGCTGCCCCCGCTCTGTACATTCTATTTCTATGATTTTAGGCCATGTCATGTGACAATCTAAAGGTGGCAGGGGCCGATGGGAGGGGAGCAGAAGCTGTTACTGTACAGATAAACAGAAGCAGATGTTCATTAGGCACCAAACGTTTTAAAGCATGTCCCCAACGAAAATCTAAAATGTGTGTTTCTAATTGGACAAATCCAGTGAGTCCCTCCCTGTTTCACAGTCCGTTTCTTCTGCTTGGTGCCTAATGAACCCGACTCAGATGCCGGTCAGGTCAAAGGTCAAACAAACACAGCACACAACCCACAGGGCATTCGAAAGACATACACACGACGTGCCGTTCCAGTCTTCAGTTAAGCAAAATAAATTGTATGCATTAAATAAAAAATTAACAAAAAAATGATTCCCAGTCACAAATGTTTCTAGTTGCAGTCATGGTTTCGTGCCTTTGGGAGGAGAGAATCTCCTTTTTTTCCCCATTTGGAGATTCCTTCGAGAGAGTGCAATCGTCTGTGAAAAAAGGCGTCCTTCTGATTTGCGTGAGACACTTGCAAAACATTCAGGGAATACTTAGGAAATGTCAAAACTCTCTGAGAATTCTTATCTCATTGATTCAAGTTTTTCGATCTTATCCGCCTCTCTCCAACATACTTGCAGCTTTTAAAAACGTAACTATAAAGAAAATCCTTTCACGTATTAAATAACTTCAGCGTAGCCTAGTGGTTAGAGCGTTGGACTAGTAACCGGAAGTTTGTGAGTTCAAACCCCCGAGCTGACAAGGTACAAATCTGTCGTTCTGCCCCTGAACAGGCAGTTATCCCATTGTTCCCAGGCTGTCATTGAAAATAAGAATGTGTTCTTAACTGACTTGCCTGGTTAAATAAAGGTAAAAAAAATAAAAAATAATAATATATAAAACCAGAGGCAAAATAACAATCCCTATTACAGAGGCCTTCCTTTATGGGCTATTTCCCCTTTATCTCTCGCTCTCACACATGTGAAAACACACGGGTACGGGCACACACACGCACGCACACACGCACACACACACACACAGACAGACAGAGCGTCATGTTTTACAGCATGTCCATGCAGTACCAATGCAGAATGAATCCTAACGTCGTTATTATTGGTTTTCTGACTACGTGGCACAAACATACGGCGAAGAAGCTGATACGTGGTTTGGCGTTTCCTTATTTACATGGTTAAGTATTCACCATCATAATCATGGAACACGAGGAGTCCAGTTTGTCAATGTCCACTGACGGTCCTGTGTGATAGATATGATAGATAGAAACCCCTCCCCAAGAGAGGTAAAGTAGGCATCATCCAACAGTCTCCTTTTCTACCACTCCCCTGGTCAGTGTGTCAGTTTTGTGTTGCCCCCCCTCTTGGGTGGGGCCGGTGGGGGCCCCCGCCGTAGCGTTGCATAGCCTGAGATGTTCCCCCCTGACAGCAACTCGGGCGGTGGAGGGGCCAGTGCCAACTCCATGTCGTCCATGGTGCCTGCGGCGGGCTCCAGCTTGGGGCCGGACAGGCAGGACGAGGAGAGCGAGCCCTGCCGGCTCACCGACTTGCGCTTCAGAGTCCGGTTCAGGTCGTCCATGAAGTTGCCCGGCTGGGGGGCGCAGTTGTTACCGTTCCCCTTGGGGGGCGAGGTAGGCAGGGGCAGCTTGGGAGGCGGGGACGGCTGGTTCCTCTGCAGCATGGGGGAGGGGCCTTCTTCAGGGAGCCCTTGCCCCAGGAGGAGTTGATGGTGGCGGGGGAGGGGGACCGGGAGGGGCAGGCGGTACTTTGGCTGGGGTTGACCACTGCTACCTTAGGTGCCCCAACGTGGCCATCACTGGGCAGTGGAGGGGGGAAGAGGTCAAAAGCCAGTGGGGGAGTGGGGTGGTAGGCCACGGCGCACTCCGCTGGAAGGGAGGGAAGTCGGCGGTGGACTGGCGCTGCTGGCCCACTTGACCCACTTTGGCCTGAAGGGCCAGGTTGGCCAGGTTCAACTTGCCTGGCTTGGGGGCGCCGGGGCCGGCCGGAGAGGGAGGAGGGGTCCTTAGAGGGAGAACTACCCAAGGACACGGCAGGGAAGGATGGGAAGGTGGAGGGGGAAGAGGAGGACTGGGGGCGAACTTGCTGAGAAGGTTCCTGCGGGACTCCTGGTATTCAGCCGTGGAGTTAGACTTGATGCTGGAGGCCTTCTGGGGGTGGCGGGCGGGGGCTTCCTGCCCCCCAGCCAGAGGAACCTGAGGAGGGTGTGGAGGAGCCCGATGGAGATCTCTTCAGGGGCGAGCATAGGTTGCCGGGGGAGAGGGGAGGCGGAGGGGTGGGGCCAGTGATGGGAGGGGAGGTGGAGCAAGAGGGGCAAGGCCGGTGACTGGAGCAGGTGGGAGCGGAGGAGGAGGGGGAGGAGGAGGGAAAGACAGGCTGCTCTCAGAAGCGGGTGGAGGGAACTCAGAGGCCTGTTGCTGGGCTGGCTGCCATCTTGGTTTGGCCTTCACCGCAGGAGGGGAAAGGGGGGCTTTGGGGCTCTCAAGTTGATTGGTTGACAGTGTGGACCCTGGGAACTGGCTTGCCATCTGTTTGACCAGGGAGGTAGTGGTGGGCGGAGCCGTGAATGACATGGGTGGCGGCTTGGAGAGGCTGTGCTGCTTGGGAAATGTGGGAGGGGGCTGGTTGGGAGTGTGGACTACCTGGAGGCTGTGCTGCTTCTTCATTGACACCGGAGGAGGAGGGGGCGGGGTGGGGGAGGAGTAGGGGCAGCAGGTGGGGCGGGGGGGAGAGGGGAAACAGGGTAGAGAGGCTTCCGGCCACCGTGGTGGAGCAGAAAGCCTGGGAGAAGGTTTTGGGTAGGGCAGGGGGGGGAGCAGCTGCGGGCGAGTACTGCTGCTGAGGAGTTGGGGGAGGAGGAGGTGGGGGAGGAGGAGGTGGGGGAGGCACAGAGTGCTTCTGGGGTGGCGGTGGGGTAGGAGGGGAGGTGGCGGGGGAGGAGGGGTGCCGGGCGACTCTACCAGTCTGGCAGCGGGGGAAAGAGGCCCTGGAGGGGACCGTTGGGGAACTTCTGGGCCAGTGCCTGCTGGAGGGCGTTGGCGCCGTAGGGCAATGGGCACAGACCTGGCATCGGGTCTGGGGGCGGTGGAGGAGGAGGGAGGGGGATGTCATTGCTCTCCGGCGGTGGTGGGATGAACTGGGGCAGGGCAGCCGGGCTGGGGGAACCGAGCCGGAGTGCGGCCATGGCCGACCCCAGAGCAGGCATGGAGGGCGGGGAGGGGGCGGCGGGGAGGCGGGACGTTGATGTTGTTGACCAGCGGTTTGACAGCCGTCTGATGGGGAGGAGCCGGGGCTTGAGCTGACGCCCTGGGTGGGCTCTGGTGGTTGTTTTGCGCCCTGTGGTGATTGGCGGCCTGGTGGGCAGCGTTCTGGTTCTGCAGCCGGGTGATGGTGCTGTACTTGGCGAACACTGTGGGGCCCGAGTGGTGAGGGGTGCTGCTGGCAGGCAGGGGCGGCGGGGAGGGGGTGGTGGCGGGGGAGGGGGTGGCGGGGGCACAGCTTGGTTGTAGCTGCTGTAGGGCTGTGGGGACAGCTGTTGGGGTGGTGGAGGAGAGAGCTGGGGGTGGTGGAGAGAGCTGGGGGGTGGTGGAGGAGAGGGCTGGGGCGGCAGGGAGGGCAAGGCCTGGGTGTAACTACTGCGGAGCTGGGGGGTGGTGGAGGAGAGGGCTGGGGCGGCAGGGAGGGCAAGGCCTGGGTGTAACTACTGCGGATCTGGGAGGCAGCTGTTGGGGCGGTGGAGGGAAGGGCTGTTGGGGCGGTGGAGGGAAGGGCTGTTGGGGCGGTGGAGGGAAGGGCTGTTGGGGCGGTGGAGGGAAGGGCTGTTGGGGCGGTGGAGGGAAGGGCTGTTGGGGCGGTGGAGGGAAGGGCTGTTGGGGCGGTGGAGGGAAGGGCTGTTGGGGCGGAGGAAGGGCTGTTGGGGCGGTGGAGGGAAGGGCTGTTGGGGCGGTGGAGGGAAGGGCTGTTGGGGCGGTGGAGGGAAGGGCTGTTGGGGCGGTGGAGTGAAGGGCTGTTGGGGCGGTGGAGGGAAGGGCTGTTGGGGCGGTGGAGGAAGGGCTGTTGGGGCGGTGGAGGGAAGGGCTGTTGGGGCGGTGGAGGGAAGGGCTGTTGGGGCGGTGGAGGGAAGGGCTGTTGGGGCGGTGGAGGGAAGGGCAGGGAAGGCAAGACCTGGGTGTAACTGCTGCAGATCTGGGGGGCAGCTGTTGGGGCGGTGGAGGGAAGGGCTGTTGGTGCAGGGTAGGCAAGACCTGGGTGTAACTGCTGCGGATGTGGGGGGGTGGCTGTTGGAGCGGTGGAGTGGAGGGCTGTTGGGCTGGTGGAGGGGAGGCTGTTGGGCTGGTGGAGGGGAGGGCTGTTGGGCTGGTGGAGGGGAGGGCTGTTGGGCTGGTGGAGGGGAGGGCTGTTGGGGCGGTGGAGGGGAGGGCTGTTGGGGCGGTGGAGGGAGGGCTGTTGGGGGCGGTGGAGGGAGGGCTGTTGGGGCGGTGGAGGGGAGGGCTGTTGGGGGCGGTGGAGGGGAGGGCTGTTGGGGCAGGGTAGGCAAGACCTGGGTGTAACTGCTGCGGATCTGGGGGGGAAGTTGCTGTTGAAGTGGGGGGGAGGTACCCCCCTGTGGCTTGGGGGGTAGAGCGTGGGTGTAGCTGCTGCGAGTCTGGGGAGGCGGCTGCTGTTGTGGCGCAGCCAACGCAGGGGGCTCCAGTTGTGGGGTCTGGCGGTGCGTGTGGGCAGGGTGGGGGAGGGTGGCGCCTCGGGTGGACTCCCTCATCTGTGCGGGGACAGAGAAATACACACAATGAGTACAGGATCACCATGGACAATCTGTTGATAAGCGACGGCTTGAGTATAAGAATATTTTGAAGATAAATACACAACGCAGAGGATAAGAGGACAAGAGTACTAGAATTAACGATCAATAGGGAATTGTCAATGTAAATAGGAGTTGGGTTTCAGTTCAACAGCTGTTTAGAATCTGTGGTATGTCACTCCTGAACTCAGTGTGCTATGTTCTGTACATTGAGTCTGGAGCAGGATACTTGTTATTTGGCCATTGGCCCAGATGTACTGCAAGGACTTCTGATTGGTCAATCCCAGGCTAGGGTGGGTGGTTATAAATGGCATCCTTTTCCTTTGTTCTGTGGAGAAAAGCTGAGGACAGGGGAGAATGAACATCTACCTCCCAGCATAACATTATGATTTGTCCTCTTTGAATAAACCTATTTTTCTCCCCCTGATTTGCTTTGGAGTTTGTGTTATTGAAGAATAACATAAATTGCTAACAATAACGGTACGGTTAGAATAAGGATTCGGGTAAACATAAGGTTAAGGCTAGGGTTAAGTTTAGGATAAGGGTCAGTAGAAAGTGAAATCAGCTCCAGTGTTATGAGTGGGCATTAGGTGGCCTGGACCGCCCTACAGTACCTCCTCCCGTGCAAATAAAGTATTTAAATATTGATCATTTATTTGACCGAGAAGAGCGGAGACAGAAAGACTCACCAATCTCAGATAAATCATCAGAGCGAGCGAAACAGCGCTCCCCTGTCTGAGTATGTGTAGCCCATGGATGTGATGTTGTCTGGACAAAAATAGTGTGGCATGTGTTAAGGGATGTTTTATCAATAATGACTAATTATGTATACATTTCAATCAGGACTGACTAATCAGAATACTATTATGCTACAGTATAGATGTATGAATTTTATTTGAATCCTAGTACTGAATATAATGTGTGTAATTATAATCAAGAATTAGAACAATGACTGTTCCTTGGTAGAAACGAATTAACTTATCGTCAGACAGGCTAGAATGCTTATCTACACAGGAAGACCTTGGCTTGGTCATAAATGATCTAAATTGGTGGGAGACGATGTAGGAAGGCTTGAGAACTATACTGCCATTGTACCGGAGTGGAGAAGAGACGGGACAGTTCGAAAACTAATGACATCATTTTCAGTTTATAACCTGTGGTAAATTGTATCATGTTCAGTACTCTTCAGAACAAACGCTAGTGCCTGATTTTGAGACTGGTCTCCGCCCATTTTATGTAAATAAGTTTCTTACAAATCCTTAGAAATGGGCTGAGTGTATTAATTTAATTGGGTATTAAACATATAGGAATTTAAATTCCTCTAACAGCATAGTCTTTTTGGCCAGACAGCATCACATACGGTACATGGGCAAAATCAAATGGTATTGGTCGCATACACATATTTTAGCCAGATGTTATTGTGGGTGTAGCAAAATGCTTGTGTTCTTAGCTCCAACAGTGCAGTAATATCGAACAATTCATAACAATACACACAAGTCTAAAAGTTTTTAAAAAATGGAATTAAGAAATATATAAATATTAGGACGAGCAATGTCAGAGTCCGGAGTATAAATACATATGTGATGGGATGTATAGACATTATGGACAGTATGTGGATAGAATATTTAGTATATTTGTAGAGTACGTAGGATAGAATATTGTATATATATACAGCAATAGTTGAATAGGATGGCATATTGACTAGAATACAGTGTGTAAACATTATTAAAGTGACCAGTGTTCCAGTGAAAGTGACTAGTGAAGCCATGTCTATGTGCATAGGGCAGCAGCCTCGAAGGTGCAGGGTTGAGTAACCAGGTGGTAGCCGCCTAGTGATGGCTATATAACAGTCTGATGGCCTTGAGATAGAAGCTGTTTTTCAGTCTCTCGGCCCCAGCTTTGATGCGCCTGTACTGACCTCGCCTTCTGGATGATAGCGGGCCGAACAGGCCGTGGCTCAGGTGGGTTGATATACTTGATGATCCTTTTGGCCTTCTTGTGACATCAGGTGATGTAGGCGCCAGGCGGTGATAGGATGACCTCAAATGGTGCATTTGTGAGGGTCTTAGGGGCCAAGCCAAATTTCTTCAGCCTCCTGAGGTTGAATAGGTGCTGTTGTGGCGTCGTCTACACCACAATGTCTGTGTGGGTGGACCATTTCAGATTGTTAGTGATGTGTATGCCGAGGAACTTCAAGCTCTTCACCTTCTCCACCGCGGCCCCGTCGATGTGGATGGCGGCAGTCTCCCTCTACTGTCTCCTGAAGTCCACGACCAGCTCCTTCGTTTTGTTGACTTTGTAAGACCGGGGCCAAGCATCGCTCTGATGCTTTCTCTGGTGAGATAGTTGTTTTAGCCACTTGCACATTGAAGGAAAGTTGGTGGGGGCACAGTGCACTGTTTTGATGCTGGAATTATTTTTGGACGAACGTGCAAAAGGTAACCTACTTTTTGAAATGATTTTTTTTGACAAAAATCGGTTGAACACATCACGACTGGTTGTGTTCATGCCACATTTATAAAAAGGTCATTTTTAATAAAATTACTCGTACGTTTTAAGTCATGCCTCCCTCGACTTTACCTAAATAAGTCTATAAAACACACTGCCATTGTTAAACTCTTAATATCAGAAACAGTGTGTTATAACCACTGTTAGGAGGGCATGTCATTTTCCTTTATGGTTTTCCTCCGCTGACCCCCACTACTCCCGACAGTAGGGCCTGCTTCCCTCCTTCTCCCGATAATTAAAAGGTGCCGTGCCCAGTTGACAATTACCCCGATAATTGCCTCGAAACTGAACATACACCAAAACTCAATTTCACACAACCCGTTTGGATAGAAAAACCGGAGACAATTCAACTGTCTGATTATCAGCACAAAACGTCATCACAGAGAGCAGGCCCCTACATCTCAAGCAAAAAACAACATCAGCAACGCACCTCACTAGCTTTCGTTGTTTATGTGACAACTTATGCCATTGCGTGAAGACACACACCATGGCAAGCACGAGCTGACAGTAATTGACCATTTTTGACTGCGGCCATATATTCATTAGAATGCCATTTATATGCTTTTGTGGCGATTTTCACTATTTATCAAGCACACTTGGAGATTAAAATAATGTTAAGGCAACAAATGTTTCATCATTTGACCGAGCATCTTGCTGACTGTGCGTCTTGGTGGTTGGGGTATCATCTTTTTTTGCCTTCGTAGAAAGCTGTTACCAAGTCCCAAATATGCATTCTGTTTCGTAGTTGTAACAAAGGCAACTCGACAAATAAAATGGTGTTTTTACATAAACAGTACCATAAACTAATGAAAAGTAACACTAATGAAAAGTAACACGAATGAAAAGTAACACGAATGAAAAGTAACACGAATGAAAAGTAACACGAATGAAAAAGCATTTTGTGTGATTTGAAATAAATATTTTTCGTAGTCTAATGTGACCTTCATAAACACAACCAAATGATAATTTTTTTGCAAAAGCATATGAAATGTATTAATTAAACTGTTAGAATGTTGCGGTCCGAATGACTGCTCATTAGCTTGAATGGCGGTTCTAGTTTTGCCACGGAAGGAGGTCCTGCAAAAAACAAAAACTTGCCCCATATATGAATCAAAAAGGCCCGTATATGGAAATGAAAAAGAGTCCAACTGATTTGTTCTGGCGCCGGCCCTGGTTGAATTGTTACTGATAGTCTGTAGAGCATCTACAGTGCGACTGAGACTAAATCAATCATCACAGTAAAACAATCTGATGGGAGACAAAGAGAAGAGGAGAAAGGAGAGATAATGGAGAGACATATAGAGAGATGAGAGGAAATACAAAGGAGGAATATATTGGCGTGAAGAGGAGAGGTCAAAGGGGAGAAGGACTAACCCTGGTGTTCTCCTCCATCTGCGTTCCTCTCTTCCAGGCCTCAGAGAAAATGGAGCTGACCACGCTCTGGGAGCGCCCGTGGCTGGAGGCCGTGTCCACTCCACTGTCTGACTGGCCCGAGTGGTTCGACTGGGACTCTGGGGGCACACACACACACACACACACACACACACACACACACACACACACACACACACACACACACACAGCCATGGAAGAGAGCCGCTAGATGCTGATCTTGGGTCAGTGTTGCATTTCCCCACTAATGGTTAAGGTTAGGATTGGGCAAGCGGAAGCTGATCCTAGATTTGTACCTTGGGGGAAACTTCACCCCGGAGCATATAAACACTAGACTTCTGACCTACACATTGGCTAACAAGAGTCTCTGAAGCCACCGAACTGCAATATTAGAACTCCCTCTTTTGCAGATTTGATTAATGGGAGTGGATGTGTAAAAAACGGTGAATCCACATCTCTGTAGATAGACTAGAGCTTTATCGTGTACCCTCAAAGCCACAACAACTGATTCAAGATCAGAACTAGAATAAATGTACCTACTGCTAGACAGGGGTTGTGGTCAACTCCATCTGATAAATTGAATCGAAAAGTCGTCATTGAAAATAATGGCCAATCAATTAATTAATAGCATATCAATCTCTACTGAATCAACATCACCTCAAATTGAGGTCAATTCGATTTGGTTACCAAGCTGATCCCGGATCACAGTCCCCCAGCCATTACCATTAAGCCTCAGTGGACCACCGTGGACTTGAGCAGCTGATCCCAGACCAGTTGTAAGCCCTGGAAGGCTGACTCACCGGGCAGACTGGCTGAGCCGGAGCCGGAGCTGGAGCCAGAGCGGATGCTGGAGGTGGAGAGGGAGGACCAGTCGTGGGCCGCCTCCGTGCGTTTCATGGCCTCCTGGTAGTTCACATACAGCTGTTTCCCGTACTACACCACCGCCACCGTGGGGAAAGAGAGAGGTCACGGTTGTTTATTAAAAGAGAAGCGCAGTTGCTAATTGTCCACATTGAATGTTGTATTTCGGTTGCATGGTTCATATATAATTTAATATTGACCAATGTCTTATCTTGTAAAACACAATCTTAAGTTAAGGGAAACAAACTTTTTGTATTTTTTTATTTTTAAGTCAGCTTTTAGTTTAGGAGACCCCTTTTGGCCTGAGAGAAAAAGTTCTATAGCCTCTAATAGTCATGTTTAAGAGTGACGTGGATGTTAAGGTTTACCTTGGCGATGCGAATGCCGTTGAACCATTGGTGGAGGGTCCTGACGTCGTCACAGCACAGATACTTGATGTACTGGGACTTCTTCTGGATCTGGGGGTGCTGAACACACAGAGACATGCACATGACGTGTTACCATGACAACAGATGTAGTTTCGCTTTGTTCCTAGGAGGAGGAATGGCCAATCAGGCTACGCACAACCAGAAGTCCAGAGGTTTGATCCCCATGGGTTAAATTGCCATGATCAGTGGTTTCAAGTTTGTATCCGTACCTTTTTTACGGGCTGATCATAGCGAAAAAGGAAATAATTCTGCATTTCCCGCTGTGTAAACACATTGCAAATGGCTTCAGGATAATGCCTCCGGATAAAGTTGGGTATCTGATATTCAGAGTTTAAACAGCCAAATTGATTACTCACTGGACTAATCGGGACTAATAAAGCCAATGCAACGGGCGTTTTATTTTTAACAAACATTGGGCCTTCCACACGAACAGGCTTTCCTAAAATTCCGTTGCGGGCCACATGGTCAGCTGCACCCCAGGAAGCCTGGACCGACACCAATGTCTTTCTTAGATCCGTCCGGACCGGCCGTCTTATTTACAAACGGTAGGCCCACCACAGATGGACATTCCTAAAATTCAATTCCAGGCGACACTTTCGGGCGATACCTCAATAAGCACGGACCAACACCGACGCCTTTTGGATTCGTTTTTTTTGGCCCTGTCCAGGCGCCTTTTTGTGCAGTCTGGACCGGCCTGGATTTCCACCTACGCAGGTTTTTGGTTCGGTCCGGACGGAATCAAACCAATCATAGATGTCCATGTTCAGACTTTGTCCAGTCTAGACCAGCCTTGATTTGTCCTAAACATAGGCAGCTATAAATTCCGTCTTTTCAACTTTCATTCAGAACGGATTTCAACGTCCGGAAAATACATATTTTCAACGTTCAACGTCATTTCCTTACTAGTACTATGAGTCTTACTGAGGGCAGCACATTTTCTGTCTCGCCTTGGGTGGCAGAGCGGCCAGGACCGGCCCTGATCGTTCCGTTCCAGTAAAGACATCGATTCCAAAACCACCCTTGATAATTGCCTTTGTGCCTGTTAGTTTGACTACAGCTAAAGATAGGTGGGTCAACATTAATAATATAGGAGAGTGGCGCCTTAACACTTATTTTTGGTGTTTTTCAGGGTCTGTGCTTTTAGAAAGGAGTGGCCTCAAAGGATATCATTACCCAGACCCCCCCGGGACCACATTCACTCACACAACAGATCCATCTTAATGGGCTTGTCCAGGCTCACTGCAACATCTCTACTCTAAAAATGTGCCACCCCTTGTCTAAAAATGAGTTAGCCCATGTTCCTAATCAATTCTCCACAAGGAGCAGAAGTGGAGTGCACCATTAGGTGAAAGGGGGGGGGGGGGGGGTGTTATCTTACTTTAAGGGCCAGGCAGTAGTCTGTGGGGGCCTTGTACTTGCTGCGGTAGTCCTGGCCGTAGTACACATTAACGTGGTCCAGCTGTAGAAAGCATACCAGGTCCCTGGAGGCCTATATGGAGGGAGAGACAGGATTCATATATGATTGATTATATCATATATTGCACAGGTAATCAAATACTCTTTGAGAAGGTCTGGTCACACAATTTCCTAGGTGACAGAAGGTCCAGATGGATATTGTTGTTTATCTGCATAGTAACAAACGTCAACCTTACAACCCCAAACTGTCACCACTCTTTTGCAGTTTTAAAGGTGATTTTCTGAAATTCTACACATTTTGCCATTGGGCAGAGATAACATTTCATAGTTTCAAAGCTAATTTCTTGCAATTCAACACATTTAGCTATGTCTTGGTGTGTGTTGATATGATACCGGAGTGTCTGAACAAAATAAAAAATGGGGGCCCCCTTGGGGTTGAGGCCCCTGGGCATGTAATCTGGCCATGAAAACTACAAGATTTAAATAGCTGGTTAGCCTAACTTACCTACCTAGCGAACATGGGACAGTTGATTAAAGGGACAGTTGAATAACTGGACATTTCTTGACAGGTTAAACAGCTCTGTAGGTCTGTCAGTGAATGACAGGAGGAAAACTGCCCATGCACTACCAAATATCTAAATACTCCTTGTGCGTTCTACTATTGCAACTCAACAGCAGTAAGATAAAAGCTTGGCCAATTTTTGCACAACTTTAAATAAATTGTCTGAGGCTTTAGACTAGAGAAGACTATCAGGGAGAGAGAGGAGAGTGAGTAGAGACATATTGACATATAATTGATAATATGATACTGGTTACAGACTGGCCGAGGCCCATGCCTAGAGGCCAAACTGGTTTGATAACGTATTCATTCAAGTAGAGGTTGAAATACTCACTGTTTGGCCAACAACGTGACAAATCTTATCAGATTACTGGTTCACTCATTGCAGAATTAACATCACAGGGTGAAATTGTATATACATTTTTTAAAAGGAGACAACCGATGGGATAATCAGAGAGGACAAGAAAATGGAAACGGTGTGTACTCCCCGTTCACCCACGACTGCATGGCCAGGCACGACTCCAACACCATCATTAAGTTTGCTGACGACACAACAGTAGGCCTGATCACCAACAAGACAGCCTATAGGGAGGAGGCCAGAGACCTGACCGGGTGGTGCCAGAATAACAACCTATCCCTCAACGTAACTAAAACTAAGGAGATGATTGTGGACTACAGGAAAAGGAGCACCGAGCACGACCCCATTCTCGTCGACGGGGCTGTAGTGGAGCAGGTTGAGAGCTTAAAATCCCTTGGTGTCCACATCAACAACAAACTAGAATGGTCCAAACACACCAAGACTGTCGTGTAGAGGGCACGACAAAGCCTATTCCTCCTCAGGAAACTAAAAAGATTTGGCATGGGTCCTGAGATCCTCAAAAGGTTCTACAGCTGCAACATCGAGAGCATCCTGACCGGTTGCATCACTGCCTGGTACGGCAATTGCTCAGCCTCCGACCGCAAGGCACTTCAGAGGGTAGTGCGTAAGGCCCAGTACATCACTGGGGCAAAGCTTCCTGCCATCCAGGACCTCTACACCAGGCGGTGTCAAAGGAAGGCCCTAAAAATTGTCAAAGACCCCAGCGACCCCAGTCATAGACGGTTCTCTCTACTACCGCATGGCAAGCGGTACCGGAGTGCCAAGTCTAGAATAAAAAGGCTTCTCAACAGTTTTTACCCCCAAGCCATAAGACTCCTGAACAGGTAACCAAATGGTTACCCGGACTATCTGCATTGTGTCCCACCACCCGCCAACCCCTCTTTTACGCTACTGCTACTCATCATATATGCATAGTCACTTTACCCACATGTACATACTACCTCAATAAGCCTGACTAACCGGTGTCTGTATTAGAGGTCGACCGATTAATCGGAATGGCCGATTAATTTGTGCTTATTTCAAGTTTTCATAACAATCGGAAATCAGTATTTCTTTTTTTTAGACCTTTATTTAACTAGGCAAGTCAGTTAAAAAAACATTCTTATTTTCAATGACGGCCTAGGAACGGTGGGTTAACTGCCTTGTTCAGGGGCAGAACGACAGATTTTCACATTGTCAGCTCAGGGGATCCAATCTTGCAGCCTTACAGTTAACTAGTCCAACGCAATAACAACCTGCCTCTCTCTCGTTGCACTCCACAAGGAGACTGCCTGTTACGCAAATGCAGTAAGCCAAGGTAAGTTGCTAGCTAGCATTAAACTTATCTTAGAAAAAACAATCAATCATAATCACTAGTTAACTACACATGGTTGATGATATTACTAGATATTATCTAGCGTGTCCTGTGTTGCATATAATCTGACTGAGCATACAAGTATCTAAGTATCTGACTGAGCGGTGGTAGGCAGAAGCAGGCGAGTAAACATTCATTCAAACAGCACTTTCGTGCGTTTTGCCAGCAGCTCTTCGCTGTGCGTCAAGCACTGCGCTGTTTATGACTCATCCCGAGATGAGGCTGGTGTAACCGAAGTGAAATGGCTGGCTAGTTAGCGCGCACTAATAGCGTTTCAAACTTCATTCGCTCTGAGCCTTGGGGTGGTTGTTTCCCTTGCTCTGCATGGGTAATGCTGCTTCGATGTTGTGGCTGTTGTTGCTGTGTTGCTGGTTCGAGCCCAGGGAGGAGCGAGGAGAGGGACGGAAGCTATACTGTTACACAGGCAATACTAAAGTTCCTATAAGAACATCCAATAGTCAAAGGTTAATGAAATACAAATGGTATAGAGGGAAATAGTCTTATAATAACTACAACATAAAACTTCTCAACTGGGAATATTGAAGACTCATGTTAGAAGGAACCACCAGCTTTCATATGTTCTCATGTTCTGAGCAAGGAACTGAAACGTTAGCTTTCTTACATAGCACATATTGCACTTTTACGTTCTTCTCCAACACTTTGTTTTTGCATTATTTAAACCAAATTGAACATGTTTCATTATCTACTTGAGGCTAAATTGATTTTATTGATGTATTATATTAAGTTAAAGTAAGTGTTAATTCGGCTTTTTTGGTCCTCCAATAATCGGTATCGGCGTTGAAAAATCATAATCGGTCTACCTCTAGTCTGTATATAGCCTTGCTACTCCTTTTTCAAAATGTCTTTTTACTGTTGTTTTATTTCTTTACTCACACACACACACTTGTTTTCCAGCACTATTGGTTAGAGCCTGTAAGTAAGCATTTCACTGTAAGGTCTACACCTGTTGTATTCGGCGCACGTGACAAACAAAAACTTTGATTTGATGTTGAGAAATATTGGTCTCCGGGAGTAACCAATGACCCATGATGCAATAGGAGAAGAGGCACATGCTCCGTCGATCCCTGTGGAGTCCTGTGTCATCATATCCAGAAACAAGAAATACCAGAGAGATGGGGTGGATCTGTTTCTCATGAACATGTGAACCCAATACACACACACACACACACACACACACACACACACACACACACACTCCAATCAATCAGTCAATCAAATGTAAAGCCCTTTTTACATCAGCAGTCGATTGGCGTATTCAGTGGGTGGCTAACCTTAGCTTTGCCTTTCGGCACGTAGTAGATTCCTGATGCGCGCAGCAGGAAGTATCGCTTCTTCCACGACTTCTTCCCATCATCCTTCAGCCAGAGGATTCCCTCTATTTCTGGTACTGACACTGAGCTGCCACAGAAACACTCCTGCACAAACACATCGTCGTTATTAGTGTAATCTAAAGAGAGCGGGAGAGACCGTGTGTGGTAGTGTGGGAGAGACCGTGTGTGTGCGCGCATGTATGTGTGTCTGTCTCACCTCTAGTAGGGCCTCTTTATTCCTATCGGCCATTTCAGAAGTCTCCTTCCTCCCCAACAAGTAGTTCTGTAAGTAAGTGGGGAAAATAGAGAGAAGGAGAAAGAGAAACAGAGGAAAGCAAAGGAGAAATAGACACCAGTTGAAAACAGCAGATCACACACTCCCCCAGACGAGCTGGCTCGCCTAGCCTTCTCGCCTAGCCTTCTCATGTCCAATGCATTATTCAGTCACAACCTACTTCTTAAACACACGCACTCTCAAGGGCTCTTAGCATGCATAAGAAATGTGTGTGTGTGTACTCTACACTAAAGCTGTGTGAGTAGTGTACACAACACATTGGAAGGGGTTTTTCTAGTTTCAAGGTCTTACCTGGGGGTTCTTGAAGAGGGCATATTTCTCGATGCGTTCGATGAACATCAGTTTGTTATGGCTGTCTCTGGTCCAATTCAGTAGGTTCTCCACTAAGTTCTCATGGTCCTCAAAGATCCGCTCTGAGGACAGAGAAAGAGCGAGGGAGTGTGTGTGAAACATGGTTCAATCCATGGTCAAAGGTAGTGCACTATAGAAGGGAAAGGGTGCCATGTGTGACACAGCCTAAATAACCATGTAGCCTGCACCTACCACGAGTGCTTCCTCTAGCAGCCTAAATAACCATGCTGCCTGCACCTACCACAGGTGCTTCCTCTAGCAGCCTAAATAACCACGCTGCCTGCACCTACCACGAATGCTTCCTCTAGCAGCCTAAATAACCATGTAGCCTGCACCTACCGCGAGTGCTTCCTCTAGCAGCCTAAATAACCATGCTGCCTGCACCTACCACGAGTGCTTCCTCTAGCAGCCCAAATAACCATGCTGCCTGCACCTACCACGAGTGCTTCCTCTAGAAGCCTAAATAACCATGATGCCTGCACCTACCACGAGTGCTTCCTCTAGCAGCCTAAATAACCATGCTGCCTGCACCTACCACAGGTGCTTCCTCTAGCAGCCTAAATAACCACGCTGCCTGCACCTACCACGAATGCTTCCTCTAGCAGCCTAAATAACCATGTAGCCTGCACCTACCGCGAGTGCTTCCTCTAGCAGCCTAAATAACCATGCTGCCTGCACCTACCACGAGTGCTTCCTCTAGCAGCCTAAATAACCATGCTGCCTGCACCTACCACGAGTGCTTCCTCTAGCAGCCTAAATAACCATGGTGCCTGCACCTACCACGAGTGCTTCCTCTAGCAGCCAAAATAACCATGTAGCCTGCACCTACCACAGGTGCTTCCTCTAGCAGCCTAAATAACCACGCTGCCTGCACCTACCACGAATGCTTCCTCTAGCAGCCTAAATAACCATGCTGCCTGCACCTACCACGAGTGCTTCCTCTAGCAGCCTAAATAACCATGATGCCTGCACCTACCACGAGTGCTTCCTCTAGCAGCCTAAATAACCATGCTGCCTGCACCTACCACGAGTGCTTCCTCTAGCAGCCTAAATAACCATGCTGCCTGCACCTACCACGAGTGCTTCCTCTAGCAGCCTAAATAACCATGATGCCTGCACCTACCATGAGTGCTTCCTCTCTAAATAACCTGCTGCCTGCACCTACCTTCCTCTAAGCCTAAATAACCATGCTGCCTGCACCTACCACAGTGCTTCCTCTAGCAGCCTAAATAACCATGCTGCCTGCACCTACCACGAGTGCTTCCTCTAGCAGCCTAAATAACCATGGTGCCTGCACCTACCACGCGAGTGCTTCCTCTAGCAGCCTAAATAACCATGCTGCCTGCACCTACCACGGTGCTTCCTCTAGCAGCCTAAATAACCATGCTGCCTGTACCTACCACGAGTGCTTCCTCTAGCAGCCTAAATAACCATGGTGCCTGCACCTACCACGAGTGCTTCCTCTAGCAGCCTAAATAACCATGGTGCCTGCACCTACCACGAGTGCTTCCTCTAGCAGCCTAAATAACCATGCTGCCTGCACCTACCACGAGTGCTTCCTCTAGCAGCCTAAATAACCATGATGCGTGCACCTACCACAAGTGCTTCCTCTAGCAGCCTAAATAACCATGCTGCCTGCACCTACAACAGGTGCTTCCTCTAGCAGCCTAAATAACCATGCTGCCTGCACCTACCACAGAAATAACCACGCTGCTTCCTCTAGCAGCCTAAATAACCATTCTGCCTGCACCTACCACGAGTGCTTCCTCTAGCAGCCTAAATAACCATGCTGCCTGCACCTACCACGAGTGCTTCCTCTAGCAGCCTAAATAACCATGATGCCTGCACCTACCACGAGTGCTTCCTCTAGCAGCCTAAATAACCATGCTGCCTGCACCTACCACAGGTCCTTCCTCTAGCAGCCTAAATAACCACGCTGCCTGCACCTACCACGAATGCTTCCTCTAGCAGCCTAAATAACCATGGTGCCTGCACCTACCACGAGTGCTTCCTCTAGCAGCCTAACTAACCATGGTGCCTGCACCTACCACGAGTGCTTCCTCTAGCAGCCTAAATAACTATGCTGCCTGCACCTACCACGAGTGCTTCCTCTAGCAGCCTAAATAACCATGCTGCCTGCAACTACAACAGGTGCTTCCTCGAACAGCCTAAATAACCACGCTGCCTGCACCTACCACGAATGCTTCTTCTAGCAGCCTAAATAACCATTCTGCCTGCACCTACCACGAGTGCTTCCTCTAGCGGCCTAAATAACCATGTAGCCTGCACCTACCACGGGTGCTTCCTCTAGCAGCCTAAATAACCATGTAGCCTGCACCTACCACGAGTGCTTCCTCTAGCAGCCTAAATAACCATGTAGCCTGCACCTACCGCGAGTGCTTCCTCTAGCAGCCTAAATAACCATGCTGCCTGCACCTACCACGAGTGCTTCCTCTAGCAGCCTAAATAACCATGCTGCCTGCACCTACCACGAGTGCTTCCTCTAGCAGCCTAAATAACCATGGTGCCTGCACCTACCACGAGTGCTTCCTCTAGCAGCCTAAATAACCATGGTGCCTGCACCTACCACGAGTGCTTCCTCTAGCAGCCTAAATAACCATGCTGCCTGCACCTACCACGAGTGCTTCCTCTAGCAGCCTAAATAACCATGATGCGTGCACCTACCACAAGTGCTTCCTCTAGCAGCCTAAATAACCATGCTGCCTGCACCTACAACAGGTGCTTCCTCGAGCAGCCTAAATAACCACGCTGCCTGCACCTACCACGAATGCTTCCTCTAGCAGCCTAAATAACCATTCTGCCTGCACCTACCACGAGTGCTTCCTCTAGCAGCCTAAATAACCATGCTGCCTGCACCTACCACGAGTGCTTCCTCTAGCAGCCTAAATAACCATTCTGCCTGCACCTACCGCGAGTGCTTCCTCTAGCAGCCTAAATAACCATGCTGCCTGCACCTACCACGAGTGCTTCCTCTAGCAGCCTAAATAACCATGTAGCTTGCACCTACCGCGAGTGCTTCCTCTAGCAGCCTAAATAACCATGTAGCCTGCACCTACCACGAGTGCTTCCTCTAGCAGCCTAAATAACCATGTAGCCTGCACCTACTAGCGTGCTTCCTCTAGCAGCCGAAATAACCATTCTGCCTGCACCTACCGCGAGTGCTTCCTCTAGCAGCCTAAATAACCATGCTGCCTGCACCTACCGCGAGTGCTTCCTCTAGCAGCCTAAATAACCATGCTGCCTGCACCTACCACGAGTGCTTCCTCTAGCAGCCTAAATAACCATGTAGCCTGCACCTACCACAGGTGCTTCCTCTAGCAGCCTAAATAACCATAGTGCCTGCACCTACCACGAGTGCTTCCTCTAGCAGCCTAAATAACCATGGTGCCTGCACCTACCACGAGTGCTTCCTCTAGCAGCCTAAATAACCATGGTGCCTGCACCTACCACGAGTGCTTCCTCTAGCAGCCTAAATAACCATGCTGCCTGCACCTACCACGAGTGCTTCTTCTAGCAGCCTAAATAACCATGATGCCTGCACCTACCACGAGTGCTTCCTCTAGCAGCCTAAATAACCATGCTGCCTGCACCTACAACAGGTGCTTCCTCGAGCAGCCTAAATAACCATGCTGCCTGCACCTACCACGAGTGCTTCCTCTAGCAGCCTAAATAACCATGCTGCCTGCACCTACCACGAGTGCTTCCTCTAGCAGCCTAAATAACCATGGTGCTTGCACCTACCACGAGTGCTTCCTCTAGCAGCCAAAATAACCATGTAGCCTGCACCTACCACAGGTGCTTCCTCTAGCAGCCTAAATAACCACGCTGCCTGCACCTACCACGAATGCTTCCTCTAGCAGCCTAAATAACCATTCTGCCTGCACCTACCACAAGTGCTTCCTCTAGCAGCCTAAATAACCATGGTGCCTGCACCTACCACGAGTGCTTCCTCTAGCAGCCTAAATAACCATGGTGCCTGCACCTACCACGAGTGCTTCCTCTAGCAGCCTAAATAACCATGCTGCCTGCACCTACCACAGGTGCTTCCTCTAGCAGCCTAAATAACCACGCTGCCTGCACCTACCACGAATGCTTCCTCTAGCAGCCTAAATAACCATGTAGCCTGCACCTACCGCGAGTGCTTCCTCTAGCAGCCTAAATAACCATGCTGCCTGCACCTACCACGAGTGCTTCCTCTAGCAGCCTAAATAACCATGGTGCCTGCACCTACCACGAGTGCTTCCTCTAGCAGCCAAAATAACCATGTAGCCTGCACCTACCACAGGTGCTTCCTCTAGCAGCCTAAATAACCACGCTGCCTGCACCTACCACGAATGCTTCCTCTAGCAGCCTAAATAACCATGGTGCCTGCACCTACCACGAGTGCTTCCTCTAGCAGCCTAAATAACCATGGTGCCTGCACCTACCACGAGTGCTTCCTCTAGCAGCCTAAATAACCATGCTGCCTGCACCTACCACGAGTGCTTCCTCTAGCAGCCTAAATAACAATGATGCCTGCACCTACCACGAGTGCTTCCTCTAGCAGCCTAAATAACCATGCTGCCTGCACCTACAACAGGTGCTTCCTCGAGCAGCCTAAATAACCACGCTGCCTGCACCTACCACGAATGCTTCCTCTAGCAGCCTAAATAACCATTCTGCCTGCACCTACCACGAGTGCTTCCTCTAGCGGCCTAAATAACCATGTAGCCTGCACCTACCACGGGTGCTTCCTCTAGCAGCCTAAATAACCATGTAGCCTGCACCTACCACGAGTGCTTCCTCTAGCAGCCTAAATAACCATGTAGCCTGCACCTACCGCGAGTGCTTCCTCTAGCAGCCTAAATAACCATGCTGCCTGCACCTACCACGAGTGCTTCGTCTAGCAGCCTAAATAACCATGCTGCCTGCACCTACCACGAGTGCTTCGTCTAGCAGCCTAAATAACCATGCTGCCTGCACCTACCACAAGTGCTTCCTCTAGCAGCCTAAATAACCACGCTGCCTGCACCTACCACGAGTGCTTCCTCTAGCAGCCTAAATAACCATTCTGCCTGCACCTACCACGAGTGCTTCCTCTAGCACCCTAAATAACCATTCTGCCTGCACCTACCGCGAGTGCTTCCTCTAGCAGCCTAAATAACCATGCTGCCTGCACCTACCACGAGTGCTTCCTCTAGCAGCCTAAATAACCATGTAGCCTGCACCTACCGCGAGTGCTTCCTCTAGCAGCCTAAATAACCATGTAGCCTGCACCTACCGCGAGTGCTTCCTCTAGCAGCCTAAATAACCATGTAGCCTGCACCTACCGCGAGTGCTTCCTCTAGCAGCCTAAATAACCATGTAGCCTGCACCTACCACGAGTGCTTCCTCTAGCAGCCTAAATAACCATTCTGCCTGCACCTACTGCGAGTGCTTCCTCTAGCAGCCTAAATAACCATGGTGCCTGCACCTACCACGAGTGCTTCCTCTAGCAGCCAAAATAACCATGTAGCCTGCACCTACCACAGGTGCTTCCTCTAGCAGCCTAAATAACCACGCTGCCTGCACCTACCACGAATGCTTCCTCTAGCAGCCTAAATAACCATGGTGCCTGCACCTACCACGAGTGCTTCCTCTAGCAGCCTAAATAACCATGGTGCCTGCACCTACCACGAGTGCTTCCTGTAGCAGCCTAAATAACCATGCTGCCTGCACCTACCACGAGTGCTTCCTCTAGCAGCCTAAATAACCATGATGCCTGCACCTACCACGAGTGCTTCCTCTAGCAGCCTAAATAACCATGCTGCCTGCACCTACAACAGGTGCTTCCTCGAGCAGCCTAAATAACCACGCTGCCTGCACCTACCACAAATGCTTCCTCTAGCAGCCTAAATAACCATTCTGCCTGCACCTACCACGAGTGCTTCCTCTAGCGGCCTAAATAACCATGTAGCCTGCACCTACCACGGGTGCTTCCTCTAGCAGCCTAAATAACCATGTAGCCTGCACCTACCACGAGTGCTTCCTCTAGCAGCCTATATAACCATGTAGCCTGCACCTACCGCGAGTGCTTCCTCTAGCAGCCTAAATAACCATGCTGCCTGCACCTACCACGAGTGCTTCGTCTAGCAGCCTAAATAACCATGCTGCCTGCACCTACCACGAATGCTTCCTCTAGTAGCCTAAATAACCACGCTGCCTGCACCTACCACGAGTGCTTCCTCTAGCAGCCTAAATAACCATTCTGCCTGCACCTACCGCGAGTGCTTCCTCTAGCAGCCTAAATAACCATTCTGCCTGCACCTACCGTGAGTGCTTCCTCTAGCAGCCTAAATAACCATGCTGCCTGCACCTACCGCGAGTGCTTCCTCTAGCAGCCTAAATAACCATGTAGCCTGCACCTGCAACAGGTGCTTCCTCGAGCAGCCTAAATAACCATTCTGCCTGCACCTACCACGAGTGCTTCCTCTAGCAGCCTAAATAACCATGCTGCCTGCACCTACCGCGAGTGCTTCCTCTAGCAGCCTAAATAACCATGGTGCCTGCACCTACCACGAGTGCTTCCTCTAGCAGCCTAAATAACCACGCTGCCTGCACCTACCACGAGTGCTTCCTCTAGCAGCCTAAATAACCATTCTGCCTGCACGCTCTGGATAAGAGCGTCTGCTAAATGACTTAAATGTAATGTAAATGTAACCTACCACGATTGCTTCCTCTAGCAGCCTAAATAACCATGCTGCCTGCACCTACCACGAGTGCTTCCTCTAGCAGCCTAAATAACCATGTAGCCTGCACCTACCGCGAGTGCTTCCTCTAGCAGCCTAAATAACCATGTAGCCTGCACCTACCGCGAGTGCTTCCTCTAGCAGCCTAAATAACCATGTAGCCTGCACCTACCACGAGTGCTTCCTCTAGCAGCCTAAATAACCATGTAGCCTGCACCTACCACGAGTGCTTCCTCTAGCAGCCTAAATAACCATGCTGCCTGCACCTACCACGAGTGCTTCCTCTAGCAGCCTATATAACCATGTAGCCTGCACCTACCGCGAGTGCTTCCTCTAGCAGCCTAAATAACCATGGTGCCTGCACCTACCACGAGTGCTTCCTCTAGCAGCCTAAATAACCATGTAGCCTGCACCTACCACGAGTGCTTCCTCTAGCAGCCTAAATAACCACGCTGCCTGCACCTACCACGAGTGCTTCCTCTAGCAGCCTAAATAACCATTCTGCCTGCACCTACCGCGAGTGCTTCCTCTAGCAGCCTAAATAACCACGCTGCCTGCACCTACCACGAGTGCTTCCTCTAGCATCCTAAATAACCATGTAGCCTGCACCTACCACGAGTGCTTCCTCTAGCATTAGAAAGGCTGGGCGCCCGTCCCTGACTCACTCCGTCAAGACAGATGAACAGCTGCAGAGACATTCACAGTCTTGAAAACACAAACGGTTACAATACCAGCTACTACCTAGACAACACTACAAGTTGACACTGTCCGAGTGTCCACATTGGCTCAGTATGCCGCACTCTCTCCCAATATCTCCAAGTTTCCACCAGTATATCCACCAGTATTTCACTCTCCCCCAGTATATTCCCAGTAGCATACTCAATATTTCACTCTCCCCCAGTATATTCCCAGTGTCATCCTCAATATCTCGCTCACGCCCAGTATATTCCCAGTATCATCCTCAATCTCACTCACCCCTAGTTATAACCCTGTATCTCCTCAATATCTCCCTCAACCCCAGTATATTCCCAGTATCATCCTCAATATCTCCCTCTCCCCCAGTATAACCCTGTATCTCCTCAATATCTCCCTCAACCCCAGTATATTCCCAGTATCACCCTCAATATCTCCCTCTCCCCCAGTATAACCCTGTATCTCCTCAATATCTCCCTCAACCCCAGTATAACCCTGTATCTCCTCAATATCTCCCTCTCCCCCAATATAACCCTGTATCTCCTCAATATCTCCCTCAACCCCAGTATATTCCCCGTATCATCCTCAATATCTTCCTCTCCCCCAATATAACCCTGTATCTCCTCAATATCTCCCTCTCCCCCAGTATAACCCTGTATCATCCTCAATATCTCCCTCTCCCCCAATATAACCCTGTATCTCCTCAATATCTCCCTCTCCCCCAGTATAACCCTGTATCTCCTCAATATCTCCCTCAACCCCAGTATAACCCTGTATCTCCTCAATATCTCCCTCTCCCCCAGTATAACCCTGTATCTCCTCAATATCTCCCTCTCCCCCAATATAACCCTGTATCTCCTCAATATCTCCCTCAACCCCAGTATATTCCCCGTATCATCCTCAATATCTCCCTCAACCCCAGTATATTCCCCGTATCATCCTCAATATCTCCCTCTCCCCCAGTATAACCCTGTATCTCCTCAATATCTCCCTCAACCCCAGTATAACCCTGTATCTCCTCAATATCTCCCTCTCCCCCAATATAACCCTGTATCTCCTCAATATCTCCCTCAACCCCAGTATATTCCCAGTATCACCCTCAATATCTCCCTCAACCCCAGTATATTCCCCGTATCATCCTCAATATCTCCCTCTCCCCCAGTATAACCCTGTATCTCCTCAATATCTCCCTCAACCCCAGTATAACCCTGTATCTCCTCAATATCTCCCTCAACCCCAGTATATTCCCAGTATCACCCTCAATATCTCCCTCAACCCCAGTATATTCCCCGTATCATCCTCAATATCTCCCTCAACCCCAGTATAACCCAGTATCACCCTCAATATCTCCCTCAACCCCAGTATATTCCCCGTATCATCCTCAATATCTCCCTCTCCCCCAGTATAACCCTGTATCTCCTCAATATCTCCCTCAACCCCAGTATAACCCTGTATCTCCTCAATATCTCCCTCAACCCCAGTATAACCCTGTATCTCCTCAATATCTCCCTCAACCCCAGTATATTCCCCGTATCACCCTCAATATCTCCCTCAACCCCAGTATATTCCCCGTATCATCCTCAATATCTCCCTCTCCCCCAGTATAACCCTGTATCTCCTCAATATCTCCCTCTCCCTCAGTATAACTCTGTATCTCCTCAATATCTCCCTCTCCCCCAGTATAACCCTGTATCTCCTCAATATCTCCCTCAACCCCAGTATAACCCTGTATCTCCTCAATATCTCCCTCAACCCCAGTATAACCCTGTATCTCCTCAATATCTCACTCCCCCCAGTATATTCCCAGCATCGTTGCCAGTATATACATACCCATTTGCAGCTCGTTGATGGTCTCCACCAGTGACCAGTCGGGGCTGTAGCCACAGTGGGACTTGTCCAGCAGGCTGTCCAGCACCTGTCTGACAGTCTGTCTCTCATCCACCATCATGGTCTTGGAGCTCTCGTCCGACATGTGCACCCGGATCACCAGCTGGAGGACGACGACGAAGAGGGATGAGGAGGAAGAAGAGGTGCAGACCGGTCAGGCACTTCGTATAGAACAGTTCTCTCACTAGCCTGAGTGCCAGTCTGCTTGTGCCATCATGCCAAATCTTTGTCATAACGAATGTTTGGCTTTGAGAATGACAGCAATGAAGTTAGCAAGAGCTTAACCTCGTCTACCAGCTGGCTCCCTCCCGGTTGAACTGTCAGGTTTTTACAGCGCCTCAAAACGGGACTTGACTGGATGTCTATGGCAGGAGCGGACTAAACAACCACTGGTTTTAATTGGCTGATCTATTTGTCCATCACCACATCTAGCATAACCCTTAAAACCTCCCCCCTACATTGTGGACTTCAGAGCGCACGGAGCAGAAGTGATTTCAACAAGGACGTGAGTTTGGAAAATCATATCTTACAAATAGTTCACACGTTATATGCACCGACTCAGAATCAAATTGGGCTTCCCCCAAAACAATATGGTCAATGTGATAAGTTTATTTTAATTGGCGATTTGCCATTTATCAAAGTCCCATCTAATACAGCCGTAGCAGGCTCCCTCGACTTTAAATCACACCCCTTTCAAGTCCCATCTAATACAGCCGTATCAGGCTCCCTCGACTTTAAATCACACCCCTTTCAAGTCCCATCTAATACAGCCGTATCAGGCTCCCTCGACTTTAAATCACACCCCTTTCAAGTCCCATCTAATACAGCCGTATCAGGCTCCCTCGACTTTAAATCACACCCTTTCAAGTCCCATCTAATACAGCCGTATCAGGCTCCCTCGACTTTAAATCACACCCCTTTCAAGTCCCATCTAATACAGCCGTATCAGGCTCCCTCGACTTTAAATCACACCCCTTTCAAGTCCCATCTAATACAGCCGTATCAGGCTCCCTCGACTTTAAATCACACCCCTTTCAAGTCCCATCTAATACAGCCGTATCAGGCTCCTCGACTTTAAATCACACCCCTTTCAAGTCCCATCTAATACAGCCGTATCAGGCTCCCTCGACTTTAAATCACACCCCTTTCAAGTCCCATCTAATACAGCCGTAACAGGCTCCCTCGACTTTAAATCACACCCCTTTCAAGTCCCATCTAATACAGCCGTAACAGGCTCGCTCCCTCTCCTGCCTCGACTTTAAATCGCATCCCTTTCAAGTCCCACTTTGTGGCACAGTGTTACCAGGCTCTATGCACCAGATACTGGAGCCTGGGGACGAGGTTAGCAAGAGCATAAACAGATCTGGGACCAGGCTACTTCATAACATAATTGTTGATATGAAACCAATTTCAGAGGGATGTTTCAGTGCCCCAAGGACAACTATTGAGGATGTGATATGAACCTTATGCCACAGTGTGTAGTATGGTGTCACAACATACTGATTAAATACAGGCTGCATCTGAAATGGCACCCTATTCCCTATATAGTGCACTACTTTTGATCAGCGCCTTTCAGAGGTAGTGCAATTACTGTGTATAGAGAATAGGGTGCCGTTTTGGACACAGCAACAGTGTATTTACCAAGTGGATCTAAAAATGACACGGCTCCAAAGATTGAAACGGTCTTCAGTTGAACTTAGTCCTGTCTCCATGCTGCCATCTAGAAAACATGTCTAACGTATACAACAATGTTCAACAAATTCAGGCCCCTGTTCTGCTGCAGTCCTGGTCTCCAGCGCTGGTTTGAATGCACCACAGAGAGACTTAATACCACTGCGACAAAATCCCCCTTGTGTCACAACCGGGCTCCCCTAGCCCCAGCAGTGTGAGTGTAGGCGGTTGGAGTGGTGGGCCAGTAACCAAAAGGTTGCTGGTTCAAATACCAGAGCCGACAGTGTGCCTTTGAGCAAGGCAATTAATCCTAATTTGCTCCAGGGGCGCCGTAATTCTATGGCTGACACTGTAAAACAACACATTTGGCTGCACCCTATCCGGTGTACGGGACAATAAAACATTTGTTGTTGCGTGTGTACGTGCTTGTGAGCGTGTGTGACATGGTCGGGAGAAAAACACAGCCAGCACCCATGGGAGGGCTCAGTAATCCTCTCCCACAGGGACTGCAACATCAAATCACTAAGTTAGCAGAGCCAATCAAATAGATCTCTAAACCAAACTGTAGCCAGAAAGCGGCTGTGTCCGAGACATGGGCATCCATTGAGTTTGACCTACATCCACAGTCGTGGGTTTAGTCCCAAACGGCACCCTATTCCCTATACAGTGTGTACTACCTTTGGTCAAACGTAGTGCACTATATAGTCAATAGGGTTCGATTAGGGCCGCTTGAATAGACCCCCCCCCCCCCCAAAAAAATCCTCCCATTCTAAAATCATACGAGTCCAAATCCTGCCCTCCTAAAAACAATCCTAGCCTCTAGCAAAGTGGAGGTGGAATCGGTTTCAATGCAACGGTCAATCTTTGCTGCATTTTATATTGCAACACGGTAAGAGCAAATTCAACAACACACACAGTTCCAAAACAACATTCACAAAATGTCCTATTTTTCTGTGTCCTACACATTTAACATACAGTGAGAGAGAGAGGACGATAAAGGGGAGAAAAGGATGAAAGAGCGGCCATCTTCGATTCAGCGTGTTTCTACATATTTGAAGAGGGCACAATCTTTGCATGCTAATATCTTGTGTATTTTTCTCCTGAAATGGATCAATTTAATCTAGAAGCTGGCTTACATCAGTCAGTGTGGACCGAAATGGTGGGTCTACTCTCTCCATAATGTACTGGGAGAATAAGAGCACATCACTGTGTTCAACGGAGCCATTTCATTCAGAGCAGTTGCACTTCATTCAAGCTCACCCACACTGGTGAAATGGCCCGATGGCCTGAAACCGGTGCCTGGTGTGGCTCACAGAACCAATTCACTGACTGGAACAGAGTGCAAAAGGACTCCAGTTGTTCACGAAAACAAGACTTGTTTATATCAACCCAAAAGGACAAGGAGTCTTACAGATGCCAGTGCAAAATGTCTGATTGTCTCTCGCTCTCCCTCTCAGACACGGGCATGAATGCACACCACACACAAACAAACAGGCACTCAAACACTGCAATGACCTATTCTTCTTAGCATCTCTCTGAATGAAGTTAGTTCCCACAGTGAATCTGAAGCAGATATGGAGAATATCTTCTGGAACTATGTAATCACAGTGGGAACGGGCAGGACCTACTGTAGAACAACACTGTATTCGGGTGCACGTGGGTTGAGGTAAGAACCTTACCTTTTTGACTTGCGCCTCCTTGATCTTCTCCAGGGCCACTCGGATCATCTCGGCCTTCACTTTGGCCCCCTGCTCCTCCTGGACACAGAGCAACAGTTAACACACACACACACACACACACACACACACACACAAAAACCAACAGGAGCCTTCAATACTGAGCCAACCTCCTCCTCAAGCACCTTCTCCTACTCTTTCCATACCTCTCTCCTCGTCGCAGGGCAGACAGTTGATGCCCTCTGAACTCCCTTTGCCAGAGTGAGACCAATACCGCTCACACCTCACCGGTCAGTACCACTCAGTCATTGACAAAGATGCTTAAGCGTATACATACTGTGCATTCCATCAATGGCTCTGGAATCGTTTACCTGGCCCCTCCAGCAAGACATCACCTCCATCTCTGGTATAGCCACCACAACACAGAACGCGCGTGTCCTCCCACACACAGATCAGCCCAACACGTCCGACTCCAACCCAACAGTAGATAGCCCTAAATCACCAGTGCTCCAACGCTCCATTGGTTAAAAAAAAAAAAAAAAGGGGAAAAAAAAACTCTCAAAGATGGCCGCTCTTTCATCCTTCTCTCCCCATTAAAATCGCCCTCTCGCTTTTTCTCTCGACTAGAGCAGAAGCCGAGATGCGGGAAATCCCCTTGGTCTCGCTACACGGCGGATGGGACACAATAGTGGAGGATCCCCCATAATGGCAAGAATCTGCGGAAGATATGAAGCCGGTCCTAAAAGTGTCAGTTCCCTCCGCTACTAAACAACAACAAAAAAAAAAAAAGACGCTTAACATAGTACAGAGAGAAAGCCTAGATACCACACACACAAAATATATATAGTTTTCCCCGATGTCGGAACGTCACCATTCCAAAAATCCCGATCTTCTCCTTCCAAGACCCTAATTGAGTCCAGATGAATGGGACCATGAGACCAATGAATGAGACCAACGCAAAGAGACTTCAACCTGCTTCCACTCACTTCTCCTCTGACACGCTACAGCCAGGAAAGCAAGACCGGAATGGAGTGTGTGAGAGAGTACAGGCTCCTTGACACACGCACACACCGGCAGGCACGCACAAGATGAGCACGACTAACCCCCTCAGAGACGAGACGCCCCTCCCCCTTCCATCCTCGCTCTCGCGAACAGCTGCGGAGTCCTGGGAGCGTGCCCAATCGCCGAAGCCATAATCCCCACACAAACAGGAGAACCCCTTCACCGGCTGGCGACAGAGAGGACCCCTCTGTCCCGTCACCCAATCACAATGTGTACCCGCTCTCCTCTCGCCAACCAGGGGGACCCGTTCGCCAGACCCTCTTCCCCCTTATCCAATCAGTGCAGGGGTAGCTGTGAGCAGCTTTGCTTTGCCCCCCGACAACAGTAAACAGGGAGTGGTATTAGGGTAGTGACTATTTGGAGGTGGGGTTGGGGTATTAAGATCCAAGCCTCTTATCTGGGCACCCCCTCCATGACCCAGACTACCTTTCTGCATGAGTGGCGGTGTAATGCAAGAAAGGCAACACGCAGCGACAGGCTTTCAGTGTGGAGTGTGTATGTATCTGTGTGTGTGTGTGTGTGTGTGTGTAAGGGTTCAAAGGACCAATGGAGGATTAAAATATGGAGTCAATCCCAGTCACGCTTAATTTAGCTTTTGGACTGCGAAACCCCTTCTCCGTGTCCTCCTCCACAGCACTTTGCCTCCTGCATCCTCCTCAGTAAATAGATCTCTCCTTCTCTACTGCAAGCACTCTCCATCTGCATTTTCACAGGATTCCATGGAGGCTGAAAAAGGAATTTCTGCTGCGCCTATAAAAAGCCGGTCTTGCTCTCTCCCTGTCTCTTGTTCCCCTCCCTCTCCCTGTCTCTTGTTCCCCTCCCTCTCCCTGTCTCTTGTTCCCCTCCCTCTCCCTGTCTCTTGTTCCCCTCCCTCTCCCTGTCTCTTGTTCCCCTCCCTCTCCCTGTCTCTTGTTCCCCTCCCTCTCCCTGTCTCTTGTTCCCCCCTCCCCTGTCTCTCCCTGTCTCTTGTTCCCCTCCCTCTCCATGTCCCTTGTTCCCCTCCTCTCCATGTCTCTTGTTCCCTCCTCTCCATGTCTCTTGTTCCCCTCCTCTCTCCCTGTCTCTTGTTCCCCTCCCTCTCCCTGTCTCTTGTTCCCCTCCCTCTCCCTGTCTCTTGTTCCCCTCCCTCTCCCTGTCTCTTGTTCCCCTCCCTCTCCCTGTCTCTTGTTCCCCTCCCCCTCCCCTCCTGTCTCTTGTTCCCCTCCCTCTCCCTGTCTCTTGTTCCCCTCCCTCTCCCTGTCTCTTGTTCCCCTCCCTCTCCCTGTCTCTTGTTCCCCTCCCTCTCCCCGTCTCTTGTTCCCCTCCCTCTCCCCGTCTCTTGTTCCCCTCCCTCTCCCCATCTACAGCTCTCTGTTCTTGGTAGTTCTATTCTGGCTCATGAAGCAGGGGAGAAGGGATAGTGTGGTGAAACATCTATCCGTCTCTGTGTCTGTGTGTGTGTGTGTGTATATGTGTGTGTGTAAAAGAGCAGTGTAACACTGACATACAAAACCTCCCATTGCCACAAACACCTCAGGCACTCTCTCGCTCTCCCTCTAAACCCATTTGGATGGCATTCTGAACACAGACACAGACGGTTGGTTTAAAAACTGCTCATAAACAAATAGCCGTGTGCTACATTGGACTAGTACATCATAATTAGTAAATTAAATCATACGGCCCCAAGGTCCTGGCCATGAAATTCGGGGGCAGACGAATTGTGTGTTTGTATGTGAGTTTAAGAATTTGAGATACTATGTCAGAAGACATACACAGGTGCGCGCCTCCTCCTACCCACAATCCTCCAGTGTTGGCATCCATAATATTCAAATGAGCAGCGATACAGGAAACTCCCCCTGAGAATGACTGCATAATTCCGTTCCCATACACATTAGGATCATTTAGGCCTTCCACATAAATTAAAAAGTGCTTGACGAATTTGTTTTGGGTCTTCATTTGAGTAGAGCTAATTGTTGATTAACAGATGTATTCATACATCGGATGGCCTTGGCTAGCGTTCGGGCTAAATCAAGGTTACGCCGAAAACAAACGCTCCTGGGTCTGTGCATCTAAAACAACGCCGAAGCATCACAACAGAGATAGATTTCGGTCAAAAACGGTGGTAATTTGCAGCATTGACAGATATACAGTACATCGCCATACTTCACCCTCGAAGACAGTATCTATCGCCAACTGCTCTCCGTGTATCCCAGGACGAGCACTTGGCTCAGCTGCTTTCGTTTTGAAGGCAAAAAAATCTAAATCACGATAGAAAGTGGCCAACTTTTACAATCCACCAAAGTCGACATCTGACACAGAACCATCAAACAAATGCCAAGAATGTACTTTACTGTGAAAAGCTGTGGGAGGGAGGGGAGAATGGGTTCTAGACTAAAGATGACAGATAAATAAAACACACACACACATATATAAATATAAGAGAGAGAGAGAAGAGAGAGAGAGAAGAGAAAGAGAGAAGAGAGAAAGAAAGAGAGAAAGGAAGAGAGAAGAGAGAGAGAGAAGAGAGAGAGGAAGAGAGAAGAGAGAGAGAGAGGAAGAGAGAGAGAGAGGAAGAGAGAAGAGGAAGAGAGAGAGAGAGGAAGAGAGAGAGGAGAGAGAGAGAGAGAGAGAGAGAGAGAGAGAGGAGAGAGAGAGAGAGAGAGAGAAAAGAGAGAGAAAAGAGAGAGAAAAGAGAAAAAGAGAGAGAGAGAAAAAGAGAGAGAAAAAGAGAGAGAAAAGAAGAGAGAAAGAGAGAGAAAAAGAGAGAAAAAGAGAGAAAAAGAGAGAAAAAAGAGAGAGAAAGAGAGAAAAAGAGAGAAAGAGAGAGAAAAGAGAGAGAAAGAGAGAGAGAAAAAGAGAGAGAAAGAGAGAAAAAGAGAGAGAAAAAGAGAGCGAAAAAATCGTGGAGCACAGAGAGGGGGAGAGAGCGACCTTTTCCAACCCTAAAAGAGGATTAGGCAAATTGTTTTTGACAAATATCTTCAACAACATACTCTACACTGCTCTTTATTTTCTTCATGGAAATCTCCCTCAGTGTCACTTCACTGCACCAGACCAGTCAGTAAACCTATAAATGACTCGGCTTGTTATTTCTCTTTAGCTTTGGAGAGGAGGGTCAGGTCAAAATCATTGACGTTTTCAGCTTAGTAGCCTTTTGTCAACCATGAGGAGGAAAACATGTATACGCCTTGGCTCCTGTTAGTTTCAGAACAATGCTTACCATACCAGACAGGGTTGGGGTCAATTCCACTAACATTATTGCAATTCTGTAAGAAACCATGAAGAACATCGGAATCTCTGTTAACTTCCTGTTATGATCTAATTGCAGTGGAATCGACACCAACCTCGACACCAGTGTTTCTCAACCTTTTTTGGACCGGGCGGCCGCAAGCTACTTTAATACGGAAAACGACCATTCTTCCCTGGTTGACCACTTCCATTAAAACGAGCACTGGAAAGTTGACAGAATCAGTGTCAGACAACTAACCGCCTGGGGGACTGCTAAGCAACAACCCAAGGACCAGACCCGGCCCGTGGACCGCAGGTTGAGGAACACCGGTTTATACCATAGCATTATTAGCGGCTCGCACATCAAAGACATAATAGAAAAGGGAGCGTTCAGAGTTACACACACATCCAGCTCTATTTCTCTAAGCTCGGGCACATGTCAACCAGAGTCGACGCACGGCGTCATGCTCCAGACCCAGTGCAACTGAACGCAGCCCAGATGTAAAGGGATTATTATAACCAACACTCCAGATTCGGGTCAAACACATGCCAAGTACATTCAAATTCTAACTCAAGAAAAGCCGTGCTTGATTTAGCACTTTCGGGATCATGCCGGTACTACTGTCCCAGGCAAATCAAGTCAAGAACATTTGAAAGTATTTCACATAAGTGTACATGACCGCAAGAGTGTCATGACAGTGAGGTTAGATAGAGTGAAAAACTGTACTGAGCCGCAGCGCCAGTTACCTGCCCTGTACTGAGCCGCAGCGCCAGTTACCTGCCCTGCACTGAGCCGCAGCGCCAGTTACCTGCCCTGCACTGAGCCGCAGCGCCAGTTACCTGCCCTGCACTGAGCCGCAGCGCCAGTTACCTGCCCTGCACTGAGCCGCAGCGCCAGTTACCTGCCCTGCATTGAGCCGCAGCGCCAGTTACCTGCCCTGCATTGAGCCGCAGCGCCAGTTACCTGCCCTGCATTGAGCCGCAGCGCCAGTTACCTGCCCTGCACTGAGCCGCAGCGCCAGTTACCTGCCCTGCATTGAGCCGCAGCGCCAGTTACCTGCCCTGCACTGAGCCGCAGCGCCAGTTACCTGCCCTGCACTGAGCCGCAGCGCCAGTTACCTGCCCTGTACTGAGCCGCAGCGCCAGTTACCTGCCCTGTACTGAGCCGCAGCGCCAGTTACCTGCCCTGCATTGAGCCGCAGCGCCAGTTACCTGCCCTGTATTGAGCCGCAGCGCCAGTTACCTGCCCTGTACTGAGCCGCAGCGCCAGTTACCTGCCCTGCATTGAGCCGCAGCGCCAGTTACCTGCCCTGCATTGAGCCGCAGCGCCAGTTACCTGCCCTGCATTGAGCCGCAGCGCCAGTTACCTGCCCTGCATTGAGCCGCAGCGCCAGTTACCTGCCATGCATTGAGCCGCAGCGCCAGTTACCTGCCCTGTACTGAGCCGCAGCGCCAGTTACCTGCCCTGCATTGAGCCGCAGCGCCAGTTACCTGCCCTGCACCCCCCCTACTAGACAAAAGGAGTGCAAGGAATCAAATGGACACATCAGCACAGGGAGGAACAAGACAAAAACATGGATAACGGAAGAGATATAAACGGGGGGCTGCATGCAGGAGAAAGGCGAGAGAAGAAAGCTCCGGGAGGATGAGATACAAGTGAAACAAGCCAATCAGGTCAATCGAGCATTGTGGGTGGGTGTTGGCACCGTGGGAGGAGCTTAGGGAGATGGTAAAAAGAGGTGTGGTTCAAGCACAGGCAAGCGAATGAGGCGTCACCTTGGTCAGCAGGTGAGAAGGCTTCCCTGCAATGCTTTTCAGAATGAGGGACGTTTCTCTGTCCAGATAGGAGTGCTTGGTGGCGCAGAGGTGAGGAGAGAAACAGGTAAGACAGTCAGGGCAATGATTCTCAATGGCTCATTAAAAAAATGCTTTTGAAGGGTGGTGTGTGGGGTGGGGTTAAAGGGTGGAAGCAGGTGAGGTCCAATAGTTGGAGCACTGATCGTGGTGGTCATACTAGATAGCTGTGGACGGGGAAGAGAGATAATTTATCAAAGGCACACTTTCTAAAGAGGATACTGCTATGATCACTGAAGGTGCTCGCTGACACTCACCTGTACACACACACACACACACACACACACACACACACACACACACACTTACAGTGTCCAGATCCACTTCACCCTCCCGTGAGGTGAAGTCAAGCTGCCGTCTGGCCGGCTTACCATTGGCCCGTCGCAGTAGTGAGGCATGCTGGGAAACGGGGAGGTGCATTATGGGTGCAGAGAGGATGCAAACACACACAGTTAACATGCACGGGGACGGGGGGCTTCACATTCCACTTCTTCAGTCTCCCCATCGCATACCGAGTCTATACGTGGTCATGTGTGGCACTAGCAATGCCAGACAATGTACTCCATGCTGGATGTAAGCACGCACTGTACGGTTAGTCACTTTGGATAAAAGCCTCTGCTAAGTGGCATCTATATATATATATATATATCTTTCCTCCTATCCGTCTTGTAAACCTAAACTAAGTTCCCGTACCTAAGTCAAGCAGGTTGAGTTGACAGCCAGACAGGTTCAGTAGATACATTGTAATCCACATCACACATGCAGACTTCAGGGATTTACAATGCATTACCTCACTGTACTAGAAATACCACACTCTCCAATGGGTAGTGTATACACACACACACGCGCGCACAACAACGTGTGTTACGCGGATAGCAAACTAATGTAATACAATGAGTTGTACGGTGCACATTTGGCATGCAGCAGGACTTGAAAACAGCATGCAGTGTAAGTGCACCATGCAGGGAACTAGAGAGGGTGGTTTCCAGAGGGCGCGCGAACACACACACACACACACACACACACACACCCCCATCATACCATTCATCATGTTCGAACAAACAAACCACTGCAGCAGTGTATCTTCCCCCCCTAACCAAACAGCCTTTCACGGTCATAACCCAAATAGTCTACCCACCCTTTTAGTCTGCATAAAGGAAGTCCCACAATGCCCCATTAACGGCCATCGTTACCCTGCCCAAACTAAAAGCCTGTACATGAAAAAGGGCCTCTGATAGGCTGAGATAACTGGGCCTTGTTTACAGACTCTCATACAGACGACGACAGAGAGGATAGAAATGAACAACCTGTCAGCGGTAATGTTTCACTACGGGATCATTCTGTTCGTGACACATCTTAGTTACTTTTTAGGAAATAATTGGGAAGACAGGGTTGTGAAGATTGGAGTGTCGGTATGAGTGAGTGTGACTTACCTCGGTGCTGGCCGCGACCTGTGGTGGCTGGGGACTCCCTTGGGACTCCCCGTCCTGCTCGGCCCCTCCTGCTGTCCGAGACAGCACCTTGTCGATGTCCAGAGAGTCCATGCTGGACGCGGACGCAGAATCAACGCTGGACCTCGAGGAGTGGCCCCCCGCCTCGTGTTCACTGACCGCGCCCACCGAGCCCGTCCTCCGGTGCTGCGAGGGCGAGGAACTCGCCGAGGGGCGCCGGAGGGTGGCGGAGGAGTAGGAGGACGAAGTCTGGTGCGCCGCCTCTTCCATGCTGAGCGACGCCTGCTCCAGCTGGGCCGTGATGTCGTCCAGCGAGAAGTTGGACGCCGACGGGCGCCCGTGGGAGTTGGAGCTGCCCCCTCGGACGGTGGAGGCCGGAGACGCCCGGGTACTACTGCTGGTGCTGCCCCCGCTGCTACCCCCTCCACCGCTGGCAGTCTGCTTGGCACTGGCGCCGCGACCCCCCGGGCCTCGCTGTTGACATTTAGCCTGGCGGGCGGTGCCGGTGTTGGGCTTGCCGATGGTGCTGAGCTCCTGTTCGATGGAGCACAGGTCAGCCATCAGGGCATCCAGGTCTACGGTCTCTGTCGTCTGGTTCAGAGCCTCTGTAAGGAGGGGGGAAAAGGGGAGTGTGAATCCACCTTCTGTTGTATACACACACGCTAAAAAGACTGATTTCATGAAAGCGTGACGGTTGAAAAGGTACTTTTGCACAGCAGTAAAGCAGTGGTGTTGTGGGTCACACAGGCATGTCACAGACACCATGCTCTGCAGGAAGTAGGTAGGGCATATAGGTCTGAGCGTGTGCGTCTTACCGTTGATGTTGTACATGGAGAAGCGGTAAGAAAAGTTAGCCATGTTGGTTTCCTGTCTGAGGGGGGCCTTCTGGACTGGCTTCTGTGGCTTCCCGTCATCCAGGCTCTGTAGAGGATAAATCACGCTATCAAAATCACCGCCATCTTAAAAGATATTTCTCTGATACTTTTGTATACTTTTTCTGGCCACTAGTGCTGAATGTAGTGCACACTAGCCAAAAGTGGTCAAAATCATTGCCCTCTCGCTCTGCTGTCTGTGTGTCTTGCTAGCTGTCACTCAAATGGCGAGGAGCTGAAGCTCGTTGGCTGAAACTCAAATTGATGGGGGACTGGCCCCACGTGGGGGTAAATGTAGGGGAAAATGGCACCACAGATTCCAGGAAACAGTCGTTTTCAAACTAAGGATTTAATGGCTGCTCATAGATTGTGCATGTATGAACTACACATGAAACAATCCAGCCCAAAGCAGGAGGTTTAAAAAATGCTTACTAGTTGCCAGAGTACCAGCGCATTGTCTTTAATCCATTACAATACAAAACCAGACTTTAACAGGCTTGAAGGAAGTGGAAGAAAGCTAACATGACTTAGCGAAAGGGTGGGAGGGGTGGTGACTAGGATAACATGGTTGCCGGGATACGGTTACCAGGGTACGGTTACTAGGTTACAGTTACTAGGACATGGTTGCATGGGTACTGTTACTATGATATTGTTGCTAGAATATGATTACTTGGATATGGTTTGCTAGGACACTGCCAAGATATGGTATCCATGACATGGCTGCCAGGATACGCCCATCCTCCCTTACTGCAATACCTGTGTGAGTTTGTCCAGCTCTCCCAACCAGGCTCCAAACATTTTGTCCAGGTCCTGGTCTTCCTTATCACTGTCTTCCTCCACTCCCCCGTGGTCCAGCTCGTCATCAGACATATCTGCCATCTGGAGAAAGACACACACACACACTACTTCATTTGACTATAGAAAAATCACACTACAATCAAACCCAATTAAATATTTCAATTCACGAGCACGCATGCATACGTGCACACATTTACTGAGAGAGAATTCTAAAATCGCAGTGGCAGCGATGAAGCCACGCCCTTTACCACAGCAACCTTCTAAAATGTGTTACCGTGGCAACCGCCAAAAGAGCTCTATAACGTGGAGGGATACGGCTGCGCAGCGGCAGTAGGCTATTCCCTGTTGTGTCTGCCAGAGGTACAGTATTCCACATGCTGGATGCCGTTGGAAGGCCTACTGAGTTGAGCCGAGGCCTATTCCCCACGAGTGGCTGCCTATACTGCTTTGGCTGTTTTGTACGGTAATGAGCACTGAAATGACCGCATGGCACGTTCCACATATGCGCCACATCAGTTCATAAAAGAACATTATGGCTTCAATAAACCCATCATACCTATGGTCAGACATTGGTGATAAGAGTCGAAGTCGACTGTCAGCCACAGCCAGTCATGAACTCCGTCCCAAATCGCGCCCTATTCCCGTTATAGTGTACTTGGGCTTTGGTCAAAAGTAATGCACTATGAAGGGAATGGTGTGCCACGTGGGACGTAGCCATGGTATTCTGTATCACAGAGCCTCATCGTGCCATCTAATGATAATGACAGAGCGCCCTCTTGTGGACAGATCAGAAAATAGGTGATGTTTGTATAGATTTCCCACCTTTTCCACTGCTGGGATAATGACTCGAGTGTTTAAATCATGTGCAGGGTCGTGACTCAAAGCCACACCGGTAGAACTTGAGCCAGTGACACTACAAGCCTTTAAAGCCCCTAGGGGTGAGCGTGTGAAGTCCCGTGTGCGTCACAGAAGCCCGCACTTGAAGCCCCTTCCCTAACCACCAACCGCAATCTGTGGCTAAACCAATCTCGAACCCCACTCCTTTCTGATCCACTCCAACCTCGGACAGACAGAAGCATATTTGACTAACAGCTGACCCCTTCACATCCTCTTCTGATACCATTAAAAGTATGACCAGTGACCCCTTCACATCCTGTTCCTATTGCATCACTTCCTGGTTGGATAGGGAGACAGTTTAGTGTGTGTGTGTGTGTGTGTGGGGGGGTGTATTAAGAATGAAAAGCGGCATAGGATCTCGTCAGAGGAATCCAGTCTTCTCTTAATCTACTGACAGGCTACACGAGGACATGGAAAGGCAGGGACGCGCACAGTGGGACACAAGGAAACACTCCCTCACACATGGTCACATCCACGAGCACGGACGCACACCCTCCACCACTAAACCGTAACTATAGATGTTTGATACGTTTGATACATACTTGTTTTCCTGCCTTATCAGGACCCCAATGTGACGACAATTCACCCAAATGTCTTGACAGGGTAGGAAAACATGATTTATTTTAAAACGCCTGACTTTTTTCATGTCCTGAATTTGTTCAAATACTATTTTAAGCTTAAGGGTTAGGTTTATGGTTTTGGGGTTAGTGTTGAAGAAAATATGATTTTTAATAGTCAAACATTTTTAGTCACCAAAAATTCCTGACATGTCACGAAAATAAAGCTGTGTGTGTGTGTGTGTGTGTGTGTGACCCGCAAACTGATCCAATATCAGCATTTCGAGCTCAATTGAGATTGTATCTGTACAGTATCGTTATCTGCAGCATCATGTTGGAGAGAGTGTGTGTGTGTGTGTGGTAGTGTAATATGTCTGAAACAGAGGAGCACTGTGTTTAAGTGTGGAGAGGAAGGGCTTGCTTTGAAAATCCACTCTCTTATTCCCCAGAGAGAAAGAGAGAGAGAGAGAAAAGAGATGACATGCTTCCCTGCATCTCTACCTCCAAATAGTTATTTTCTTCAGTGTTAACAGCTCAAAGAAAAAGTGATAGGAAGAAGCAGAAGAGAGAGAAAAAAAAGGGCAGAGGGAGCAGGGAGGAAGGAAATAGGGAGCGAGCAGGGAGGGAGGAGAGTGAGGGAAAGAAGAGAGAACAGGGAGGAAGAGGGAAAGAAGAGAAAACAGGGAGGGAGAAAAGGGATAAGGAGAAAGAAAAAAGGCTGAGTTGCAGTCAGCATCTTGTGGTTAACCAGTCTGTGACTTGGGCCTAGTTTGGCTAAGTGTGTGTGTGTGTGTGTGTGTGGGCCTGGTGGGTACTGGCACAGGCCATAAACACTCAAAAGTTAATGCGTGCAAAATACGCACGCACACACCATCTGGAAAGGAGTCTGGTTCGTATCATGCGCGGACACATTCAAGACAGCTAGCTTACACAGAACCACTGTTGTGCGTGTGTGACTGTGCAGATTTACAGGCATGCACAGTTACACGCACAGTCTTTCCACACCGTCTCTACAGCTGCCCAACCATCGCCCCCCTAAGACCCCCTGGCAATCCCAGTTAACCCATTGGCCGCCATTTATGGCCGCCATTTATGTGATACACAATGTACAGTGAACAGGGCACACACCCGTGCGTGTGGATGTAGCAGCTGTGCGTGCGGAGTGGGGGGGACGATCGGTCAGAGCAGGAAATGGCCTAATTTTCCCCCACGGGCTGTTCCATAACAACGCCCAAGCCCGGCTGTCAATCAAAAACCAGCATCGCCATGGTTACAGTGCCAGGGACAGGGCTTCTTTACAGCATGACATCATGGCGAACCGAGGAGGGCAGGAAGAGGAAAAGGACAGAATGAAACAAGCCTCCTTTCTGTTTGTAAACACGCTGGACGGTGCCATCATATAGAGGTACAGTGTCCGAAATGGCCCTGGTTAAAAGTAGCACACTATATAGGGAATAGGGTGCCATTTGGGATGCAAGCCATGGGATGGATTTCAGTCTTTCCTTGTAAATATGTAAGACACTGGGCGTACGATCCCTTTGCAATAGGACCATGAATACTGGCTAGAGGCAGCTCTCCAAGAGGGCTGGTTGATCTGCGTTTCCCAAAGACTTTGGGGGGTTCGAACATGTTCATGTGACATTTGAGTCCTACAAAATTACCCCACATTCAAGAAAAACCAAAGTAATATCAATCTTCAGGTGGTTGAGGATGACTCGCAAAACCTCGCCACCATTTTTACTCTACATAGGCAAGATATTTTGTTTTGCATTTATGCATACAGTTTCTGCCTAGGAGCTTGTGCACAATACCAAAATTACATTAGCGGATATTTGAGGCAAGGGGCACTTCAATATGGCTGTTACGTTCCCCAGTTTATGTGTTGTAGTTTGTGTATTTGCATGTGTTTATTTCAGGAAATGGCTTCCTGAAATCCCTCAAGCAGCTGATTGGTTGACTCCATGGCTAATTGGAGAGCTGACCCCGCCCCCTCGTCAAGACGCAGCTGTCTCCAATTACCCATTCCTTCAGAAGCTATATAAAAGCCAGTGTTCTGTTCAGGAGGAGAGAGATTTGCTGGGAGGTCATTGCAGAGATTTTGCTAGAGAGTTTTTCTGGGAGGTCATTGCAGAGATTTTGCTAGAGAGATTTTGCTATAGGTTGATTTTGCTGGGAGTTCATTGCTGGGAAGTTGGTATGTTTTGTGAGTTTGTTGCTCAGATAGAGCTTATTTGATGTCCTTTGTTTCTTAGTTTGTTTGAAATTGTTTAATATTCTGTTTCATTTGTTCCCAGGGGGAGAAGGGGAAGGCACCTAGGGAGTGCTTAGGCAAGAGGCCCTTGGGGATACATATACCCGTAGCATATTCACTGTCTAGGCACAATAGGTAAGACCTGGGCGGACCACCCCCTGTATTTTGGTTAGGGCACCAGGTGGTGCTAAATTAGGTAAGTATTGGTTAGGCAGGTAAGATAGAGGGGGCTTTGAGATTTATTTTCTTTGCTTTGGTTCCGTCCAGCCCCTTTTCCCCATATTACCGTGTAAAGGAATAAAGTCCAGACATTCTGTCTGTTGTCATCCTTACTCGCACCTACAGTCCATACCTTTTTCACTTCACGGAGAGTTTAATTGTAGCAGGGTGTTGCGTTCCCTCTTCATAGAGGCGTGCGTAACAATGGCCCATTCTCATGACAGTTTATTAGGTACACCATCCCGTTCACAAAAATGGATCGCTGCCTGTAGGAGCCGTGGCTTGCTACATAAAGAAGGCAGACAGGCATCGAGGCATTCAGTTACTGTTCGAATGAACAGAATGAGCAAAACGAGCGACCTAAGCGACTAATGAGCATGGTACGATCTTCGGTTCCAGGCGCCCCCGGATCCAGAATCTCAAAAACAGCCGTCATCCTGGGCCTTTTCCGCGTATGACAGTGTCTAGGGTTTCGCAACAAACAAACAAAAAACATCCAGTCAGCGGCAGTCCTGCGGCATCTCGGAATGCATCGCAACTCTTCGATCCTTGTCACAGATTGGCTACTGCAGCAGATGACCGCGCCTAGTCCCACTGCTATAAGCTTAAAAACAAGAAGAAGCGGCTCCAGTAGGGCGCACGATCACCAACACTGGACGACGGAGGGAAAACGGCACCCGGGTTCGACGAATCCCGCTTCCTGGTGTGTCATGCTAATGGCAGAGTCCGGATTTGGCGTAAGCGGTATGAGTCCATGAACCCGTCCTTCCTGGTGTCAACGGTACAGGCTGGTGGTGTATCGCCGTCCAATCTGCAGCAAGAAATCAGGCTGTTTCAGGAGGCAAAAAGGGTTCGGCCCGGTACTAGATGGGTGTACCTAATAAGCTATGATCCGGGTTAAAGCTATGTTTTGTACTGAGTGTACAAAAAAACATGATAAACACCTCTTTCTGTGACAGACTGACCAGGTGAACGCTATGATCCCTTACTGACGATCCACTTCAAAATCAGTGTAGATGAAGGAGAGGAGGTGTGTGTCAAGAACTGCAACGATGCTGGGTTTTAAGAAATGGTCCAACCCCCCCAAAGGACATCCATCCAACCTAACAACTGCGGGAAGCATTGGAGTAAGCATGGGCCAGCATCCCTGTGGAACGCTTTTCACACCTTGTAGAGTCCATATGCCCAGACGAATTGAGGCTGTTCTGAGGGCAAAAGACTCAAGCTGGCATATTCGATTTCAAATAGCCTAATTACACCAGCAGAATTGGTAAGTGAAAATAATAAAAAGTATGTGGAATAACGGTAGTGTTCCGGCTGGGATAAACACACTATTTAGTCTTTATCGTAGCCCATTGTAGGGGATGGGAATTGTTGTAACGACAACATCAGCTATTGGGAAAGACCAAATATATTAAACAGGGTAATAAAAAATATCCTGAAAGACGTAAACTAAATCTTATCAACTGTGCCTGAAAATCATTTTGAAAAATCAGATCATATGCGTTTGCCTTTCGACATCACGAGCATCGTAACCGTGGTGAACGCAAGTGGGGGATTAAATAACCACTGCAACAAATAATTAGGCTATATTATCACGTGCTGTAATAGGGACGTATTCTGCGACAGGGAAAGTAATGACAGCAAATGAGTTTGTTGAAAATGGTATGCAAAACAAAACAGTGGTACAAGTTGCTGAGCTGCTCTTTTGGCAATTGAGTTCATTAAACTGCCTGTATCGTCTGCATTCCAGCCACAGCGTCGAGGGGCGTTTCTTTATAAAACGCACATCCAATCGCCTTGGCCCCAGACCCTTACTAAACCAATTACAAGCTTCAATCTGTCGCGGTGGCAGGAAAATGATGGATCTCCCAGGTGAAGCTGCCACGGTTACAAATCAAACTTGTAAAAAGTCCGGTGGCCATTTGATTAATTGTTCAGCAGTCTTATGACTTGGGGGTAGAAGCTGTCAAGGAGCCTTTCGGTCCTAGACTTGGCGCTCCGGGCACCACTAGCCGTGCGCTGGCAGAGAAAACAGTCTATGGCTTGGGAGAATAGAGTCTGACACTTTTTTTTTAACCTTTCCTCTGACACCTCCTATTATATAGGTCCTTGGATGTCAGCAAGCTTGGCCCCAGTGATGTACTGGGACGTACCCACTACCCTCTGTAGCGCCTTACAGTCAGATGCCGAGCAGTTGCAATACCAGGCGGTGACGCAACCAGTCAGGAGGATGCTCTCGGTGGTGCAGCTGTAGAACTTTTTGAGGATCTGGGGACCCATGCCAAATCTCAAGTCTCCTGAGGGGGAAAAGGTGTTGTTGTGCCCTCTTCACCACCGTCTTGGTGTGTTTGGACTAGAGGTCGACCGATTAATCGGAATGGCCAATTAATTAGGGCCGATTTCAAGTTCTCATAACAATCAGAAATCGGTATTTTTGGGTGCCGATTTGCAATTTTTAAAAAATTATTATTATATTTTTTTATACCTTTATTTAACTAGACAAGTCAATTAAGAACACATTCTTATTTTCAATGACTGCCTAGAAACGGTGGGTTACCTGCCTTGTTCAGGGGGAGAACGACAGATTTTCACCTTGTCAGCTCGGGGGATTCAAACGAATGGTATCAGAGGAGGACTCTATTCTCCTTCCCTCCCTCGCCCCCTTTCCTTCCCTCCCTCCCTCCCTCGTCCCCTTTCATTCCTTCCCTCCCTCCCTCCCTCGCTCTTGCCTTCCCTCAATCTCCAACACTTTTTCCCCTCCCCGCGTCTCCCTCTCTCTCTCCCCGCGTCTCCCTCTCTCTCTCCCGCGTCTCCCTCCGTGTCTCCCTCTTTCTCTCCCCCACGTGCCCCCCGTGTCCCTCTCTCTCTCATCTCCCTTTCTCTCCCTCTCTCCCCAGTCTTTCATTCTCTCCCCCTTCTCTCCCTCCCCGAATCTCCCTCTTTCGCTCCCTCTCCTCAACACTCCTTCTCCCTCCCTCTCCCTGTCTCCTCCCTCTTTCTCTGTCTCTCCTCCTCTCTCTCTCCTTCTCTCCCCCTCTCCTTCCCTCCTTCTCTCCCCCTCTCCGTCTCCCTGCATCTCCCTTTCGCTCCCCGAATCTCCCTCTTTCGCTCCCTCCCTCAGTCTCTCCTTCTATCCCCAGGTCTTGCCTTCTCTCCTTCTCCCTCTCCCCGCATCTCCCTCGCTCTCTCCCCGAGTCGCTCTCTCCCCGAGTCGCTCTCTCCCAGAGTCTCCCTCTCCTCCCAGAGTCTCCCTCTCCTCCCAGAGTCTCCCTCTCCTCCCAGAGTCTCCCCGCATCTCTCCTTCTCTCTCCCCGAATCTCCCTCTCTCTCCCGGTCTCTCCTTCTCCCTCTTTCTCTCCTCCCTCTTTCTCTCAGTCTCTCCCTGTCTCTCTCCCCCCTTCCTCTTTCGCACCCTCCTTCTCCCTCCCTCTTTCGCTCCCCGAATCTCCCTCTCTCTCTCTCTCTCACTCCTTCTCCCCATCTCTCCTTCTTTCTCTCCTCCCCGTTTCTCTCCTCCCCGTTTCTCCCAGTCTCTCCTCCCCCTTTCTCTCAGTCTCTCCCTTTCTCTCTCCCCCCTTCCTCTTTCGCACCCTCCTTCTCCCTCCCTCTTTCGCTCCCGAATCTCCCTCTCTCTCTCTCACTCCTTCTCCCCATCTCTCCTTCTTTCTCTCCTCCCCGTTTCTCTCCTCCCCGTTTCTCCTCCCCCTTTCTCTCAGTCTCTCCTCCCCCTTTCTCTCAGTCTCTCCCTTTCTCTCCCCCTCTCCCTCCGTCTCTCCCAGTCTCTCTTTCTCTCCATCACTCTCTCTCCAGGCCAGTGTTTCTATAAGAAGCCTGAGCATGACAGTTCCTCATCTGTCTCCCATCACCACCGGGGTCAGAACTGGGGCCACCTCAGGGTTCAGAGGTCGCCCCACTGGGGCTGTTGTGGTGTTAAGCCTCTGCCACAGTGGGAGGGGTACACAGGAAACACACACACGTACATCTGCCCCACACTAGGCCACCAGTTTGGGTCGGCCTGTGCCTCCGAGGAGGGAGAGAAAAGAGGGACAGAGTGCGAGAAAAGAGAAAGGGGGGCAGAGCGAGGCAAGAGAAAGGGGGCAGAGAGAGGCAAGAGAAAGGGGGCAGAGAGGCAAGAGAAAGGGGGCAGAGAGAGGCAAGAGAAAGGGGGGCAGAGAGAGCAAGAGAAAGGGGGCAGAGAGAGAGGCAAGAAAAGGGGGGCAGAGAGAGGCAAGAGAAAGGGGGCAGAGAGAGGCAAGAGAAAGGGGGGCAGAGAGAGGCAAGAGAAAGGGGGCAGAGAGAGAGCAAGAGAAAGGGGGGGCAGAGAGAGAGCAAGAGAAAAGGGGGCAGAGAGAGGCAAGAGAAAAGGGGGCAGAGAGGCAAGAGAAAGGGGGCAGAGAGAGCAAGAGAAAGGGGGCAGAGAGAGGCAAGAGAAAGGGGGCAGAGAGAGGCAAGAGAAAGGGGGCAGAGAGAGGCAAGAGAAAGGGGGGCAGAGAGAGGCAAGAGAAAGGGGGCAGAGAGAGGCAAGAGAAAGGGGGCAGAGAGAGGCAAGAGAAAGGGGGCAGAGAGAGGCAAGAAGAGAAGGGGAGAAAGCAGAGAGAGGCAAGAGAAAGGGGGCAGAGAGAGGCAAGAGAAAGGGGGGCAGAGAGAGAGCAAGAGAAAGGGGGCAGAGAGAGGCAAGAGAAAGAGGAGGCAGAGAGGCAAGAGAAGGGGGGCAGAGAGAGGCAAGAGAAAGGGGGGCAGAGAGAGGCAAGAGAAAGGGGGGCAGAGAGGGGAAAGAGAAAGGGGGCAGAGAGGGGAAAGAGAAAGGGGGACTGTTCTGGAAAAGCACTCTAAATTGAAGGTAATGGCTGACTCCCAATGCTATGAGACTGGGAATAGAGAACAGAACATGCTGTCAATGTACTCTCGAGTGCTCAAGCTGGGCAAAGGCGAAGAGCGTTTCATATAGAGAAGGGAACGGGATGTGATGTTGGCCTACGGGGGGGGGGTCAAGAGTCAGCGTCAAAGGTCATACACGGGATGCTCACTGACAGTCAAGTCAGGAGGTGTACAACCCTAACCTGTAGCCAATGCATCTGTATAGAACCCCCCCCCACAAGCTGTATACAATGTGAATTGGAAAAACTACATATTTCGCAATGACAGAGATAAATGCAGGCCAAAGTTACGTAGCCTAGTAGAACAAGTTGAACAGTGTTTAACCAGGCTGTTTGGTTGACTTCCGTGTAATCTGAATAGAAAATCAGCTTGCCACTCACACTTCCCATGCAAACCAGTTGACCCCTATAGAAGTATACTTGAAAGGGGGAGGCACAGAGAGAGATAAGTGGCAGGTAGCCAAGCGGTTAAGAGCGCTGGGCCAGTAACCTAAAAGTCGCTGGTTTGAATGTCTGAGTGGTTCAAATCTGTCGTTCTGCCCTTGAGCAAGGCAGTTAACCCCCAACAACAACAACTGCTCCCCCTGGGTGCCGTGGACGTTGATTAAGGCAGCCCTCCCCGCAACAATCTGATTCAGAGGGTTCATTCAATGCAGAAGACATTTTGGTTGAGTTGCGTTCAGTTGTGCAACTGACTAGTTATCCTCCTTCCCAAACGAATGGCGAGAGACCGGGTACAAGGAGAGGTGAGGTTTGATAGAGCAGAACGTAGGGAGGGCGAAAGAATGGAAGGAGAGTTCGGCAGAGAGAGGAGGGAAGGAGTGAGCATGAGGGCGAGATAAATAGGGAGGGAACGAGAGAGAAAATTAGGAAGAGACTGGGAGGGAGGGAGGGAGGGAATGAGAGAGAGGGGGAGAAGGCATTAGGACAATTCCATGCTTAACAGAACGATAATGAAACTCAGATTTTTCCACTTTAAAAATGTATGCACTGAACGTGAATTAAAGTGGAGAGACGCCAGAGTTCCAATTTCCACAGAGAACGTCACAAAAACACATTTACTTGAAGAACAGACGCAAAGTCTGGTAACAGAATGAAACTTTGTGCCGTTTGCTTCATCATGTTGTTACTGTGGAATGGCCCATTACATCATAGAGGAGACTAGGCGGTACTCTGCAGTCTCCTCGTGAACTCACTTTGCGTACGAGTAGGGAACCAGAACATTGTTTATTTGGTTTGTCCGTTTTGCAAACGGAAAAGGAGCGCTGGTTTCTTACTGAACAAGTTCAGATACTGCATCGCTTGGTTTTGGAAACGTTCTCGGACGTTTCGTGCTCACTGGACAAGACCAGTGTGCACACACACACACACACACAGCTCACCTTTCTGTACTAGCTTCACCCTCTTCAACACAGAGAATTGATAACCCTTTTGTGGTTCAAAAAGAGGAAGCAGTAGAGTCGCCGACTATGACGTAAGCTGTGTGACAACACCATTGTGCCATCATGAGTAATGGCTGAATAGATGTTTCCATAAACCAAACTTCTAAAAATGGGTGTGGGTGCAGTCTAATTTTGGCGTCGTACCCCACCCACCCACCCACACACCACCAACTCCCTTGTGTGTGTGAGGAGGACTGAGGGGCTAATAAAACAGAGGCAGCAGTGACACGTCGTCTCAACGGCTTCCTCCGTAGAAAAACATGACAGCCAGCCAGACACACAACAACCCATAATACTGTGTCTCACTCCGCAACTCATTTCCCCCGTCTCTCAAACTTAAAACTCCACCCACACCCCAAATGGCAACGAGAGCCCTTTTCATGTCCAAAAATACATCAACATCACATCACGATGAATTCTCAAAAAGGAGAAAACTACTCTTATTACAATGGTAACATTTCATGAAAATCAGCAACAGGGGAAGTTAATAACAATAAATGCCAATTCGAAGACGCTTTTACCCAAAAAATACTTAGTCATGCGTGTAAACATTCCCCCGGAATCGAACCCACAATCCTGGCGTTGAAAGTGCCGTGCTCCGCCAACGAAGCCATACAGGATGAGTAACCGTCTAGAATTAAGTCGTCTTACATTAAGAGGTCAAATGCTGCATTTTCACCTTTAACCCCACTATGCCATCCTGTAGAGGTAGGTGGAAAGGAGAGGGGCGTTCCTGTGCGTTTGGTAGGGCTCAACTGTAGTCTCTCGGGGGGGTGGACCAAAAATGAACACCAAGAACAAATAAAACATTTAGGGAGGCCTGCTGGGTTAAGAATAGCACTCCAGTGTGTGTGTGTGTGTGTGTGTGGTAATGGCACATTACAGAGTGGGTCCCATATTCCCAGCACCTCTTAATTGTCCCCTGGGAAGTGTGCGTCTCAAACTAAAGGCTGCTATAGATGACAGTGGTTTGACAAGGCCACAGTCTAAAGTACATTCGGGTGAGGAGGCCCCGTATTCAAAAAGCCTCTTGGAGTAGGAGTGCTGATCTAGGATCAGTTTTTCCCTTTTTAGATGATAATGACTAAGATTACATGGGACAGGGAGGACCTGATCGTAGATCAGAACTCCTAGTCGGAGACGCTTTATAAATATACAGGCCCTGGACCCTTTGTGTTCGGGAGAGTAAATCGAGAGGAACTTACTCCAGGCCAAGGTTGTGTTCATTAGGGCACAATGTAAACATGTTCTGATGTTACCCAAAAGGGTAACATCAGATCAGCCTCTTAGATCAGCACTCCTACTCCAAGAGGCTTTTTGAATACGGGGCCTCCTCACCCGAATGTACTTTAGACTGTGGCCTTGTCGGTGGATCTCTTTCAGAGCCCGTGTGGAGACGATGTTCTCCTTTTTGCACGCTGTGTGGGGTTGTAGCCTGCTAGGCCATATACAGTAGTCTTACAGTGTTGAACTGATGATGTTCTCAGCCCACGTTTTAATGATCTCTTTGCCCCACCCTCACTGTGCCAATGGCCCCTTGACTGACTGAGCATGGTGGATGAGGCCTGTTTGCCTAGAGGGGATAGAGGGGTGAAATGAAATGAGCGCTGCCATGTGCTCTGAAATAGCCACCATTCATTCATCCATCCACACTCACCTGCCTGCTTTGTCGCACAGGCAGTCAAAGCACTTGAGAGCAGTAATACCAACTGTGTTTGGCCTACTCGTATAACCCCACCCCCGTCCTACCATTTGGGAGAGTCCGGCCACACCCTTATCCATGTTCCAGAACTGGACCCAAGGCCAGGGTTGACTCCCCCACAGGAACAGTGGGGGGTATTGTGACGTGGAGGGGGTCGATAGCTGTTGAAGCAGACTTTCTAAATTTAGTCTGTGTTAAATGTTATAGACTAGATTCATGTATTCATGGTAAGGAAAAACAAACCACTGTCATCTATAGCAGCCTTTAGTTTGAGACGCACACTTCCCAGGGGACAATTAAGAGGTGCTGGGAATATGGGACCCACTCTGTAATGTGCCATTACCACACACACTGATTCAACACCACACAATATATCAACATCCCTTGGTGACATCCTCAATGGGAGAAAAAAAAAATGCACAAATGACATACAGCCTAAATTTAAAATCAACAAAATGCAGAGAACGAAGCAGAGATCCAATATAGAGACATTTTGCCACCTTTAGTTCCTTTAAAAGAAAGCTAGAACAAGAACACTTCCTACAATAGGCAGATAATGGGAAGGATGGGGGAAGTGGGAGAGAGAGGAGGACAGAGACGGAGAGATGATGGGGGAGGGAATAGACCATTGGGATATGAGTAGGGGGAGGGAATAGACCATTAGAATATGAGTAGGGGGGAGGGCCAGACTGACAAAAACGGCACCGGTCAAGCACGACTGACAGCCAGCAGGCAGCGAAGGAAAAGAGGAGAGCAGAGCGAGTAGAAGATCACACAGAGTGACTCTGGCATACACGGACAATTAAAAACAGGAGGGGGGGGGGAGAGAGAGAGAGAGAAAACAGAGATAAAGAGGAGAGAAAGAGAGAGAGATACGAAGGGAGGGAGAAAGCAAGACAAAGACAGGGGGCGACGGGAAAAGAACGAACGACAGAGAAAAAAGGAGAGAGGAGCTGACCAGATGATACGCTCCCACACCCAGAGGCAGCAGCAGCTAGAAGTCAGCTGGTGTTTGCAGCAGTCAGCAGGTTGCTCCATAGCAACAGCAACAGCCTTACCAACAGCCCTACCCCCATAGCAGCCACGTAACTATGCAAATACAGTGCCTTCAGAAAGTATTCACACCCCTGGACCTTTCCCACATTTTGCTGCGTTACAGCCCGAATTTAAAAATGGATTCAATTAAAAGATTGTGTCACTAATCTATACAAAACACCCAATAATGTCAACGTGTAATTGTGTTTTTAGACATGTTTACACATGAATAATACAAATCTATAGAGTCAATTTATTTATTTTAATTTCACCTTTATTTAACCAGGTAGAGGTCAGTTGAGAATAAGTTCTCATTTTGCAACTGCGACCTGGCCAAGATAAAGCAAAGCAGTTCGACACATACAACACAATACAGATGCACAATCGAGAGCATCCTGTCGGGCTGTATCACCGCCTGGTACAGCAACTGCTCCGCCCACAACCGTAAGGCTCTCCAGAGGGTAGTGAGGTCTGCACAACGCATCACCGGGGGCAAACTACCTGCCCTCCAGGACACCTGCACCACTCGATGTCACAGGAAGGCCAAAAAGATCATCAAGGACAACAACCACCCGAGCCACTGCCTGTTAACCTCGCTATCATCCAGAAGGCGAGGTCAGTACAGGTGCATCAAAGCTGGGACCGAGAGACTGAAAAACAGCTTCTATCTCAAGGCCATCAGACTGTTAAACAGCCATCACTAACACTGGGTGGCTTCTGCCAACATACTGACTCATCTCTCTAGCCACTTTAATAATTAAAAAATTGGATGTAATAAATGTATCACTAGTCACTTTATATAATGTTTACATACCCTACATAACTCATCTCATATGTATATACTGTACTCTATACCATCTACTGCATCTTGCTTATGCCGTTCGGCCATCGCTCATCCATATATTTATATGTACATATTCTTATTCATTCCTTTACACTTGTGTGTACAAGGTAGTTGTTGTGAAATTGTTAGATTACTTGCTAGATATTACTGCACGGTGGGAACCAGAAGCACAAGCGTTTTGCTACACTCGCATTAACATCTGCTAACCATGTGTTTGTGACCAATAACATTTGATTTGATCCATCTTGTGATGTTGCTCGATTTTGTTTTAATTGTACCTTTATTTAACTGGGCAAGTCAGTTAAAAACAAATTCTTATTTACAATGACGGCCTAGGAACACTGGGTTAACTGCCTTGTTCAGGGGCAGAACGACAGATTTTGAACCTTGTCAGCTCGGGGATTCGAACTTGCAACCTTCGCTTACTAGTCCAACGCTCTAACCACTAGGCTACCCTGCCGCACCCTTTGATTTGCTTGCTTACAGTAAACGCTGTGCCACTGAGCCATTGCATGGCACATGATATCATTCATTTGCGTTGTGCATGGTCCTTGGAAAAAGCTAACTACCACGGAAATGTACGACGCAGGAACAAATAGGCTTTACGTATGGTGATAACCAGTAGCTCTGCAACCATAAACGTTCTGATATCAGAATGTTTATCACTAATATCCTTGGGTAATGAGTAACATATTGTCTCCAGGCAACAACCATCAGTTTGTTCATCGCTGGCAAATATGACTGCTGGGTTTGATTTTCATATCGGGGCAATCATCATCCAGCCAATTAGACTGAGAAAGAGACTATTCACGAGGGTTAAAAAAAACACAGTCACACACACAATGGAAGTGCAGTCACCCAGCACAGAAATAACCCACTAATGTGTTAAAAGTCCTCAAATCTCCTTGCAGAGTAACACTGGCTTGGCAACTAGCATATCGGCTCAATAAGAACGATGCTGTACGTTTATATTCGTACTAGGTCGGTCTCTCTTTTACTAGCTATCCTAGTATTTCAGGGTCAGCGTCTAACCGTGGTGTGTCCGTAGTGCGTAACACACACACACCTGTTAGGGAACATAGAGCACAGTGGGTATAGTGCTGTCCACACCTCACAGTCTCCCTATAGGCCGACAGACAGCACAGACTGGCACCACAGCACAGACCCCAGAACAGCTGGGAATGTCATCATTCATCCCAGCAGCCCCAGCTCCTGCCAGCTGCTCCAGCCAGCCTCTGACCTCTTGACCTCTGACAGCTGGCTGGGAATTGGTTACTGGTAACTGGCACATTGCAGACACGTCCACAGGCACGTCCACATGCGCACACGCCAAACACACAGTCTTGTTTTGTTAGGCCTCCTGACTCTAGCAACTATCGGTAGTATGTCTGTCTGTCCGTCCGCCGTGCCACCTTCACGTCCGCCGTGCCACCTTCACGTCCGCCGTAGCAACAATAGCATCCTGCCAGTCAGTAGTACATGGTCTATAGTGACACTTCACCCCAAACCTCCCCTAGTTAAGAGTTTTTTTCCCCCGTAGGTACAGATCTAGGATCACCTTCCCCTCCCCAATCCTAACCTTATCCATTAGTGGGGGAAATGCTAAACTGACCCAAGATAAGCATCTAGATGCAACTTCACCCTGCCTCCTATATACCCTTAGAGGAAGCTGGAGTATGGGTTGGTTGGTGTAAATTACAGGCCACCGTCCCACTTATAAACACCAAGACACACGCCAACTAATTAGCCGGCCTAGACCAAAACACACAACGATCACGAGTGCTTCTTCCCAAACAAAACAGCTGCTGTGTAGATTGAGTGTGTGCGGTCACATGCACTGGAACACACACAGTGACAGGGCAGAGTGGGGCTGGTAGCGTAGGTTTGGTTTACTATAAAAAGGTCCACTTCAGATGGCTGCTTGCGTGTGTGTGTGTGTGACGCTCTGCGAGTCGACCCTCATTCCCACAGTGAAAGCATCTCATCCTCAAGGAATGAGTAGAAGTCTCGCTCGAAATACACTGACATGGCACGTGACTAGCCTGCCCCCCTCAACCCCGATTTGTCACGGTTTCCAACCTACTATTCTTCCCCCATCCTACTGCTGTATTCGTCTCTTTATTTAGTTAGGAATGTAGATGTAGGCTAAAGGTTGTAGAAGGAAGAAAGTGTTTGGGGTAGGATTCCACGTTGCTCCTGGACTAAATGTGCTTGGTAGACTGCAGCACTACCGCTGAGCCACACCGCTGTCCTACCTCCTCTGATATGTCTTGGTTCTTGGGGACCCAGAGGGGTGCACGGTTTTGTTCTAGTCCAGCGCGAAGACACCTGATTCGACTTATCAAAAGGCTCAATGACTCGTTGGGTTGGTTGTGTTCGTGAGGGGCGAGAACAAAAACGTGCACCCCTCTGGGTCCCCCTGGATGACCAGGATTGGGAAACACACACACACCGCAATGAGGGAAGACAAGTGTGACAGCCTGGAGACACGAGAGCGCAAGCTCTCCACAGAGAGCACAGGACACAGACTCTCAGAGGACGCGTGACAAAAATCACTTCAACGCTACTCCTCCACTTCCCGGGAACAGGCCGGTGCGGAGGGGGGGGGGACTTGTTCCCTACACTCCTCAGGCAGCCACACATAGACTACGTCCCAAATGTCACCCGATTCCCAACACAGTGCACTACTTTTTGACCAGGGCTATGTCGGGAATGGGGTGACATCAGGGACACGCAGCCCCTCTCTCTCCCCCCAACTCCCTCCCGTCTGTCCTCGGTCTTTCCTGTCCTCGGTCTTTCCTGTCCTCGGTCTTTCTTCCTTCAACTTACAGAAGAAGAAGAAAAAAAACAGGCACAGAGAAAGCATTGAAATAGAATAACATTATTGTATTTTTTTATTTAATTCTCCCCCCTTTTTCGTGGTATCCAATTGTTAGTAACTACTATCTTGTCTCATCGCTCGGGAGAGACAAAGGTTGAGAGCCATGCGTCCACCTGAAAAACAACCCAACCAAGCCGCACTGCTTCTTAACACAGTGCGCATCCAACCCAGCCGCACCAATGTGTCGGAGGAAACACCGTGCACCTGGCAACCTTGGTTAGCGTGCACTGCACCCGGCCCGCCACAGGAGTCGCTAGTGTGCGATGAGACAAGGATATCCCTACCCGCCAAGCCCTCCCTAACCCGGACGACGCTAGGCCAATTGGTGCGTTGCCCCACGGACCTCCGGTCGCGGCCGGCTGCGACAGAGCCTGGGCTCGAACCCAGAGTCTCTGGTGGCACAGCCTTAGACCACTGAGCCACCCGAGAGGCCTAATAGCACAACATTTTGAATAGGAATGACCATTCTAGTAATTCTATTTCAATGAGCAAGAGCTTTTCTTTCACTGTGGAGATTCTGTCAGAAGAGTCATGGTACATCCATGATTTTTTTTGTCCATGACTGGTTCCAACGGCTCAGAGTTAGAGCATGGTGCTGGCAACACCAGGGTAGTGGGTTCCATCTTCTAAAAATGTCCATATTGTTATACAACTACAGGGGTCAGGTTGGCTCCCATTCCAATTCTTTCGATAGAGTCCGTGTACTGGCTAGCCCGGTCGTTCCAGATTAGTTTGTGCCGTCTTGCCAAGTCCTATCGCCATCAACTAACATCTACGACCACCTAGCTATGTAGTGGTGGCAGGCAACTGACTAAAAGCGCACACTAAAGGAAAGGGTTAAAGGTGTCTCTTACCTCTGGTGTGTCTCTCCCTTCGTCCCACTCAGGTCAAAGGAGGTCAAATGTCAGGACCAAGCTTTTATGTCCTGGAGAGGAGAGAATAGGAGAAGAAGAAAAATAAATCAGATTTGATTCATCATCTATTTTTGTGTTTTAAAGTGGAGACAAAAAGAAGATGGCTGAAATTCAGCTCAGAAAGGGCCATTACCCGAGTGACAAATGGGACGTATGGATTGATGCTTGTTCTCCTAGCGCTGTAGGGAAATCACATGGACTGCGTCGCTGTACACAGACAGAGCGAGATCAATCTCACCGTCACAGGGAGTGGTTTCAGAGCCTGGGTGTGGAGAACTCTTAGACACACTGGGCTGAGCAAATTGAATCAAGCTAAGAAGCTAACACAAGTAGCTTGTGACAAACGTACGCACGTAAAATGAGGAGCAACGCACTTCCACAGGTCGAGTCACAGACCACAGCTAATCAAAATCCCGACTCACCAGGCTAGTCCCGTATGCCGATTCAGACAAATCACAACCGAGTATGTCTCATGTCCAGAAAGAACGCAGACTCTTATGTTAAACATGATTCAAATCAATCATATAGGATGGAAGATTAGTTTCATGTAAAAAAAAATAATGCTGACTCGTGGCCCGGCTGGTCAACCTCTGGCACACGTCTACAGTGTTGGGATAGGTTTGAATTTGGCCTTCTGCCCTTTGACACAATCTTTCCCCACGGTCTTCCTCTATCTGTTCAGTAAAGTGGCCCAAAAAATATAAACCGTACCAGTGAAAAGTTGGGACACACCTACTCATTCAACGTTTCTTTTTACTATTCTCTACATTCCAGTATATAATAGTGAAGAAGTGACCAAAAGAAGTGTTAAACAAAATCTAAATATATTTGTAGCCACTCTTTGCCTTCATGACAATTTTTGCACACGCTTGGCATTCTCTCAACCAGCTTTAATGAGGTAGTCACCTGGAATGCATTTCTATTAACGGGTGTGCCTCGTTGAAAGTTAATTTGTGGAATTTCCTTCTTAATGCGTTTTAGCCAATCAGTTGTGTTGTGACAAGGTAGGGGTGGTATACAGAAGATAGCCTATTTGGAAGAAGACCAAGTCCATATTATGGCAAATAACCAAAACAGAAATGACAGTCCATTACTTCAAGACATGAAGGTCAGCCGATGTGGAAAATGTCAAGAACTTCTAAAGTTTCTTCAAGTGCAGTCGCAATACCCATCAAGCGCTATGATGAAAGTGGCTCTCATGAGGACCGCCACAGGAAAGGAAGACCCAGAGGTACCTCTGCTGCAGAAGAGAAGTTAATTAGGAGGTAACTGCACGTCAGATTGCAGCCTAAATAAATGCTGATGAGTCCAAATTTGAGATTTTTGGTTCCAACCGCCGTGTCTTTGTGAAACGCAGAGTAGGTGAACGGATGATCTCTGCATGTGTGGTTCCCACCGTGAAGCATGGAGGTGGAGGTGTGATGGTGCTCTGCTGGTGACACAGTCTGATATATTTAGAATTCAAGGCACACTTAACCAGCATAGCTACCACAGCATTCTGCAGAGATACGCCATCCCATCTGGTTCGCGCTTAGTGGGACTGCCATTTGTATTTCAACAGGACAATGACCCAACACACCTCCAGGCTGTGTTAAGACTATTTGACCAAGAAGGAGAGTGATGGAGTGCTGCATCAGATGACCTGGCCTCCACAATATCCCAACCTCAACCCAATTGAAATGGTTTGGGATGAGTTGGACCGCAGAGTGAAGGAAAAGCAGACAACAAGTGCTCAGCCTATGTGGGAACTCCTTCAAGACTGTTGGAAAAGCATTCCAGGTGAAGCTGGTTGAGAGAATGCCAAGAGTGTGCAAAGGTGTCAAGGCAAAGGGTGGCTACTTTGAAGAATCTCAAATATATTTTGATTTGTTTAACACTTTTTTTGGTTACTACATGATTCCATATATGTTATTTCATAGTTTTGATGTCTTCACTATTATTCTACAATGTCGAAAATAGTAATAAAGAAACACCCTTGAATTCGTAGGTTTGTCCAAACATTTCACTGGTACTATATATCTCTATATCTCTGGTGTGAAAAATGCTGACTCGTTGTGTGGTGAACATGGCCACACAGTTGGTGTTTGTTTGCCTCAGAGTACACACTCCAGCCTTCGTTATCCCAGTTGGCCTCAGCTGTCCCTTTGTAGAACTATGCAGACGGACTGTCCACACAAAGTATGTGGCTCTACTCAAAACACAGGGGGGGGGGGGGTTCTTTCATGGTGTGTGTGTGTGTCTGACTGACTGACACACACACACATCTGTTTCTAATATTACCACTCAGCTTGACTTACAGTGAGCGATCAAGCCTTCCCTGCATGATATTTGCCCAGCAATTATGCCTGTCAGTCAACACAGACATTGTAATGGAGGTGACATGTGGGTTTGAACAGCTGTATGCACTGCAGTAGCAGCAGTGATGCCCAAAGCGGCACCACTTCTCTCTCAGCACACAGGAAGTAAACAAGTGTGACATCATTATCCCAGATGCGAGAGAGGGAGGATGTGTGCATAAGGGGGTGGACATTTCTCCCAGGATCCACAATAGCAGGACCTTCACTGTCAATCTCTTACACTGGGTGGATTCTAAGTGCAGGAGTTGCATTTCAAGGGCCAAAGCCAAGGTTAGAGAATCAAGTCCTCTAATTTGGGAGAGGGTTTAAAAACTCCTGAAAAAGATATCACACTACCAGTAATGATTCCCTACAGCCAATAAGGCTGCACCTTTTGTCTCGGTTGGTTTCTATTGAGACGAGTGTTGGTGTAGGCGTCTGCGCTCTGCCGAAAAAAACAACAAAATGTAGAGGAAACACTGCTTCCTGTACTGTATATTCAAATCTCCCTAGGATACAGGTGTCCTTCTCCCACCCATACTTCCTGCTCTGGCCTAATCCCACATTTCCTGTCTGAGCAGGAAGTGGGAAAGGAGGGCACTTGGCAGAGGTAATGTCAGAGGATAATAAAAACTAGTATTGCTACAGAGAGGAAACAGAGATAAAAACAGACTGTGTACAGTAATGGACATTATCCACAACTAACGCACCCCCAAGCCATAAGACTCCTGAACGGGCCATCAAATGGCTACCTGGACTACTCTGTTCATCATATATGCATAGTCACTAACTATACATTCATGTGCATACTACCTAATTGGCCCAACCAACCAGTGCTCCCGCACATTGGCTAACCAGGCTATCTGCATTGTGTCCCACCACCCGCCAACCCCTTTTACGCTAGTGCTACTCTCTGTTCATCATATATGCATAGTCACTTTAATCATAGCTACGTGTACATACTACCTCAATCAGCCTTACTAACCGGTAGCCTCGCTACTTTTATAGCGTCGCTACTGTATATAGCCTGTCTTTTTACTGTTGTTTTTACTTCTTTACTTAACTATTGTTCACCTAACACCTTTTCCGCACTATTGGTTAGAGCCTGTAAGTAATTCTCCGTTTACATCGTGACGTATTTCATTACACAGAGTCTTGCCCCGGATTGTGTACGGACAACTGTACCGTTTAACGCAAGATGGAGGAGAGAGTTGAGAAATAAATATAGTAGGCCTAGCCTATAGAAAGCTGATGGGATCCTCCTCTATTTAGTAGAAGCCATCACTCGGTTTTCTCCCACAATTGCCTAGCCTATTGAAATGTTGCGCAACATGAGCTCATGGGCTCACATGAAGTGTTTGATTCAATTTTTTCGATCACATTTCCATTGATGTCAGAGTGATTAGAGGGACAATAGAGTGATAAGTACTAGGCAGTTAGCAACTTTGGTAGGCTACTAATGACCAGCAGCATCAGAGCTTGGAGAATCCTAATTACCGTCACGTGGTATTTGACTGCCTTTATGACTCGTGACCGGTAATATGGTCAGCGCAACAGCCCTAGTTACAGTTCATATAAGGAAATCAGACCATTTAAAAACATTCATTAGGCCCTAATCTATGGATTTCACATGACTGGGAATACAGATTAGCATTTGTTGGTCAGATAACCTTTAAAAAAATCAAAGTAGGGGCGTGGATCCGAAAACCAGGTAGTATCTGGTGTGACCACTATTTGCCTCATGCAGCGCGACATCTCTTTCACATAGAGTTGATCAGGCGGTTGATTGCGGCCAGTGGAATGTTGTCCCACTCCTCTTCAATGGCTGTGCGAAGTTGCTAGATATAAAACACATGTTCTGTAAAGGTAACAGGTAATGTGAACGAGGCTTAAGAGGACGAGTAGGCGAAGTCTTTCAGAAGAGCAAATCACAAGTGACCATAGAGCACGAGTCATCATGACCAGGTCCATCGTGCAACCAGAGCAATGCATGGCCATCAGAGTAGGGTGAAGTTACGCTGATCTTAAGTCAGTTTTGAGACCACCCTTTATGATCAAACCACACGAGTTGTTTAGTTCCCTCCCGAGTGCAGAGAGAGTGTTCACACTGAGGGGGTAAACGCACCAGAGTTCAGAAAACCTGCACCAAAACAATTGTGTGAAAGACCCCTCAGACTAAGGAGTGCAAGCGTCAGGCCCTCCTTGTCCACCATTCATTATGACAGAAAAGGCTAAACTGGTCCACGGTCAGCACCCCTACTTAGAAGATTCATGAATATGGGCCTTGACCTTCTCCCTCGCAACAAAAGTGAAGTTTACAGCAACAGGTTCATGTTGGCTGACCCTGGACATGCGAGTAGCCCTCTGATGGCTCATATAACCAATAGGGATGCCAAGCTCGGCAGCTGATCTGGAACCAGGCCGCTCCACTAAATTTGGCACGACAGTGTGTAATCAGGTTCACGACACAACAAACCAGGCTCCAGCCAAGAAGATTAGCCCAGTGGGTCAGTCAGGGAGTTAGGAGTCGGAGAGACACTCACATACACACACTTAACATGAGCTGGTGTTCATACGCAAACGTGCCAATAGGTCACAGAAACTAACGCGGGCGGACTGCGTGAGAGTGGTAAAACACTCACACGTGCCTCCAGTATGAGTGACTAAAGCTGCAGGTGTCAGTTTGATACGAGTCACCATCTATTTTATGGGGTGTGGGGGGGGGGGGGGGGGCAGGTGCATAAGTTGTAGTGAGATATCTACAGTAGGCTAGCCAAAGCGGTTTCAAACTTCTCCAATGACATTATTGGCCTGGTCCGCCTATATTCAAAGCCCCGGGGGACATGTTTTCTGCAAGGGAACAGCACACGGCTGCATAACATTTAACACAACAGACGTTGACCAGTATAACTCCGTCTGAAGTTAGGACTACAGTAGTATGCCGCGGCCCTAAATGTGAGAAAACATTGCTTGTTCAATAAGAAACCCTCGTTTTCAGGTTGAAAAGCTATTTGCACAGAGTTCCCCTCATGAACACGGGTGTTAAAGCAGCAAAGCATTACAAAGTGAAACTGCTACACAGCCAAGTGTTCCAGATGTTGACTGTGGGAAACTGGTCAAACGAATTGAGGAAAAATGACGAGAATGAGCTCAGTGTTTCCAAGCACACATTTCCGGATGACATCATTGACACTAAGAGCAGCACAGTAGTCTCTTTCATTCATTTCTTTCTCTCTGCTCTCCATCCGATCACTAGGGTCATTTTCATTAGGCACCAAACTGAAGAAAACAGATTGAGACAGGGAGGGACCATTTGGACATGTCCACTAGGAAACGCTCATTTTCCTTCTCCTTTTCAAAATGCTTTAAAAACGTTTCGCGACGGTGCGCCCTACTGGAAAATGACCCAGTTTCCCCCAACCAATGCCTTCAGTCTTGTAACGATTGTGTTGGCAGCTTGGCAGCTGAAGGTTGAGGAAAGGTTAGCCAATAACCTCACTAGGGGCTCGATGATGTGCGTCGACCCGCCGCCCTTGGCTCGCTGTAAAATGGGCAGTGTGACAGGGAGATGCTGGCCACATCCCGATTCGACAACCCTTCTCCTAAACTGTGCACTAGTACACTTCCCGTCATGGATTTAACAAACGGTGGAAACTCCCTCCGGCCAATGCGTACACCAACCCAATGACGGGGAGTGTGCAAGTGCACACTATGGCTGAAGGGGTGGAATATTGGGACAAAGCCGCATTTTCTCCCCTTTTTACTCGTCTCACAGGTCCAGAACAAATTCAAGGAAACGTACAGTATTCTACAGAGCCATGATTCCATGGAACTCCCACCCTTCTCATATAGCGCAAGTAGCACAGCAAACCTGTTGTTTTTTAACGAATAAAGCAACACCTCACGGCAGAAGGCCTCTACCCCACGTGATCCACTTGTCGTGTGTATTTACTGACATGTATGTGTAACTGACAGATGCAAACGCACACCACATGTTCATGATTTGAAATGCATGTCAATTGTGAAGTCTTTTGTCTGTTATGTCGTTTTCGTTTACGTGTCGGACCCCAGTTGGACTGGCTGTCGGGGATCTTAAGAAACTGGGATCCTAATAAACGGGGATCCTAATAAACGGGGATCCTAATCAAATAAAAACCACTCTCATCCGTATGCACCTTTGCAATATCTGGGAAGTGAAAGCTTTTCTACAACCGATGTGAAGAGAGTAATGTGTGTAATCCATCTTTTAAAATAGGTCATATTTGCCTGGGCCTGGAAAGCAAAGAACGTGAAGGCAAGTTGTATATCTTTAATGGATAATGCAGGTTTTCTATTCTATACTGTCGGAGCCCAGTCTCAGCTCATAATATACAGGCTATACTATAAGAGAATCAGTGGACAAAACTAAATCTTTGAACAGACAAGAGGATTTTGTCACCCACCATCTAAGATACTGAAATCGTTTCTGTAGTTGGAAACGGGTGAGATCATTCCTGAAACATTATTTTGTTTAAATATACTTTGATCGGAGAAATTAAGCTGATTGATTGCACCCCAAAAAAGTGGCCATTTTAAAAACGTATAGGATTCATTTAATCCAAAAATAAATAGGAGTACCTAACATCCGATTTGGACCATAACTCTTCCCAACAATGAGTAAGACTGAGTAATGAGGAATCCAATAAAATGATCACTAACCACCCACAGACCATCCACACCCTTACAACCAGTATGAGTTCTGGTTCTAAGGCAAGTAGTATGGAGCTGCTGATGTGAATCTGGCGAAACATTCTTTTAAACAGAAATTTCCGTCCTGTTCAATTTCGGTTTCAAAACGTTTTGCTAAAGTGTACGTTCACTGGATATCACCCATATTGCTAATGTCTAGGTGCTATGGTAAGAGAGAGAGTCGCCCATACATACTCAGCATAATCACACACGCGAAACACCAATAGAATAGAGCAGAGGGTCCCAAAGAAAGACAATTGCATTTTTCCTTGAAACACAAACACACGTCGACAAAAATGCATGTGTTCACAGTTCAAAAACAGTTCCCTGAGGATTTAAAAGGAATGTGACCGAGAGAACACTCAGGGGGAACAGAGCAAACACAGCTATGGGTAGGAAAAATAGCGGAGGACTTCCGCAGAGGGGTGAGTGGAAGAGCTAGCTTAATCTGCACCGCCAATGACCTGATACGAGAGTTCACAGAGTCCGCGCACACAGTCAAACGCAAAACCTGGCTTCTCTCTACCACTCCATATCAACACAACACAGTCAAACACACCCTGTGCATGTTCTTTCTCCTCGTCTCCCTCTCCTTCTCACGTCAAAACCTGGCTTCTCTCTACCACTCCATATCAACACAACACAGTCACACACACCCTGTGCATGTTCTTTCTCCTCGCCTCCCTCTCCTTCTCACGTCAAATCTTGGCTTCTCTCTACCACCCCACACATAAAGACGCACGTCAGTGCTGCTGTCAGTGTTCCATGAGAACCAGCTGAACTTTGGGAGGGGAGAGCAGCGAGCGCACAGGATGGGAAGGATAATGATGTCAATCCCACCTGGTTGATGGGAGACAGCCCGTTTCCATGGCAATGAAGAAAACATCAGAGGTCACGTGAGGTCACTCAGAACAGAACTTTTCACTGGAGGGAAACAGGACATTCTGCATCCCAAATGGCACCCTATTCCCTACATAGTGCAATACTTTCCCCCCGGCCCCATAGAGCTCATTTGGGACACAACCAGATCGGAGAATCCAGCACAGGCTGGGCTCGAACACTTCAACTAGACCCAATGGACCAAATCAGTGGTTCCATGCAGAGCACAATATAAGGCCATCAAAAACTACATCCACGCCATTTCACATAACTGCCAATGGAAATCAATATAATACACTGGCTAGGCTAAAAATAGAACTTTGTATTTCGTTTCCCGTACTGGTTAGGTCAAAGCAATACGGAAGAGCGCTACCTTTAGGTTATTAGGCCTATGCTATGGTGGGAAAGCAGCCATAATGCTTACTCGGACTTGGCCATGGGTCAAGGCTTCATTGCTTCTTGAGCTACCGTGCCTTGAAGAAATCAGTGAGGTGAAAGAGATGGGTCATAGGAGAGACCTTTTTCAGTTTTGGAATGCAGCCATTCTGTACTTCAGACCTGGATCGTACTCGTTAGTGCAAACCGTAGCAAAACGTTTGGCAAAGAAAACATTTTGGTCTTGGGTAAGGTTTTTTCAGGTGGTTGTACACACGAGGCAAGCTGAAGTTCAGAGCCGAAGTCTACTCCCCCTCATTGGTCATCAGTAGGGATTCTTCAATTAAGTGTTTTGTTGTCATTCAATGATAGACGACTCGTTTTCAAGCACATTTTCTTCACATGAGAAATACTGCACCAAACATCTTAGTTAGACGTAAAATTGAGCGACTAAGATCTCTCCTGCAAAAACATCTAAATTAATGACCGGTTTGTGTTCTTACACTGAACAAAAACATAAATGCAATAATTTCAAAGATTTTACAGAGTTACAGTTCATAATCAGTTATTTGAAATAAATTAGGCCCTAATCTATGGATTTCACATGACTGGGAATACAGATATGCATTGGTTGATCACAGATAACTTACAAATAAAAACACAAAAAGTAGGGGTGTGGATCAGAAAACCAGTCAGTATCTGGTGTGACCACATTTTGCCTCATGCAGCTCGAAGTCTCCTTCATAGTTGATCAGGCTGATTGTGGCCTGTGGAACATTGTCCCACTCCTCTTCAATGTCTGTGCAAAGTTGCTGGATATTGGCGGGAAATTAAACCCGCTGTGGTACACGTCGGTCCAGAGCATCCCAAACATGCTCAATGGGTGACATGTCTGCTGAGAATGCAGGACATAGAAGAACTGGTACATTTTCAGCTTCCAGGAGTCATGTACAGATCCTTGCGACATGAGGCAGTGCATTATCATGCTAAAACATGAGGCGATGGCTGTGGATGAATGGCACGACAACGGGCCTCAGGATCTCTTCACAGTATCTCTATGCATTACAATTGCCACCAATAAAATGCAATAGTGTTAATTGTCCATAGCTTATACCTGCCCATACCATAACCCCACCACGGAGCACTCAGTTCACAACGATGACATCAGCGAACTGCTCGCCCACACAGTCTGCCATCGGCACAGTACAGTTGAAATCTGTGGAGAGCACACTTCTCCAGCATGCCAGTGGCCATTGAAGGTGAGCCTTTGCACACTGAAGTCCGTTACGACGCCGAACTGCAGTCAGGTCAAGACCCTGGTGAGGACGACGAGCACACAGATGAGCTTCCCTGAGACGGTTTCTGCAGAAATTCATAGTTTGTGCAAACCCACAGTTTCATCAGAAGCCGGATGCTGAGGTCCTGGGCTGGTTACACGTGGTCTGCAGTTGTGAGGCCGGTTGGACAAATTCCCTAAAACGAGGTTGGAGGGGGCTTATGGTAGAGAAATTAACATTTCATTCTCTGGCAACCGCTCTGGTGGACATTCCTGCAGTCAGAATGCCAATTGCACGCTCCCTCAAACCATGAGACATCTGTGACATTGTGTTGTGTGACAAAACTGCACATTTTTGTGGCCTTTTATTGTCCCCAGCACAAGGTGCACCTGTGTAATTATCATGCTTTTTAATCAGCTTTGTGATATGCCACACCTGTCAGGATTATCTTGGCAAAGGAGAAATGCTCACTAACAGGGATGTAAACAAATTTGTGCACAAAAGTTGAGAAATAAGCTTTTTGTGTGTATGGAAAATATATATTATTTCAGCTCATAAAACATTGGACCAGCTGAACTGAAGCGTGCAGAAGCCTTAACCAGCCACCATGGTGCTCATGCTTCTGACTGATTAATAACTAACTGCTGTTTATAATGACACTACATAGAGGGAGGGAGGAAGGGACAGAGAAGGTAGAGAGAGGGGGGGGGTAAGAGAGAGAAAGGACTTACAGGGTAGAAAGAGGGCAGAAAGCATTTCCTTTCATTGTGGGACAAGACTATGCATCACTTTGTTCATCGCTCCTGTGAGGCCTGCATAGCATCACCTGAAATCTCCTGTTAAATGAGGACCCAGATGTATTCCCCTCAACACAGGCAAGGGTGCCCTCTTTCTGCCCGTTCCAATCAGACAGAACAGAGTCTGAACACCAGCCATCTAACAGTCTGAAAACATGATCTAGACATGGACCCACAGATGTGTGCTCGTGATCCATTTATAACACTCAGATAAGAACCCCTGTTCATTTCTTATTGCAAAGAAATCAAACGACGCACATGTGACTTACTGTATCAATCAAATAACATGATGCAAATGAAAAAAATAAATTGACTTTCTTGTTCATTTCATGGAGTCATCTAGATTTGGATTTTGTACATTTCTGTGAACAATCGGTGAGTGAAAATCTCCTTCTCCATCTTGGTCCATAGGAGACGACCCGGGGCAGGCAGGCAGGTGGCTGGCTGTCTGCCTTTGTTCCAAAATGGCAGTTGCAGCTGTCGTCAAAGGTCAAGAAAATGCTCTACGAACACTAAGGGACCTATGGAGACAGAGGACAGGACCAGGACAGACTATAATAGGGGAAACTCACATCTAGAAATGGCAGGGTGGGCCCTGGTTGGTATATGAGGGTGGCACTCGGTCGGGCACCATGGCGCCAGCTGCCCTTCTCAGGCTCCTACCACGCCCTCTCCCAAACCCAGAAACCTGCCCAAGGCACTTGCAGCAGGGATACCTCCTTTATCAGCAGGCACAATCAGAGGTTTCCCTGCCCCCCCCTCCCCCCAGCTCTTTATCACAGTAAGTTATGAGTATCTTTGAAGTGCCCCCGCCACCCTACACCCCCTCTGGGTGTAACAGATCCTGGTTAAACCTACACCCGTCATCTCAATGCCATTGCTGCTCTTTGTGTTTTAGCTCGTCGGCTACCTTTTGTGCCCAAGGACATGTGGTGGGTGGCAGGGCAGTGGGCCTTCTACACGTGCAACACCCCACCCCTAAGGAAACAGCCTTTACCCTCCCCTCCTCCGTCCCTGTCCCTAGGGATCATTAACCAAGCTGGGACTGCTTTTGTCATCTGATCAGCAGCTTCACTACTTTCACTGGAACACTGGGATATGAAAAGGCAAGAGGGAGTTAGTTATATGTGGCTTCCTTGTCCCTACTGTATAGCACCTTGTACACAGAGGCCTTTCCATTATTTTTGTATATTTGAAAAGGGGTAGGTGGGATTTTCATTTTTTTTTTTTTTTTTTAAACAGGTGGTACCTTTATACCACTAAAAACTACTGAGATAAATATGGGAGAAGACAAGGAAAACAAACATGTTTTTTTTTTTAAACAAAAGTAGCGAATTGGAAAAGCATGCTGTAAGCTGTGTGGATTTTGTTGTGGTCTGCAGTTCTCTCAGACATGCAGTCTCTCATTTACCTCCCACTCTTCTCCCTCCCTGGCCTCGGGAAACAGTGGCACACTGAACTCCCTTACGTCTGCCCTTAAAAAAAAAAAAAATTAAAAAGAGGAGGGAACTAAAATAACACCTGGCTTGCATCCCAAATGGTACCCTATTCCCCATATATTGCACTACTTTTGATCAAAGCACTATTGGCCCTGGTCAAAGGTAGTGCACTACATGGGGAATAGGGTGCCATTTGGGACACTAACTAGCTCCTCCTGGCAGATCCCCCCCCCCCCCCCAATCAATGGAAAACAAACCATGACTGTGCTGTTTACGTGCACAAAGCCTGGGTTGTGTTCAGTAGGTACTAAATTTAATGGGAATGGAGTAAAACGGGAATGGACTACATGGATTTTTCAAATAAGTGCATTTACATTTGTTGCACAACGTTTTGAACTAATGAACACAACCCAGGCTACATCAGCCCCAAAGAACACAGCTAACACACAGTGCTTTGGCCATTCAAAATAAATGTGGCCACACCGCTGCAAGTTGCAATGCGATCCTTCATTCAATTCTTCAGAAACAAAACCACACAACATCTATTGGTGAGACTGACTGAAGATCCTGATAATCAAGCCACCATCTCAAGTCAACCAGCCACTACCCCTAGACCAGTGGTACCCTTAATTTGCAGCTCACAGTGACTAACAATGATACAATTTCAATTCAATGTGTTTAATGCGGGCCTGAATCATTTCATTGAATACATCTATTGTTCCCTGGACGGCAGATAGATGGCAGTATAGCGCAGCTGTTGAACAGAAAGGCCGAAATAGAACGTTTGTTCAAATAGAACGCAACTGCACAAGCTACAGCGACTGACCCATAGTTAATTTTGCAGTCTGGTAGACATGGATCGATTTATTGTGTACAAAAAAAAAGAAAGAAACGGAAATCTATTGACAATGAAAATGAGGGGGAAAGAGCTAGAGAACAATGTGACAGCTGTGAACGAACAACCCCCGGAGAACCAGGAAAAAATAAAAATCAGGAGGATGGCGGCGGAGAAACGCAGCTAGCTAACGTAGCTCCGGTGGCTAAGAGAAGGATACGGTCGATTCAAGAAGAACACAGAAAGTTCCAAGAGAAAATGGACAGACAAGTATTTTTGTACTGCATAATGGGACTAGCTCACGGTCTTATTTTCCAGAAGGCAGTCAATCATTTTAAACGAGCAAATTTCCAGTCACACCGTGCCCACTTTGACAAAACATATCCTCCACAAAGCAACCTCAGAAACAACAAAATAGTGCAAATCAAAGGACCGCTCAAAGAACAACAAATGGACAGATCTAGCACTGTTGCAGAGAAAACGACAGAGGCAACATATGAGATTGCTTGGATACTCGCGAGAAACAAGGCCTTCACAGACACGGAGATAGACAAAATATTGTATGCCGATTTCACAAACAAGGAAGCTATTTGAAAGAAAATTAAGGGACAGCAACTCAGACTCAACCATAACAAGACACATAGAAGACATCAGCAAGCAACTGATTACTGACATATCCGTCGCCGTGTTTTAGGTATTGCGCTTGACGAAAGCGCTGATGTGACCGACATTGCCCAATTATGTGTTTGGGTCCTTTTCCCTCAAAACGGGTCGATCAGAGAGGAACTTTTATGTTTACTGCCCCTTCAGGGACAAACACGAGAGGATATACAGAAAGCCCTAGTTACATTTTTTGCTGATAATATTGACTGATCAAATCTGGCACCTTTGCTCACTGACGGCACCCCAAACATGCGAGGGAAGGAGAAGGAACTCAACAAATGAACATTGTGAAACAAAAACAGAGAAAGACTGACCAATGCACACCTGGATTGCCTCACAAGGATAGCAACAGACTATACCTTTTGAATTAATTCAGTCAAGGAGCAGAAGGCATGTTTTCATTCATCCAGCTACTGAACTAAACCTTAGTAAATGAAGGTAATGGGGCGGCAGGTAGCCTAGTGGTTAGAGAGTTGGGCCAGGAACCCGAAAGGTTGCTATATCAAATCCCCGAGCTGACAAGGTAAAACTCTGTCATTCTGCCACTAAACAAGGCAGTTAACCCACTGTTCCTAGGCCGCCATTGTAAATAAGAATTTGTTCCAAACTGACTTGCCTAGTTAAAGGTTAAATTAAAAAACGAATAAATAAGATATGGGTCTTATACATGTGATGTGTGTGTGTGTGTGATATATATATATATATATATATTTGTGATGTACATCAAAACAATTGCATGTGTTCCATTGCTCTCAATTGATAATATTTGAAGAAAAAGTACAACAAATTAAAGATAAGTGCAGCCCTCTGACAAAGTTGCCCCCTTACAAAGAACAATGAGTAACACTGCCCTAGACACTTGTGGGGAGATCTGTGAGGACTGGATAGGCATAAGCAATAATTACAAAAATTCAATCTAGCCTATTGAAAGGCAAGGTGGAGCTACTACAAGTTCTTTCAGAACTCCAAAAGTGAACGGGAAGTAGGGCTCAACTTTCGAATGGATACGTCTTTGCTGTGATATGCACAACACCTCACTTATGCAATTCCTTCCATTATTTTTCCTCTGTTCCTCTGGCATGACAGTGAAATCGCTGTCATGCCAAAAGTGAAACCACAACTCCTGCTACTTGCTGTCCTTTGTAAATGTAAACAGTGTTCACTAGGAAACTATGAAACCACCTACTGGATAGTTGGTTGTCGTCATCATCATCATCTGGCCCACAACTGGGGTGTATTCACCAAGAACCAAACTAAAGCATACAGGCCCAAATGGGGAGGGACCTACCAGAATGTGTCCAATAAATTATTGTTTTTGTTTTTCATTGAAAAACATTCTGCACTAATGAATACACCCATGTTCTGTTGGTGAATTTACTTTGGTGTTAGGTCTTTATTTTACCAGGTAAGTTGACTGAGAACACATTCTCATTTACAGCAATGACCTAGGGAATAGTTACAGGGGAGAGGAGGGGGACGAATGAGCCAATTGTAAGCTGGGGATGATTAGGTGACCGTGAGGGTATGAGGGACAGCTTGAGAATTTAGCCAGGACACCGGGGTTAACACCCCTACACTTACAATAAGTGCCATGGGATCTTTAGTGACCACAGAGAGTCAGGACACCCGTTTAACATCCCATCCGAAAGACAGCAACCTACACAGGGCAATATGCCCAATCACTACCCAGGGGCATTGGGATATTATTTTTTTTTTAGACCTTAGGAAAGCGTGCCTCCTACGGGCCCTCCAACACCACTTCCAGCAGCATCTGGTCTCCCATCTAGCTACTGACCAGGACAAACCCTGCTTAGCTTTAGAAGCAAGCCAGCAGTGGGATGCAGGGCGGTATGCTGCTGGCACTGCCTATAGAGAGGTTACTGCTCTGTCTCCCAACACAGAGATTAGGGTAAGTTTCAGTGTTTCCAGGGCCTTGTGGAGGTACGGTAAGCTACATTACAAGCTTGCCTGAAAAATACCATATGGTCATAAAATATTGGACAGATAGGTGTCATAAGTTCTCATCGGCGTCACCCAGTAGGCCTCATTTCACTAGCAATCTTACCGCGTTCCAGCAGAGCCTGTGCCTCCTCGCAAGAAGAGCTCATCAAAAAGAAACCTCTAGTAGGGCTGGGAAAACAGAGTAAAAAATGCCCACCCAACAAATGTTTGTTCGGATATTTTAGCAGGCATTGGCAACCTGGGTACATATGGCATCCCGTGAGAGGCCTTGCACTCTGCTCCTTTGCAAAGAGGAGCAATGAACTCTACGTTCATCGAAGGGTCATTAGTTTAACAGTGTGAATGTCTGTCTGAAGCTAAGAGCGGAGAAACCCAGTCATACTCTCAATTCTGTGTTTGTCTTTGAACCACAGGCTCGATTTAGCCAAGAAACACTCATACACATACATTAACAGTCAAAAGTTGACACACCTACTCATTCCAAGGTTATTTTTACTATTTTCCACTTTGTAGAACAATGATTCCCTATGTGTTATTTCATATTTCATAAAGTATTCAGACCCCTTGACTTTTTCCACATTTTGTTACAGCCTTAGGCTAAAATGTATTTTTCCCCTCATCACTCTACACACAACACCCCATAACGACAAAGCAAAAACAGGTTTAAAAAACGGAAATATCACATTTACATAACTATTCAGACCCTTTACTCAGTAGTTTGTTGAAGCACTTTTGGCAGCGATTACAGCCTTGAGTGTTCTGTGGTTTGATGCTACAAGCTTGGCACGCCTGTATTTGGAGAGTTTCTCCCAGTCTTCTCTGTAGATCCTCTCAAGCTCTGTCAGGTTGGACGGGGAGCGTTGCTGCACGGCTATTTTCAAGTCTCTCCAGAGATGTTCGATCGGGTTCAAGTCTGATCGAAGGACACTCAGAGACGTATCCCGAAGCCACTCCTGTGTTGTCTTGGCTGTGTGCTTAGGGTCTTTGTCCTGTTGGAAGGTGAACCTTCACCCCAGTCTGAGGTCCTGAGTGCTGACACCACCATGCTTCACCGTAAGGATGGTGCCAGGTTTCCTCCAGACGTGACGCTTGGCATTCAGACCCCTCGACTTTTTCTACATTTTGTTATGTTACAGCCTTATGCTATGTCTAATCCGAGACCCGTCTGAACAGGGTGGGGACACTGGCATCAATATCGTTGTTCAACGAGGCAATAGGCCTTTCGTGTCGCTGAAAATGACATTGCGCAGTAGGCTATTCTCCGTTACACAAATCGACTTGGATGAGAGACGATGAAATCATAAAATTAGCATGAAAGCATTTCACCCATCCTTGACCATCATCAACTGACATTCATATAAGCAATTCACACAGACAGTGCTATCCCGGCCTGTTTTTTTTTTAAACAGTCCGTAGTATAATGACCTAACAGCAGTTGTCCAGTTATCCTTTTCAATAGGTCATGGTCAGTCTGTGGTGTTCCCTAGTCTGGCCAGCCACACACACCCTTTATCCAAGGAGTATTCAATGGCCGCATAAGAACACCGCAAAAGCATAGAACTCTTTCAAACAGACCACTAGCTTTGACATCATAGGGTTTATAAAAAAGGTAGATGTTGATCTAAAAACACAGCCATATTTTAAATGTTAGGTCCTATACAACCAACTACCCTTCCTCAACAAACAATTCACACCCAGCAGGCTATCATTCCCTGTCTCCCGGCCCTTTCTTCGTGGGGACGCTACAATAAGGATCGCATAGGCTGGTACACCGTAACTCGTTTAAGGTATTTTTTGTTATTAAGTAGATTGTTAGGTTTTATCAATAAATAAATCAATCCTAATCACATCTGGAGGTGAGAAAAGCTGATTTCAAAATCCACTTACAGTCAAATTGGGATTTAACAGCGGCTCCTCTTCTGTGTTCACCCCAATGGATGATGAAAACCAAAGGCAGTAATGGTCGAAATAACACGCTTCTGTGAATCAGTTGAGAGAATTGTAGTGCCCGTTGTCCTCATATTTTTTGAACTAACAGCTCGGCATGCAAACACATACATACTCCCATCCTCGTTCTCTTTCTCAGGATTGTTGCGTGAGGCACGCTATGCGTCTCCTGTTTCCTGTCCAGCCCAGAATTAGGCTCGAATCATCTATCCTGGGAGTGAACAAGCGCCTCTCCAACCTAGTGTACTAGTATGCAATTGCAGCACGCAAATCGAGGCGTTCCTGCTTGTGGGCATTTCTGCGTCTGCAGGAACACACCTCTCGAGTATCCCATTGGTTCCTTCATGAACACCACCCCTCGACTATCCCATTGGTTCCTTCACGAACACTCCCCCCTCTCGAGTATCCCATTGGTTCCTTCATGAAAACCTCCCTCGAGCATCCCATTGGTTTCTGCATTAACGCCATCCCCACCCCCCTCGAGTACCCATTGGTTCCTGTATGAAGGCCCCCGTCCATGCTTGGGTATGTCTTGCGGCACTTTCGAATGTGGGTCAAAAGGGAAATATTGTCAACCACGCCTCCTGTGTACCGGAGTCCTCTTTTCCAGCTGGACAGTGTCCTTCCCTCCCAGTCGTTAACAGAACTGCAGGAAACCGTACAGCTTACTGGCTAGTTAGCTAACACACGGTGTCGCACCTTTCTCCCGCCTGCTGTGTACCCAAGAAAATCATGCCTGACAGGCGGGGGCAAGAATACTGTCTACACGTCACCCCTGCAGGCGTGAGCGACTCCGTGGCTTGTAAGGGGGGTGATTGTGCCTAACGCCTGCTGTGTACCCAAGAAAATCATGCCTGACAGGCGGGGGCCAAGGACACTGTTACTAGCACAGGAGGAGGCTGGGGCGACACCGTGTGTTAGCTAAGTTGCTTGCTTACTAGTTAGCTAACACACGACGTCACACCCACCTGCTGTGTACCCGAGAAAACCGAGGGCGAAGGATACGTCTACCGGTGTCGCTACCGCTAGCTACTCCGGGAGGCGGAGGCAACACCGTGTGCTCCCGTGTACCGGACTCCTTATTAAGACTAAGCAAGCACACATTTGTCCTTCGCTCTCGCCTGCCGAACACCTGTCCTCTCCGTCATTAACAGAACTTCTGGAAAACAGTGCCCGACAGGCGGGGGCGAAGGACACTCCACCTGCGGCCCCCATTTTGAAGGCCCTCCGAAACAATATTTTTGGAACTCAGTCGGGGTATTATACAAGGTATCATTTCGAAATTTGGTTGTGCATCAGAAGTTATCTTATGTCAGCTAACATTTAAATTATTATTGCTAAGTTCGTTTTGCAGCCAGCTATCAAAACGTGTTATAATGATTGAAATACTCCCATTGTTAGTCAGACTCACTCAGGTATCATTAAACTGCATTTGTCTCCACTTTATGGCAAACATTTTTGTGCCCCCATCAAAGTTTCGATCCCTAAGCTAAGGTTTATCTGCCTCACCTCTTCTTCTGTTGGGTGTATCAGCGGTTGGCATTCGACATTATGGTGCATTTACCGCCATCTACTGTATTGGAGTTCCCATTCGCCTCCTGCTATAAAAATGTAAAAGTACTGTATAAAGAGGGGCAGGAACGCCCTGAATTGCGGGGTGCAGTTCTCGACTCATCTTAACCAGACTGCTGAAGAAGCCAATTCCATGTACAAATTCATGGGATTGTTATGCAAATTCATATGGACTGATTCATGTTTGCCAAACCTCATACATTACCCTGTCAAGTTAGAATTAAAATTAACTTTTTTGCAAATTCTTTCTAATCTCTTACATTAATTCCACACACAAATTATTTATCATTTGTTGGTGTTCCTATTCTACCAACCCCAGACCGTTGCACAGTTCAAATCACATTTTATTGGTCACAAAACGTTATTTCCAGCTATATGTAATAACACAAATAAATGTCTGGGATAATAATGTAAGAAATAACACACACAACAACAAAAAATACTGCAAAGTTGCCATATCTGTCGGTGCCATCCCCTGTTGTAGGATACTGCAAGTTTATTATAACCTTTGACCATTACCTCATTAGGCTATATCTGAAAGTGGTAGCCTAATAAAGTGAGGAACCAATGGCAATGGTGTACAAAGGACTTATAATGTGATAATAAATATAATATATAAGTGCTTGATAAATAGTTTGTGAAAGTGTGTTTAAATGTGTATTACAAATATAATTATCAACAGGCAGATACATCTAAACGAATTATGTCACCTAGTGGACAAAATTGCCATGACATCATTACATTTTTTATTCCTTCTCCCTGGCTCTAGGCCAGAGAGAAACATTTGATTAGCTGAATACTTGAATCTGGGTGTCAGGCAGCATTTAGATTGGCAGTCCAATTCAGTTTTTTTTTAAACTTATTGGTCTTTTGACAAATCAGATCTGAAAAATATCTGATGTGAAAACACAATTGGTCAAAAGATCAATTATTGGAAAAAATGTCAGAATTGGGCTGCCTCTCTAAACACAGCCTGACAGTGATGGGCAAGCACCAGTTGGCTCTGGTTTTGACTCGATCAGCATTTTCAATCTGTGCTGTTTTGACCCATCAGTGACCTTTACCACTGCTCTCTCCTCTCTGACATGTAAGGCCCCCAGTGTTTCAGAGAAAGTGATGAGTGGCTATTAGGATCAACATCATGGGGTCCCCAGTATTGCAACATCGAGGCATAAGATACCTGGGCAAAAGCAGATCTATGGCTAGGGGTTTGTTAAATGTATTTTTTTCACAAAACGGAACATTCTACTAGCTGTTCTGATTGGAACCATCCATGCTGTCAAAGAAGGTTATGAAAAGCAGAAGTTAAGACGTGAGCGGTGGTTGAATACCCATACTATCATACTGTATACTACATACTTAATGAGTATATACTACATACTATAAGTTCATTTTAGTATACTGTAAACAAACAGTATCCTTTCAGATAAGTGTACTCTCTCTTCACCTGTGTACCGGAAGTTGATGCTGTTGCTATGCAACTTCTTGCTAGCTAGTTAGCATAGCCAAAAAATTACTAGCTTGACATCTTACGACTTCATTAACAATGTCCATTGAGAACTCAAAATGACAAAACCACTTAGCTAAGCTAAGAATGATGTGAATTATCAAGTCAATAAACGTTGGGTAGTTAGTTGGTATATAGTTAATATACTGGCAAATTCGATGTATTAGTAGCCAACTAACGTTAGTGGAAAGGGGGAAACCTAGTCAGTTGTACAACTGGACTGTAGCTAGCTAACATACTGGTACATACAAGCAACTACAGTAATGATATGATATGCTGTTCGTAAGGCTAGCGAAGCTAACAAATTGTCAGACAACATAACATGTAGCGTAACTTATTTGAAAAGCCATTACTTTATCATATTGCACAACATTTTCTTAACATGTCATAATTAGTTAAAGCAATGAATTTGTATCTGCTGTCAATGGACTTCAGCTGCATATTTTCCACAATTTTATTCAAATCTGAAAATGATGTGAAGTCACGCCCATTTCTGAAGAATCGCATAATGAGCCCCAAAAGAACAGAAATAGTGTCCACTAATTGTATACTTCGTATTTTGGCAAATGTAGTACGACATCCGGGAATGTTTGGCATATTAACTATATCCATACTATGACCAATAAGCATACTACATACTCAATTTACATCACAAATAGTGCAGTTAGTATAAGTATTCCAACACAGCTATGGTCTAGACCAGGGGTATTCAACTCTTTCCCTACAAGGCCGGAGCCTGCTGGTTATCGGTTTGCCTTGATAATTAATTGCACCCACCTGGTGTCTCTGGTCTAAATCAGTCCCTGATTAGAGGGGAGTTATGAAAACTGGCTTCATGGTGCAGAGTTGTGTTTGAGGGGTCAAGAGCAGGGCTCTCCAAGTCTGTTCCTTGAGAGCTACCCCGCTGTAGGTTTTTGTCCTGATTCAGCTTAATAACCGTCTAATTATTAGAATCAGGTGTGCTAGATTAGGGTTGGAGTGAAAACCTACAGAACTGTAGCTCACCAGGGACTGGTTTTAAGGTTTCACTGCTATCCTACAAAGCATTACATGGGCTTGCTCCTGCCGTACATACATACATACATACGTACGCTACGGTCACAAGACGCAGGCCTCCTAATTGTCCCTAGAATTTCTAAGCAAACAGCTGGAGGCAGGGCTTTCTCCTATAGAGCTCCATTTATATGGAATGGTCTGCCTACCCATGTGAGAGACGCAGACTCGGTCTCAACCTTTAAGTCCTTACTGAATGTGGGTCATATGATTGAGTGTAGTCTGGCCCAGGAGTGTGAAGGTGAACGGAAAGGCTCTGGAGCAACGAACCTTCCTTGTTGTTTCTGCCTGGGCGGTTCCCCTCTCTCCACTGGGATTCTCTGCCTCTAACCCTATTACAGGGGCCGAGTCACTGGCTTACTGGTGCTCTTTCATGCCGTCCCTAGGAGGGTTGCGTCACTTGAGTGGGTTGAGTCACTGATGTGATCTTCCTGTCTGGGTTGGCGCCCCCCTTGGGTTGTGCCGTGGCGGAGATCTTTGTGGGCTGTACTCAGCCTTGTCTCAGGATGGTAAGTTGGTGGTTGAAGATATCCCTCTAGTGGTGTGGGGGCTGTGCTTTGGAAAAGTGGGTGGGGTTATATCCTGCCTGTTTGGCCCTGTCCGGGGGTATCGTCGGATGGGGCCACAGTGTCTCCTGACCCCTCCTGTCTCAGCCTCCAGTATTTATGCTGCAGTAGTTTATGTGTCGGGGGGCTAGGGTCAGTTTGTTATATCTGGAGTACTTCTCCTGTCTTATCCGGTGTCCTGTGTGAATTTAAGTATGCTCTCTCTTTTTCTTTCTCTCTCTCGGAGGACCTGAGCCCTAGGACCATGCCTCAGGACTACCTGGCAGGATGACTCCTTGCTGTCCCCAGTCCACCTGGCCGTGCTGCTGCTCCAGTTTCAACTGTTCTGCCTGCGGCTTTGGAACCCTGAACTGTTCACCGGACGTGCTACCTGTCCCAGACCTGCTGTTTTCAACTCTGTAGAGACAGCAGGAGCGGTAGAGATACTCTTAATGATCGGCTATGAAAAGCCAACTGACATTTACTCCTGAGGTCCTGACTTGCTGCACCCTCGACAACTACTGTGATTATTATTATTTGACAATGCTGGTCATTTATGAACATTTGAACATCTTGGCCATGTTCTGTTATCTCCACCCGTCACAGCCAGAAGAGGACTGGCCACTCCTCATAGCCTGGTTCCTCTCAAGGTTTCTCCTTAGGTTTTGGCCTTTCTAGGGAGTTTTTCCTAGCCGCCGTGCTTCTACACCTGCATTGCTTGCTGTTTGGGGTTTTAGGCTGGGTTTCTGTACAGCACGATATCAGCTGATGTAAGAAGGGCTGTATAAATACATTTGATTTGGTCTATAGAGAAGACCATGATTATTTGAATCGGGTGTGTTAGAGATGGGCAAAAATGACTCCTCTCTTCTAACTCTATGCCTGCAGCGCTTCAGCTTTGATATTACTGACAGTCGTGTGTGTGTGTGTGTGTGTGTGTGTGTGTGTAGGGACGGATTGGCCATCTGGCATTTGGTTGAATGTACACAGTGTACAAAACATTAGGAACACCTGCTCTTTCCATGACATAGACTGCAGGTGAAAACTATGATCCCTTATTGATGTTGGTGTGGAGATTCTTACGCAGGGACACTCAAGGTCAATCTTAAATGAATCATTGTCGATTGTCAGCGTGCTGGAGAGGTTCCATCAAACTTAATGCACCATAGTGAACGTCTGTCAGAAGCTCTGCTGGGGCAGTCCCAGCAGTTGTCTTATATACAGCTATACACAGACAAGTTATATTTGCAGGATTTTGCATAATTAATTCATCATTAAGCACAAATATAGAACATCGAAATTGGTAAATAGAAAAGCACAAGTATAACATTTCCATCACGTTCCATACTTTCATCACTTGTGTGATAATCATTACATTTTAATGCAATCATTTTGATTTTAGCTTCTATATCATAATATTCTATACTTCTATTAACCTTTTCATAAGTGAGTTCCTAATATCTCTAACTGTCGCCCCAGCGTGAGTTGTTTCATGCACGTGATGTCTGAATGCACTCACTGTTCCAAAATGTGATTACTATGCAACAGGACAGTTAACACGCACTGCCTGCTAATTATCTAAAGGCTGTGTTTCAACTTGTCAATTTCTAATTATTTTCTAACAAGTTGTATTTTCTAAAAACTGTTTCAATTTAGGTGTATTAATTTCATTCTAGTGGTGTGGGGACTTTTATCTCCCTCACCAACTTTAAACATCTGCTATCTGAGCAGCTAACCAATCGCTGCAGCTGTACATAGTCCATCGGTATATATCCCACCCAATTTACCTACCTCAACTGTTTTTATTTTATTTACTTTTTTTTATTTACTTTTGCACACCAGTATCTCTACCTGCACATGTTCATCTGATCATTTATCACTCCAGTGCTAAATTGTAATTATTCACTCCTATGGCCCATTTATTGCCTACCTCCTCATACCTTTTGCACACAATGTATATAGATTATTTTTTTCTACTATGTTATTGACTTATTGTTTACTCCATGTGTAACTCTGTTGTTGTCTGTTCACACTGCTATGCTTTATCTTGGCCAGGTCGCAGTTGCAAATGAGAACTTGTTCTCAACTAGCCTACCTGGTTAAATAAAGGTGAAATAAAAAATGAAAATATTCACATGGAAGTAGCCCATTTCAGCATTGTGGACAATTTATGTTTGATGCTTTACTGAGCCGGACAAACTTCTCTCTTTGAGGAGAGCCCACGCACCTCACCAATGTTTGCGCAGATCAAGTATGCACATTTTTGAACATTTTCTGGCTGGCGCTCGCATTGCCTTGTTGTTTTCCTTACAAATAATAACTTTGAACATGTGCGTTGAATGTGTGCGTTCCTATAAAAGTAAGTTCCTTACTTTCTGTATACAGTTGAAGTCCGAAGTTTACATACAACTGTATCTTGTTGTCGTTTCTACTGTATGTGTATACTGTATGTATGTATAATGTATTTACAGTTTTATTCACATTTTCAAGTACTGGTGACAAATAATGCATTCTAATTATTGCATAGATTGTAATGGACACCCATGATGTGTGTCAAATACTTTTTTGAAGGTTGTACTGATTATAATGAGCTAATGCTAAGCTATTTGCTAGGCTATGTTTGTTGATATTATACAATGCATTCTGGGTGTCACGTAAACGTCTGTCAGACCAAAGATGTTATGAGGTGAAGGAATGGTTCACTCATCTTTCGGGTAAACTTCCAGAAGGGAATGAAGGGAAGTGAATGATCGTAGATGACACACCCCCTTCAACATGCATACTATAAACAGACCAAACTCATCGTCTCCTCTTATCTTTGGTTGATGAAAAAAAAAAACATGGAGGTGGCACAAACTACCTGTCGTTGGATTACTTTCGATTTCTAGAAAGTGTTTCACTCAATTATTTAGATCAATGGTGAGCTCACCGTGATGTGATTAATTATAAATAGTAATTGCTAATTAGCTAATTCATATTGTAGTTTCTGTCAGCCGAGAGTTGTAAAAATATGACCACTTGTGTTATGTCACTCTTTCCTCAGTTAGCGCTAGAACAAATGTAGCCTACATTTTTCCGGTTTGGATGATTGTGTTATGCTGTAGCTACTTCTGTGAATGTCTGAACATTACGTACAAAAATAAACTGGTCATATTCTGGACATAACTTTGTAAGGACTGTGTTTGTGCAAAATGTTTCTGTGAAAAAAAAAACAGTGTGGCTAGCTCAAATGCTGATTGTTTTACCTCAATCGAAATTGGACATTCTAAAAGCATTCTAATCACACCGGTTTGAGCGTACGCTGCAGGGACTACTGTAGAAGATCACACCCGTTTGTTGGTACGTGTGAAAAAGGTTAAAGTAAAGGGGAATCAACCCAGAAAAAAAAACAGACCCTTCATAATTTCAAACCTTTCATGCTGGGTTGTATAATCCAATTAGTATGGTAATACTATAATCACAATAAAGGTTATACTTCTATTAAATGGGAGTGAGTATCAAAAATACATACACTTACACAAGAGATCTGTAGATTGAGAGGTGAATAAATCTCTCAATGTTAACCATTTTTTCCATATCTTAACCACAATCGGGTTGGAGTTACCTGTTTTTCACTAACTGTCCCTGGGACATCAACATCAAAATATAAAACCCTGTCCCTGCACAGCTATTTTCAGGTCTCTCCAAAGATGGGTTCAAGTCTGGGCTCTGGCTTGGCCACTCAAGGACATTCACAGACAAAGCCAGTTCTGCGCTGTCTTGGCTGTGCTTACTGTCATTGTCCTGTTGGAAGGTGAACCTTCACTCCAGTCTGAGGTCTTGATCGCTCTGGAGCAGATTTTTTTATCAAGGATCTCTCTGTACTTTGCTCCGTTCATCTTTCCCTCGATCCTGACAAGTCTCTGGCCACTGAAAAAATTCCCACAGCACGATGCTTGATGCTCCCTTCACTGAAGGGATGGTGCCTGGTTTCCTACAGACTTGACGCTTGGCATTCAGGCCAAAGAGTTCAATCTTGGTTTCATCAGACTAAATAATTTTGTTTCTTATGGCTTTTGGCAAACTCCAAGCGGGCTGTCATGTGCCTTTTACTGAGGAGTGGCTCCCAACGGGTCACTCTACCATAAAGGCCTGATTGGTGGAGTGCTGCAGAGATGGTTGTCCTTCTGTAAGGTTCTCCCATCTCCACAGGGGAACTCTTTCAGAGTGACCATCAGGTTCTTGGTCGCCTCCCTGAACATGGCCCTTCTCCCCCGATTTCTCAGTTTGGCAGGGCGGCCGGCTCTAAAAAGAATCTTGGTGGTTCCAAACTTCTTCCATTTAAGAATGATGGAGGTCACTGTGTTTTGGGGGACCTTCAATGCTGCAGAAATGTTTTGGTACCCTTCCCCAGATCTGTGCCTCGACACAATCCTGTCTCGGAGCTCTACGGACAAATCCTTCAACCTCGTGGCTTGGATTTTGCTCTGACATGCACTGTCAACTGTGGGACCTTATATAGACAGGTGTGTGCCTTGTCAAATCATGTCCAATCAATTGAATTTACCACAGGTGGACTCCAATCACGTTGTAGAAACATCTGATTTGCGCCTCTGGGGCTTGAGCTTTATGATGACTTGGTGATAAAAACCTACAGCCTGCATTCTATAGACTGAGTTGGTGTGTGTGACCCAAAATAGCCCGGAGGAGTAGAACAAACCCCTCGTTGTTTCTAATCATCCTTACATCTGGGAAACTAAGCCAGGTTGGGGGTAAAACAACACCCGGTGCACATAACCACAATATGAACCTAAGGTGGCTAATGATGTCCCGATCTGCATGGGAGGGGTGGAACCAGTCATGACTAAGCATTTTTAGAGCTACTACATCCACGTTGGGGAAAGTGGCACAGCTTCCAGAAAACAGTCACTCTCAAACTAAGGATTTCATGGCTAATTGAGGTGAGACAGTAATTCCGCTCATTGATTGTGCATGTATAAACTACACATTGACACATCCAGCCCAAAGTGGGAGGTTTAAAAAAACAAATTATTATTCACCAAACTTCTGGAGCATGTCTTTAAGGTATGTGTATATTCAGGTAACACAAACATTAGGAACACCTTCTTAATATTGAGTTGCACCCCCTTTTGCCCTCAGAACAGCCTCAATTCATTTGGGCATGGACATTCACAGACAATGTGAAGGTGTCGAATGCGTTCCACAGGGATGCTGGAGCATGTTCACTCTAATGATTCCCACATTTGTCAAGTGGCTGGATGTCCTTTGGGTAGTGGACCATTTTTGATACACATGGGAAACTGTTGAGCGTTAAAAAAAAACAGCAGCGTTGCAGTTCTTGACACAAACCGGGGCGCCTGGGACCTACTACCATGCCCTGTTCAAAGGCACATACTGTACATCTTTTGTCTTGCTCATTCAGCCTCTGAATGGCACACATACACAATCCATGTCTCAATTGTCTAATGGTTTAAAAGTACGTATATAACCCGTCTCCTCCCCTTCATCTACAATGATTGAAGTGGATTTAACAAGTGACATAAGTAAGGGATCATAACGTTCACCTTGTCAGTCTGTGTCATGGAAAGAGCAGATGTTGAGATACTGAGACAGATAGACAGCACAATAGGGAGGCAAATGAAATGACTAGAGCAGAGGCACACTTATAGTGATGAGTTAGTTGTATCTCCAGTGGTGTTCTTACATACTGTATTTGTTTTAAACATGAGCCGGTTAAAAGCCGGTCACTAGAATCGAAATGGTTGATAAATGCTGAACTGTACTGCCAATGTTATTTGTCAACACCTCTGCCTGTGACTGTGTACGGTGTGTGTGGATGGGGTGTGTGTGTGTATGGCTTGTGGCCCACCTGGAGGGGGGGGGGGGTTGTGAGTTGGCTAGTGTGGATAAAATGCTAGGCCGAATTCTTGTCCCAGTCCGCTCCTGTGTGTGTGTTCGTGCTGGGAGAAGCTCTGCGTTTGGTGTTCATGTAGGCACTCTAGGAAGACTCCACTCTCTTTAGGTCTCAGTTGGTAGAGCATGATGCTTGCATCCCCAGGACTGTGGGTTCTATTCCCGAAGGGGCCATCAACACCAAAAATGTATGTATGCATGACATGACAGTGTGTGTGTGTGTGTGTGTGTATAGCTGTAGTGTGCAGGAGATCAGTAAATCTCTCAACTCCCCCAAACAAACTATAGCACACAACATTTCCAATGAAGATACCTGTATGATATGAAGTGTCTCTGGAAAATTCTTGCACAGACAAAATCATGACAAACAGGAAATGTTGGCCTACACTGTGACCACAACGAGATGTATGGTGATACGATTCGATGTAATACTCCCCTGTCTCTGTGATAATATCAGCGTTTTCCTGACTGTCTGTCGCAGGAGACAGTCACATAGCAACAGAGAGGAGACAGTCACATAGCAACAGAGAAACCTGGGTGGGTCTCTGCGAGTTTTACCAGAAGCAGTGAAATATGATATGGAGGAGAAAATCAAAACATGAGTAATACGATATGAGGTTCCAAGCCCATCAAAGGTCACACACCGGTAGAGGGTGTAAACTTATGAAGTTCAGAGTGCACTGCCACAGAGTGCGGATGTTTTTTTTACTGAAGAGTCCGTCACCCTGTTAGATGTGCAGCAGAGAGAGTTGCGTACAGTCGACGAGGGCCAGATTGTTGTTCACAGTGACAGGTGACAGGGAAGGATGTTATGAGATGCACGCTGCCATCGTGTGACGAGCATGTGTTGTATGTTTAGGTAGAGCAGAGCAGTCACTGTCTCGTTCTGGTTGGCATACAGTGTCTTGTCACATTTACCCTGATTGTCGTGCACTGTTAAGGGAGATCAGGGGAGCTTCAGTTTCACCACAAAACTGAGAACTTTCAAGATGAACGTTTACTGGATACCCACGATCCTCCTCTCCCTCTCCAGTGCTGCCAACATGATAAGCTCAAACAACTGTAAAGGTAAGATCTGAGCCTGTTTAATAGCTCACGCTCTACAATAGTTATGACTGAAAACACGATGTATAATGTATAAGTACCATCTATCCAGATGTAATGTATAACAAATTACTTTATTATTGCTATGTAACTATTGTGAAAAAAAGTGCCATGTATGTAAAAATGTGTGTAGAATGTATATGTAACAACAAAACAAAAAGCTGGGGGAGATATGGGACAAAAATTGAAAAAGATCTGGGCAAGTCCAGGATGGTGTAACGCATGTAGAAAAGGGAATCGTTTCAGCTCAAAATTATTACATTTGTCTGAATGTTTCACCATTGGACTTTGTCATTAACGTTCATCTATATTCTCAGTATCAACAAATGTCACCTCAGGCATGATCCATAGCACGACCAGAACATTTTGATAACAAGAACAAAAGGTTGCCCAATCAAAGGGTTGCAGATCATTTAAGATTTCAATGCTCACCAAGCTGCATGGTTTTATCAGGTGGGGATGCTAGTTGCAGTGGTTTGAATTCCTCCAGCACATTACTCAAAGGAGTGCAGTTAAACCCCAATTACAAATGTGGATATGCTTCAACATCTAGACTGCAGCTATATTATGAATAGAATAAGCAGGTTTATATAATGCATTGAAGTTGTTGTTTCCTCGTTGTGATAGGACTTGCAGAAAGGAAACGGCAGGGGTGGGGGTGATAAGGATTCAACTAAGTGACTCACATGTTCTCGTCCACACAGTTACGGGACTGCTTCTCTTTTTGGAATCTCAGGCCACAACACTTGTTTTGGAGCATGTTCAATGTGTGGGTTAAAATACTGTGAAATGATGCATACGAATAGTCCAAATTTGAGAGGGTAAAAAGGCTAGGTATAAGCCTCAGAAGCCATTTCCTGTGTGTGTGTGTGTGTGTGTGTGTGTGTGACAGCCTTTCAGAAGGCAAAAGGACTCCGGGGGGGGACAGGGGCTGGGATTAAAAATACAAAATGAAATTAAAGTATAGGACAAAAAGACACATCACGACAAGAGACAGCTACACATAGAGAGACCTAAGAAAACAACACAGCATGGCAGCAACACATGCAAACACATCATGGTAGCAACACAACATAGCAGCAGAACAACATGGCAGCAGCACAAAACATGGTACAGTACAAACATTATTGGGCAAAGACAACAGCACAAAGGGCAAGAAGGTAAAGACAACAATATGTCACGCGAAGCAGCCACAACTGTCAGTAAGAGTGTCCATGATTGAGTCTTTGAATGAAGAGATGGAGATAAAAAGGTCCAGTTTGAGTGTTTTTTGCAGCTCGTTCCAGTCGCTAGCTGCAGCGAACTGAAAAGAGGGATGTGTGTGCTTTGGGGACCTTTAACAGAATGTGACTGGCAAAACGGGTGTTGTATGTGGAGGATGAGGGCTGCAGTAGATACCTCAGACAGGGGGGAGTGAGGCCTAAGAGGGTTTAATGAATAAGCATCAACCAGTGTCTTGCGACAGGTATACAGAGATGACCTGTTTACAGAGGAGTATAGAGTGCAGTGATGTGTCCTATAAGAAGCATTGGTGACAAATCGGATGGCCGAATGGTAAAGAACATCTAGCTGCTCGAGGGCACCCTCAACTGCCGATCGATCTATAAATTATTACGTCTCCGTAATCTAGCATGGGTAGGATAGTCATCTGAATCAGGGTTAGTTTGACAGCTGTGGTGAAAGAGGAGTGATTACGATAGAGGAAACCAAGTCTAGATTTAACCTTAGCTTGCAGCTTTAATAGCTGCTGAGAGAAGGACAGTGTACCGTCTCGCCATACTCCCAAGTACTTGTATGAGTTGACTACCTCAAGCTATAAACCCTCAGAGGTAGTAATCACACCTGTGGGGAGAGGGGCATTCTTCTTACCAAACCACATGACCTGTGTTTTGTTCAGAACCAGGTTAAGGGTGGAGAAAGCTGGTTGGACACTAAGAAAGCTTTGTTGATGAGCGTTTAACACAAAATCCAGGGAGGGGCCAGCTGAGTATAAGACTGTATCATCTGCATATAAATGGATGAGAGGACTTCCTACTACTTGAGCTATGTTGTTGATGTAAATTGAGAAGAGTGTGGCGCTTAGGATCGAGCCTCGGGGTACTCCCTTGGTGACAGGCAGTGGCTGAGACAGCAGATGTTCTGACTTTATACACTTTACTCTTTGAGAGAGATGGTTAGCAAACCAGGCCAAAGACCCCTCAGAGACACCAATACTCCTTAGCCGGCCCACAATAATGGAATGGTCTAAAGTAACAAAAGCTTTGGCCAAGTTAATAAAAATAGCAGCACAATATTGCTTAAAATCAAGGGCAATGGTGACATAATTTAGGACCTTTAAGGTTGCAGTGACACATCCATAACCTGAGCGGAAACCAGATTGCATACCCGCGAGAATACTATAGACCTCAAGAAAGCCAGTCAGTTGATTATTGACAAGTTTTTCTAACACTTTTGATAAACAGGGCAAACTAGAAATTGGCCTATAAGAGTTAGGATCAGCTTGATCTCACCCTTTAAATAAAGGACGTACCGTGACTGCCTTCCAAGCTATGGGAACCTCCCCAGAGAGGAGAGAGAGGTTAAAAAGGTAAAAGATAGGCTTGGCGATGATAGGGGCAGCAACCTTAAAGAATAAAGGGTCTAAACCATCTGAACCAGATGTTGTTTTAGGGTCAAGTTTAAGGAGCCGCTTTAGCACCTCAGACTCAGTGACCGCCTGCAGGGAGAAACTTTGTAGCGGGGCAGGGGGGAAAGAGGGAGGAGCTTCGAGGATAGTCACATTAGAAGGGGTGGGAGATTAGGAAATGTTGGATGAGCAAGGAGGCATGGCAGAGTCAAATAGGAATCCTGACTTAATGAAGTAGTGATTAAAGAGCTCATCCATGTGCTCCTTTTCAGTAACAACCACATCATCAACATTATGGGACATTATTTAATCGTTTCCCAAATGTCTTGGGCTTAGACCCACAGAGAGGGAACTGCTCCTTAAAGTAACTCACTTTGGCCTTCCGGATAGCCTGAGTGCACTTATTTCTCATTTGCCTGAACGAGAGCCAGTCAGCCTGAATATGCGTGTGCCAAGCGATTTGCCAAATGGAATTCTTGAGGTGGAGTAACTCTGCCATATCACAGTCAAACCAGGGGCGGAACCTGTTTTTAATTCTCATTTTATTTATGGTGTGTATGTTAACAATACCACTGAAAATAACAAAACAAAAAGGTCCAAGTTACTTCGACAGAGGGGATCAAGCTGATTCTATACCATTTTACAGAGGCAAGATCATGATGGAAGGATTGCTCATTAAAGTTTTTTAGTAAGTGTCTATGACAAGTCAGGACAAGTCGTTTCACTGAACAGCCATTACAAACACAGGCTGTAAAACAGTGATCACTAAGGTCATTACAGAAAACACCAGATTGATACCTATCAGGATTATTTGTAGGGATAACATCAAGGAGAGTAGCCTTTTCTGGATGTTTGGAGTCATACCTTGTGGGATTGGTGATAATCTGAGATTAAGATTTAGGGAGTCCCCTTGCTTTAGAACTTGGTCAGGTGGTTTAAGCATGTCCCAGTTTAGATCACCTAGCAAGACAAATTCAGACTTAGTGTAAGGTGCCAGGAGAGAGCTTAGGGCATTTAGGGTACAGGTCGGTGCTGATGGTGGCCGATAACACCCAGCAACAAGTCAACAAAGAGTTATTAAAGTGTAATGTGTAAAACCAGGAAATCAAATAGTTTGAGGACAGACTTGGTGGAGACAATCAAGTACCGTTGTTGATCCTTGGTAAAGATTGCCACTCCACCACCTTTGGATGGTCTGTCTTATAGAAGATTTGTCTTCTATAAAGGTTAACATCAGTGTTCCAAACACTCTTTCTTAACCACGTCTCAGTAATGACCTACACATCTGGACTGGAGCCATGAACCCACACTTTCAATTGATACATTTTAGGTAATAAACTTCTAGTGTTAACGTGCATAAAGCCCAGGCTTTTACTATAGCAGAAATCTGTGAAGCAGATATCAGAGCACCAATCAGAATTGAGGCTAGCAACAGTAGATGGGCCAAGGTGTACATGCACATATAATCAGCAGTAATACAATCAGGTCACGGCAGAGGACAGGGAGAGCTCTGCAGTTTTTATCAAATTTGAATGTGCATTAGGTGGCAACACGATCATATTGTAAAGCAATTTCCTTAGGTAACATGAATACAAAGCCGGCGAGAGGTGATTAGAATAGGATGGGAGGCCAAGAGTCCGTGTAACCAATAGAGAGTCAGAGTCCCGAGTGTGGGAACAAACAGACTGTGTCACGGTTGGGTAAACAAGCAAGTTCATAGTCAACAAAGAGTCATGAGGTAAATAGCATAAAGTGCAAGTGAAAAATATAACAACTTGTGGCTTGCCATTGTAAGTTCAGAGTCACTCGCCTCAACAGTGCATGTGTGTGCTGGAGGCGACGGAAGCTTGGGAGAGAGGAGGGAGTGTGGCTGGGGTACCTATAGCAGACAGGGGGAGACAGGCTAGGGCAGACGGTGAACAGATCGCCAGGTGGGATCCAAGAAGCAGTGCAGCAGGCAACGGGAGTAGGTGTCACACCCACTTGTGAGAAACTTTTTTCGGGAGGTAGATTCCTTGTAGAAAATCCCAGCTAATGTAGCTAGAAAGTCTCTGTCTTTTCCACATGGAAAAAGAGGTCGTTAGCTAGCTACAGTGTATCTTTTCAGTATCGGCGAGTGGTCATTTACAACGTCCAAACAAAGTTGTCCTGTGGCTGTTGTATTTTGGGGATTCTGACGAGGATATTTTCTCTGCACAGATGAATGGGGGCTTCAAAGGCCTCTGCATTTGGGTGGGATGGGGCTGTGAAACTCACCTGCCGTTGTTAGGCTCAAGAGTTTTCATACACTACAGTGCTAATTTCAGTCTTTCCTAGCAGTTTGGTGGCCTTATATAACAAAATTACCTAGAGTTTGTCTATTACTTTTTGACTTCAGAAAATAAGTTCAGACTTAACATTACTCACTCAATTTTGTGTTGGATGGTCATTTCCAGGTTCCGCTGTGTTTCTTCTGCAAGTTTTGGCCTGTTAGAAGTGATTTTTACTTGGTAGTGGAAACATTGATTCAACCCATTTCTGCCCAGTGGGGATGCGTCTTTAAGCAAGCTCTGTAAGCGCCAGACGGTGCTCTGAATGGCACTAATGGCAAGTGAGCAGAAACAGACGGCCACCCAGGCTAGGTTTACTCATCTTGCTGTGTCAGATCAGTGATTTCTTCAAGGAAAGGAGGGAAGTATTCAAACAGGGTCCTTGTCTACTTCCCTCTGATATAACGCGCACAACTGACTGCCTCTGTTTGACTTTTGACCTTCCCTCACCAGACAAGCTCAGAACGTTCAATGTGGTCCGTGTGTTTGTCAACGGCACTGCATCTGTCAGCTGCCCCAACCTGACAGGCAAGGACCAGGAGGAGATGATATTCCACCTATACCTGGGCTTGGTCGAGGTTGGCAACCACACTCACAACAATGGTCACAACCACAACTCCACAGAGACCGTGAGTCCTGTTGGGGAGGGTCTGGGGCTGAGGGTGAACGAACAGGACCATACGGTCAGTTTTGTCCTCTCTGGAATGACCACGGAGCGCGCTGGAGTCTATACCTGTGAGGGGTACCCCATGTACCCACCTCCCATTGAGAAAGTACCAGACGAGCCTCAGACCTTGGTCCTGGTTGAAGGTATGTTTACTTCAAAAGGAACTGATCTATACAAGCACAAGCACACACAAATACACACAGGCATGCACAAAATGCTATATATTGATTTACAGAAATATATACACTTGAGTGTACAAAACATTAGGAACACCTGCTCTTCCATGACATAGACTAACCAGGTGAATGGTATGATCCCTTATTGATGTCACCTGTTAAATCCACTTCAATCAGTGTAGATGAAGGGGAGGAGACAGGCTAAAGAATGATATTTGAGCTTTGAGAAATTTGAAACATGGATTGTTGTATGTGTGCCATTCAGAGGGTAAATGGGCAAGGCAAAATATTTAAGTATGGTAGTAGATTCCAGGTGCACCGGTTTGAGTGTGTCAAGAACTTCAATGCTTCTGGGTTTTTCCACGTTCAACAGTTTCCTATGTGTATCAAGAATGGTCCACCACCCAAAGGACATCCAGCCAACTTGATACAACTGTGGGAAGCATTGGAGTCATCATGGACCAGCATCCTTGTAGCACGTTTGACACCTTGTAGAGTACATGCGGTGACGAATTGAGGCTGTTCTGCGGGAAAAAGCGGTGTAACTCTATATTAGGAAGGTGTTCCTAATGTTTTGTGCACACAGTATATTCTAATGATCTATTTACACTTAAAAGACAAAACTGGACAGTTTCCTGAACCTATACAAGCCTACTTCTGGACTTGAAATGTATTTTCAATGGAAAAACAAAGTTACTCTAGGAGTAGGCTTAATCTGGATCCGGAAAGCTGCCCCTTAAAGCTTAACTCACATATCTATCTCTCTCTTTGATTGGTTGGTCAGCTCTCCAGTGCCAGGCAAGGAAGCCTGTGGGATGTGTAGGCTCTGCTTGGACATGGGTACTGGGGTTCTGGGTCACCATCATCTATGGCCTGGCTGTCACTGTCATCGCCTTTGCCATCCGGGTGAGTGACATCTCACTTCCTTTACTCAGAGAGAGGGTAACTTGTCTTACATCCGTGAGGTGCTGCCTCCTGTGATGAAAAAATATAAGCAAGCCTTGGCATAAATTCAATGCACAATTAACTATTTAGTCCATTGAGAGGTAAATAAATACCTGTCTATTTAAGGAAAAATCACCTTGATTAACTCCTTAGTCATAGCTGCCTACTCCTGATGGCTTGTATTTCAAATCATACCGTATGAGTAAAAAATATTTAGCTGGGAAGAGATTTCTGATGTACCGATTCCATGGCACAGGATATATACACGTGTGTATATATATATATATATATATCGCCTTACACAGTATATATACATGTATATAGTACCAGTCAAAAGTTTGGACCTACCCACTCATTCCAGGTTTTTTTTTTCTTCGTAAAAATTATGGTCTACATTGTAGAATAATAGTGAAGACATCAAAACTATGAAATAACACATATGGAATCATGTAGTAACCCCCAAAAAAGTGTTAAACAAATATATTTTATATTTGCCTTGATGACAGCTTTGCACACTCTTTGCATTCTCTGAACCAGCTTCATGAGGTAGTCACCTGGAATGCATTTCAATTAACAGTTGTGCCTGGTTAATTTGTGGAATTTCTTTCCTACTTAATGCGTTTGAGAAGATATACAGAAGATAGCCCTATTTGGTAGAAGACCAAGTCCATATTATGGCAAGGACAGCTCAAATAAGCAAAGAGAAACAGTCCTTCGTTACTTTAAGACATGAAGGTCAGTCAATACAGAAAATGTCAAGAACTTTGAAAGTTTCTTCAAGTATAGTCGCAAAAATCATTAAGCGCTCTGATGAAACTGGCTGTCATGAGGACCGCTACAAGAAAGGAAGACCCAGAGTTACCTCTGCTGCAGAGAGTAAGTTCATTAGAGTTAACTGCACCTCAGATTGCAGCCCAAATAAATGCTTCATAGTTCAAGTAACAGACACATCTCAACATCAACTGTTCAGAGGGGACTGTGTGAATCAGGCCTTCATGGTCGAATTGCTGCTAAGAAAAAACTACTAAAAGACACCAATAAGAAGACTTGCTTGGGCCAAGAAACAATCAATTAATGGACATTAGACTGGTGGAAATGGTATTCTTTAATTTTGCATGCCCAATTTTTCAGTTTTTGATTTGTTAAAAAAGTTTGAAATATCCAATAAATGTCGTTCCACTTCATGATTGTGTCCCACTTGTTGTTGATTCTTCACAAAAAAATACAGTTTTATATCTTTATGTTTGAAGCCTGAAATGTGGCAAAAGGTCGCAAAGTCCAAGGGGGCCGAATACTTTCGCAAGGCACTGTATGTATTTAAAACATAAATGATGCATGGAGACAGTTGTACACAACTACATACATATACACAGCTCACCCTACTCACTCTCCACCTCTTTCTGTGAATTTGATCCTCAGCTCAGACTGAGGAGAGTGGAGTGTTCCCAGAGCGACGACATGAACATCAAACCCAAAGCTCCACTCAGGTGGCCCAGGAAGAAGCAGGGGGTCCAGCATCCAATCCGAATGGGACGATACTGACCACTGTCATCCTCAGATCAGAGTTGAGCCACAATTTGCCTTTGAGAGCGGACTTCTGAAACACACCAAGTTTTCCATGTAAACCAGTTCTCCATGTAAGCCAGTTCATCAAGTCACATGGTACACATCTAATTGTACAACTGATTGCGTGTCAATAAAGATTTGAGTTATATATTATATATGTAAATCATATAATTCAATAATTACAGTCTGATGTAATATGATCTTCCGGGAATCTATTGAGAATGGACTCTTGAAGTTGTGGGCAGCATACCCCCCAAACAACAACAAAAAATACAAAATGAATGTTCATCTCTCATATCCTCATGCATACTGTAGTCAACGTGCACACACACATTTACATTACATTTACATTTAAGTCATTTAGCAGACGCTCTTATCCAGAGCGACTTACAAATTGGTGCATTCACCTTATCACACACACACAGGTTAAGCTTATAGACACAGGGACACCCTCGGTGATATGTAGTACGCGTGTGGCGTAGCTAGAGGAAGACCCTGGTGAATGGGTCTCACGTGACACAGTGGTTTCCAAATACCAGGGGACTTTACATCCCATTCTCTCGCTGAGAGCCACTGTGATTGTCATGTATGGGTCAAAATAAGTGACTGTCCTACATTGAAACTGAATTACAAATCCCTGCTTGTGCTTTAAGACATGACCTTGATGCAAGGTACATCTCTCTATTTTTAACTAAGGAGCACACTGTGTTAACTTGTGTAACTCGGTGGATAAGGAAACGATAGTGAAAAAAACTGCTGCAATGACTAAAAAATATTTTTAAAACACCTAGCATCATTTCCTGTTTAAGGTTTCCTTGGAGGTTGTTTTTTGTGTGCAATTGTGCACTTTTGTATGCACAAGAGGCACTGCTCCTTAATGTTGCACACCTTGCAGTTTCTATATAGTTAGGGCAAACACTGCAGCAGACTACGAGGGCTGTACAGGTTTCGTGTCACAACGTAATAGTGACTATGTTCCAAATGGAAACCTTTTCTCTTTATAGTGCACTACTTTCGCCCAGGGTGGGCACTATAGGGAATAGGGTGCCACTTGGAACGTATTCCACATAAAGGTCTGAGGTTAACACAAGCTTAGGAGATTTTTAGGTGTTTTGTTCTACGAGATAATATCAGTCAGTTATCATGAATTATAAAGCCTTGTGCTGTATGTGCTTTTTTACATTTTATGACATAAATGCTTCAAAATGACCAAGATTATCTCATAGAACAAAACGTATAAGATCTCCTAAGCCTGTGTTTACCACAGACCTTATTTTTCGGCATTTACCCAAAAACTCCATACATTTTCCTATAGGCTTTGTTCAAAAAACCATGAATGAGTTAGTGCCTACAAAAAAACTTTTTCTTTAAACCCACCATTAATATTGCTTTCAATGCCGGACGCCCAGTTGCTATAGTGTAGCAGAGCCGTTACGATGATCATGAAAGACTCATCCGCAGCTCGTCAGCCTTGATATGACTGACAGTCACGTGCGAGTGTGTGTTTGTTCTGGGGGAAATTCTGGGTTTGGTGTTCATGTAGTCACTCTGAGAAGACTCCTCTCTTTAGTCTGAGTTGACTATATTTTCAGACAAATGTAATAATGATTCATGTCCTGTGGGGCCCAGTCGGGAGAGCATGATGCTCTCTTTGGATAAAAGTGTCTGCTAAATGGCACATACTTGATTATTATTTTATAAAGATGTAAATGTAGAGAGTGTCTGGGGTGAGCTACAGTAGGTGTGTGTGTGGGGGTAAAGTCTACACCTGTTGTATTCGGCGCATGTGACAAATCAAATTTGACTTGTGTATGTTTGCCTATCGCTGCAGTGAGATTTAAAAAGGAGACCAGTAAATCTCCCTGCTCTCCCCAAACAAACTATATGCCTCTCAATTTCTAATTAAGGTATCTACCTGTATGATGTGAAGTGACTCTGGATAATGACACTCACTGGAAAGTGTACTCAAAAATCGAATAAAAAAAACAGGAAATGTTGGCCTACACATTCGCCACAACGTGGTGTATGGTTATATTATTTGGTGCATTACACGTCTGTGATAATATAAGTGCAACATTGTTAGTTTACCTGACTGACTGTTGCAGGAGACAGTCACAACCACAGACCAAACCCCCGTTTGTGCGATGGTTGTCACTGACAGGTGCTAGGTAGGCCTATGTAACAACCGCGTGATGTGAGTAACTCTGCCTGAGACTTGAACACTTGCATTATGCTCTAGCTCAGCAGGCTAACACAGTCTTGGTGCCGTGGCCCAGGTGGGTCTCTGGGAGTTCTACCAGAAGCGGTGAAATATGATATGGAGCGAGTCTATATGACAGTCCCCAGATAAGAGGGGGAAATCAAACATATGACTAATGCGATACGAGGTTCCGAGCCCTAACACACAGAGAAGTATCAAATTCAAAGGGCATCAAAAGTCAAACACCGGTTGAGGCCAGAAACTTTGTGAAGTTCAGAGTGCACTGCCACAGAGTGCGGATGTTTTTTTTACTGAAGAGTCCGTCACCCTGTTAGATGTGCAGCAGAGAGAGTTGCGTACAGTCGACGAGGGCCAGATTGTTGTTCACAGTGACAGGTGACAGGGAAGGATGTTATGAGATGCACGCTGCCATCGTGTGACGAGCATGTGTTGTATGTTTAGGTAGAGCAGAGCAGTCACTGTCTCGTTCTGGTTGGCATACAGTGTCTTGTCACATTTACCCTGATTGTCGTGCACTGTTAAGGGAGATCAGGGGAGCTTCAGTTTCACCACAAAACTGAGAACTTTCAAGATGAACGTTTACTGGATACCCACGATCCTCCTCTCCCTCTCCAGTGCTGCCAACATGATAAGCTCAAACAACTGTAAAGGTAAGATCTGAGCCTGTTTAATAGCTCACGCTCTACAATAGTTATGACTGAAAACACGATGTATAATGTATAAGTACCATCTATCCAGATGTAATGTATAACAAATTACTTTATTATTGCTATGTAACTATTGTGAAAAAAAGTGCCATGTATGTAAAAATGTGTGTAGAATGTATATGTAACAACAAAACAAAAAGCTGGGGGGAGATATGGGACAAAAATTGAAAAAAGATCTGGGCAAGTCCAGGATGGTGTAACGCATGTAGAAAAGGGAATCGTTTCAGCTCAAAATTATTACATTTGTCTGAATGTTTCACCATTGGACTTTGTCATTAACGTTCATCTATATTCTCAGTATCAACAAATGTCACCTCAGGCATGATCCATAGCACGACCAGAACATTTTGATAACAAGAACAAAAGGTTGCCCAATCAAAGGGTTGCAGATCATTTAAGATTTCAATGCTCACCAAGCTGCATGGTTTTATCAGGTGGGGATGCTAGTTGCAGTGGTTTGAATTCCTCCAGCACATTACTCAAAGGAGTGCAGTTAAACCCCAATTACAAATGTGGATATGCTTCAACATCTAGACTGCAGCTATATTATGAATAGAATAAGCAGGTTTATATAATGCATTGAAGTTGTTGTTTCCTCGTTGTGATAGGACTTGCAGAAAGGAAACGGCAGGGGTGGGGGTGATAAGGATTCAACTAAGTGACTCACATGTTCTCGTCCACACAGTTACGGGACTGCTTCTCTTTTTGGAATCTCAGGCCACAACACTTGTTTTGGAGCATGTTCAATGTGTGGGTTAAAATACTGTGAAATGATGCATACGAATAGTCCAAATTTGAGAGGGTAAAAAGGCTAGGTATAAGCCTCAGAAGCCATTTCCTGTGTGTGTGTGTGTGTGTGTGTGTGTGTGTGTGTGTGTGTGTGTGTGTGTGTGTGTGTGTGTGTGTGTGTGTGTGTGTGTGTGTGTGTGTGTGTGTTTGTGTGTGTGTGTGTGTGTGTGTGTGTGTGTGTGTGTGTGTGTGAGTGAAAGAGTGCACTGCACATGTGATGGAAGAATGCACTGTGCGTGCAGAGGGTTGCAATTCCACTGAATTGGGGATAGTTTAACCAAAATATGCCACAAGACCTAGAGTTGCCTTATGTGTATCCCACACAAAAAAGTTTCACTGTTTTAAGCTAACTTTTTAGAAGAATTTAAGCAAAATGCCAGGGCTTTAACTTCCCATGGACAATTTCCGGAAAAATACCAGAAATTTACCGGAAAGCTTCCGACCCTCTGCAACCCTAGTGTGTGTGCACACGTTTTACTATACTTGTGAGTACCAAAAGTCCTCAAAAATTCAGATAATTTTTTAAAGGTCCTCACTTGTTAAAAAGCTATTTTAGACTTAGGGGTTAGGTTCAGGGTTTGGGTTAGAATTAAGGTTAGGTTTAGAATTGGGGTTAGGGTTTGGAGTTAGGGGTTAAGGTTATGGAAAATAGGATTTTGAATGGGAATCAATTGTTAGTCCCCCAAAAGTCCTCACAAGTATAGCAATACAGTCACCCCTTGGCATTTTTCCTATTTTGTTGCCTTACAACCTGGAATTAAAATTGATTTTGTTTTGGTGTGACGCAAACAAGAAATAAGACGACAACCTGAAAACTTGAGCGTGCATAACTACTCACCCCTCCAAAGGCAATACTTTGTAGAGCCACCTTTTGCAGCAATTACAGCTGCAAGTCTCGTGGGGTATGTCTCTATAAGCTTGCACATCTAGCCACTGGGAGGCCCATTCTCCAAGGCGAAACTGCTCCAGCTCCTTCAAGTTGGATGGCTTCCACTGGTGTACAGCAATCTTTAAGTCATACCACAGATTCTGAATTGGATTGAGGTCTGGGCTTTGACTAGGCCATTTCAAGACATTTAAATGCTTCCCCTTAAACCACTTAAGTGTTGCTTTAGCAGTATACTTAGGTTCATTGTCCTGCTGGAAGGTGAACCTCAGTCCCAGTCTCAAATCTCTGGAAGACTGAAACAGGTTTCCCTCAAGAATTTCCCTGTATTTTGCACCCTCAATCATTCCTTCAATTCTGACCAGTTTCCCAGTCCCCGCTGATGAAAAACATCCCCACAGCATGATGCTGCCACCACCATGCTTCAAGGTGGGGATGGTGTTCTCGGAATGATGAGAGGTGTTGGGTTTGCGGCAGACATAGCATTTTCCTTGATGGCCAAAAAGATAGTATCATCATAGTCTCATCTGACCAGAGTACCTTCTACCATATGTTTGGAGAGTCTCCCACATGCCTTTTGGCGAACACCATACGTGTTTGCTTATTTTGTCTATAAGCAATGGCTTTTTTTTGGCCACTCTACTATAAAGCCCGCTCTGTGGAGTGTACGGCTTAAAGTGATCCTATGGACAGATACTCCAGTCTCCGCTGTGGAGCTTTGCAGCTCCTTCAGGGTTATCTTTGGTCTCTTTGTTGCCTCTCTAATTAATGCCCTCCTTGCCTGGTCCATGAGTTTTGGTGGGCGGCCCTCTCTTGGCAGGTTTGCTGTGGTGCCATATTCTTTCCATTTTTTAATCATGGATTTAATGTTGCTCTGTGGGATGTTCAAAGTTTCGGATATTTTTTTATAACCCAACCCTGATCTGTACTTCTCCACAACTTTGTCCCTGACCTGTTTGGAGAGCTCCTTGGTCGTCAAGCTGCCGCTTGCTTGGTGGTGCCCCTTGCTTAGTGGTGTTGCAAACACTGGGTCCTTTCAGAAGAGGTGTATATATACTCAGATCATGTGACACTTAGATTGCAAACGAATTGTTTGACTTCTGAAGGTAATTGGTTGCACCAGATCTTATTTAGGGGCTTCATAGCAAAGGGGGTGAATACATATATACGCACCACTTTTTGAAATATTTTGAATTGTTTTAAACAAGTCCTTTTTAAATTTCATTTCACCAATTTGGACTATTTTGTGTATGTCCATTGCATGAAATCCAAATAAAAATCCATTTAAATTACAGATTGTAATGCAACAAAATAGGAAAAACGCCAAGGTGGATTAATAATTTTGCAAGGCACTGTATCTAGCTGTTTATGTGTGTGTGTTCAAGATCAAAGAGACAAGCAATTTGGCAAAGGACAGGAGTGGAACGCTCGCTAAAAAGACTTGTAACCAGAGTGGGTTTCTACTAGCCTGGTCCCAGATCTGTTGACAATGACTCAGATGCTGTCATTGTCAAGCTGAAAAGTCTGGTCTCACAGTAATCTGTTTGGCATGACAATTCCATAAGGACTTGGCAAGAGAGCTGAAATAGACTGGCACCAAGGCTAGGTTTACACATCATTGCACTCACCAAATCTTGCTGTGTCAGATCAGTGATTTCTTCAAGGAAAGAAGGAGGGAAATATTAAAACAGGGTCCTTGTCTACTTCCCTCTGATATAACGTGCACAACTGACTGCCTCTATTTGACTTTTGACCTTCCCTCACCAGCCAAGCTCAGAACGTTCTATGTGGTCCGTGTGTCTGTCAACGGCATTGCATCGGTCAGATGCCCCAACCTGACAGGCAAGGACCAGGAGGAGATGAGATTCCACCTATACCTGGGCTTGGTCGAGGTTGGCAACCACACTCACGACAGTGCTCACAACCACAACTCCACAGAGACCGTGAGTCCTGTTGGGGAGGGTCTGGGGCTGAGGGTGAACGAACAGGACCATACGGTCAGTTTTGTCCTCTCTGGAATGACCACGGAGCGCGCTGGAGTCTATACCTGTGAGGGGTACCCCATGTACCCACCTCCCATTGAGAAAGTACCAGACGAGCCTCAGACCTTGGTCCTGGTTGAAGGTATGTTTACTTCAAAAGGAACTGATCTATACAAGCACACACAAATACGCATGCATGCATGCACAGTAGTTCAAAATGCTATATCTTGATTTATAGGACTATACACTGAATGTACAAAACATTAGGAACACCTGCTCTTCCATGACATAGACTGACCAGGTGAATGGTATGATCCCTTATTGATGTCACCTGTTAAATCCACTTCAAACAGTGTAGATGAAGGGGAGGAGACAGGTTAAAGAAGGAATTGAGATATAGATTGTGCATATTTGCCATTCAGAGGGTGAATGGGCAACACAAAGATTTAAGTGCCTTTGAATGGAGTATGGTAGCAGGTGCCACCGGTTTGAGTGTGTCAAGAACTGCAACGCTGCTGCGTTTTTCATGCTCAACAGTTTCCTGCGTGTATGAAGAATGGCCCACCACCCAAATGTCATTCAAATAACTTGACACAACTGTGGGAAGGCTGTTCTGAGGGCGAAAGGGTTTGCAACTCACTATTAGGAAGGCGTTCCTAATGTTTTGTGCACTCAGTGTATATTCTAATGATGTACTTTTGCTTAAAGACCAAACTGGCTAGTTTACTGGACCTAGATAAGCCTATTTCTTTTACTTAAAATGCACTTTCAGTGGAAAAACTAAAGTAGCCAAGGAGTAGACTTAATCTGGATCTGTAAAACTACTCCTTGAAGTTTAAAACTCACATCTCTCTCTCTGATTGGTTGGTCAGCATACCAGTGCCAGGCAGGGAAGACTGTGGGATGTGTAGGCCCTAGAGTGCATGGTGTCCCTGTTTGGGCATGGGTGCTGGGATTCTGGGTCACCACCATCTATGGCCTGGTTGTCACAGTCATCGCCTTTGTCATCTGGGTGAGTGACATCTTGCTTCCTTTACTCAAAGAGAGGGTAACTTGCCTGACATCCATGAGGTGCTGTGATGAAAACACATAAGTAATCTCTCAAGCCTTGGCATAAATTCAATGCACAATTAACTATTTGGTCCAACAATGCAATAAAGTGTACAGTACCAGTCAAAAGTTGAGACATCTACCAATTCAGTTTTTTAAAAACTATTTTCAACATTGTAGAATAATAGTGAAAACATCAAAACTATGAGATAATAAGAATCATATAGTAACTAAAATAAGTTTTAAACAAATCAAAATATATTTTATATTTGACATTCTTCAAAGTAGCCACTCTTTGCCTTGATGACAGCTTTACACACTCTTGGCATTCTCTCAACCAGCTTCACCTGGAATGCTTTTCCACCAGTCTTGAAGAAGTTCCCACATAGGCTGAGCACTTGTTAGCTGCTTTTCCTTCACTCTGCGGTCCAACTCATCCCAAACCATCTCTGTTGGGATAAGGTTGGGTGATTGTGGAGGCCAGGTCATCTGATGCAGCACTCCATTACTCTCCTTGGTCAAATAGCCCTTACACAGCCTGGAGGTGTGTTTTGGGTCATTGTCCTGTTGAAAAATAAATGATAGTGGGACTAAATGCAAACCAGATGGGATGGTGTATCGCTGCAGAAGTCTGTGGTAGCCATGCTGGTTAAGTGTGCCTTGAATTCTAAATAAATCACTGACAGTGTCACCAGCAAAGCACCCTCACACCACCTCCTCCGTGCTTCACAGTTGGAACCACACATGCGGAGATCATCCGTTGACCTACTCTATATCTCACAAATACACAGCGGTTGGAACTAAAAATGTCAAATTTGGACTAATCAGACCAAGGTCTAATGTCCATTGCTCATGTTTCTTGGCCCAAACAAGTCTCTTCTTATTATTGGTGTCCTTTAGTAGTGGTTTCTTTGCAGCAATTCGGCCATGAAGGCCTGATTCACACAGTCTCCTCTGAACAGATGTTGAGATGTGTCTGTTACTTGAACTCTCTGAAACATTTATTTGGGCTGCAATCTGAGGTGCAGTTAACTCTAATGAACTTACCCTCTGCAGCAGAGGTAACTCCAGGTCTTCCTTTCCTGTAGCGGTCCACATGAGAGCCAGTTTCATCATAGCGCTTGATGGTTTTTGCGACTGCACTTGAAGAAACTTTCAAAGTACTTGACATTTTCTGTATTGACTGACCTTCTTGTCTTAAAAGTAATGATGGACTGACATTTCGCTTATTTGAGCTGTTCTTGCCATAATATGGACTTGGTCTTTTTACAAAAAGGGCTATTTTCTGTATACCACCCCTACCTTGTCACAACACAACTGAGTCGCTGAAACGCAGGAAAGAAATTCCACAAAATAACTTTTAACAAGGCACACCTGTTAATTGAAATGCATTCCAGGTGACTACTGCATGAATCTGGTTGAGAGAATGCCAAGCATGTGCAAAGCTGTCATCAAGTCAAAGGGTGGCTACTTTGGTTAGTACATGATTCCATATGTGTTATTTCATAGTTTGTACAATAATAGTGAAGACATCAATGTAGAAGATAAATAAAAACAATTGAATGAGTAGGTGTGTCCAAACTTTTGACTGGTACTTTATTTATTGAAAACATAAATGATGCATGGAGACAGTTGTACACAACTACATACATATACACAGCTCAACCTACTCACTCTCCACCTCTTTCTGTGAATTTGATCCTCAGCTCAGACTGAGGAGAGTGGAGTGTTCCCAGAGTGACTACATGAACATCAAACCCATAGCTCCACTCAGGGGGCACAGGAAGAAGCAGGGGGTCCAGCATCCAATCCGAATGGGACGATACTGATCACTGTCATCCTCAGATCAGACATCCTCATACAAAAGTAACACGAGTTGAGCCTTTATTGGCCCTTGAGAGCTGACTGGGGAAACAGACCAAGTTCTTGATGGAAACATGAAAGCTAGCTCTTCAAATGACGAGGTGCACATCTAATTGTGCATCTGATTGCGTGTAAATAAAGATTTGAGTTATCTTATAAATGTTTATCAAATAATTATAGTCTGATGTAATATGATCTTCTGGGAAACTATGGAGAATGGACTCTTGATGTTGTGGGCAGTATACTATATAAAACAATATCCCCTTGCATACTGAACGAACACACACGCCCACACACACAATTGGGTTAAGCGTACAGCCACAGGGATATCATATTTGATTTGTAGTGGGTATGTAGTGAAGAGGAAGACCCTAGCTCTGTGGTGAATGGGTCATACAGGAAACAGTGGTTTCCGAATTTGAGGGGACTGAACCACATTTTCACACACTCTCTCCGAGAGGCACTGATTGTCATGCATGTTCCATTGAAACTGGCACACTGAACTACAGTAACAAAGTATTCCCATTACAAATCACTGCTTGTCCTTGTAATGGGAATACTTTGTTACTGTAGTTAAGTAGTTTTTTTTAAATCAAATCAAGCTGGTGCTTCAAATCGAGCATTCCCAAGCTACAGGCCTCTTAACTGTTTCAGTGTATTGCAATATTTTAGTTTGAACCATTGTTTACAGATTTGTATAGAACATCTTACAACTCGTCCTTTGAAGGATAACTTAAGTAACTCAGCCACAAGGAAATGTTGAAATACAAAAAACTGCTGTAATGACTAAAATGAAAAAAACATACCTAGCATAATTTCCTGTCTACTGTGTCCTTGGAGGCTTGTTTTTTGTGCCATTGTGCACTAGAGTATGCATAAGAGGGACGGCACCTTGATGTTGCACACCTTGCAGTTTCTATGTAGTTAGGGCAAACACATTAAACCAGCAGACTATGAGGACTGCACAGGTTTCATGTCACAATGAAACAGTAGCTACATCCCAAATGGAACCCTGTTCGCTTTATAGTGCACTACTTTTACATTATGTATTACACATACTGTATGCATTCCTGCATTCGTGAAGGATTCAGACCCCTTGACTTTTTCCAAATGTTGTTACGTTACAGCCTTTTTCTAAAATGTATTAAATTGTTTTTTTCTCCTCATCAATCTACACACAATACCTTGTACCTGAGTTGAGACATTTTTGCAAATGTATAAAAAAATAAACTGAAAGTCAAATCAAATCCACTTGTATTTGTCACATACATGTGCAGTAATATCTAACAATTTCACAACGATACACACAAATCTAAAGTAAAGGAATGGAATTAAGAATAAAATAAATATTTGGGTGAGCAATGTCAGAGTGGCATAGACTAAGATACAGTAGAATAGGATAGAATACAGTATATACATATGAGTATGAGTAATGCAAAATATTTAAACATGAATAAAGTGACTCGTGTTCCATTATTAAAGTGGCCAGTGATTCCATGTCTATGTATATAGGGCAGCAGCCTCTAAAGTGCCAGTATTCTAACAGTATTTAACTGTCTGATGGCCTTGAGAGAGAAGCTGTTTTTCAGTACCATCTTGTACTGACTTCGCCTTCTGGATGATAGCGGGGTGCCCAGTGATGCTTGGGCTGACCGCACCACCCTCTCGAGAGCCCTGCGGTTGCGGGTGGTGCAGTTGCCGTACCAGCCGGTGATACAGCTCGACAAGATGCTCTCAATTGTGCATTTTTAAAAGTTTGTGAGGGTTTTAGGTGCCAAGTCAAATTTCTTCAGCCTTCACACTGTCTGTGTGGGTGTACCATTTCAGTTTGTCAGTGATGTGTATGACAAAAACTTGAAGCTTTCCAGCTTCTCCACTGCAGTCCTGTTGATGTGGATAGGGGGGTTCTCCCTCTGCTGTTTCCTGAAGTCCACAATCAGCTCCTTTCTTTTGTTGACGTTGGATGAGAGATTATTTTCCTGGCACCACACTCCCAAGGCCTCACCTCCTCCCTGTTAGGCTGTCTCGTCATTGTTGGTTATCAGGTTATCATGGTTATCAAACCTACTACTGTTTGTGTCGTTTGCAAACTTGATGATTAAGTAGATGTGCGTGGCCACGCAGTCATGGGTGAACAGGGAGTACAGGAGGGGGCTGAGCACACATGCTTGTGAGACCCCAGTGTTGAGAATCAGCAAAGTGGAGGTGATTTGTCCTGCCTTCACCACCTGGGGGCGGCCCATCAGGAAGTCCAGTACCCAGTTGCACAGGGCGGGGTTCAGACCCAGGGCCTTAAGTTTAAGGATGATCTTGGAGGGTACTATGGAGTTGAATGCTGAGCTTCAGTCAATGAACAGCATTCTTAAATAAATATTCCTCTTATCCAGATGGGATAGGACAGTGTGATGGCATCGTCTGTGAATCTATTGGGGCGGTAAGCAAATTGAAGTGGGTCTAGGGTGTCAGGTAAGGTAGAGGGGATATGATCCTTGACTAGTCTCTCAAATCACTTCATGATGACAGAAGTGAGTGCTACAGGGTGATAGTCATTTAGTTCAGTTAGCTTTGTTTTCTTGGGTACAGGGACAATGGTGAACATCTTGAAGCATGTGGGGACAGTAGACTGGGGTAGGGAGAGATTGAATATGTTCGTAAACACTCTAGCCAGCTTGTCTGCGCATGCTCTGAAGAAGCGGCTAGGGATGCCATCCGTTTGGGCCGGCAAGGCTTGCAAGAGTTGACACACTGTTGTGGAAATTCTTGAACAGGGACACTCGGAGTCACTTAGTGAGTGACTTAGACTCTCTCATAGGGAGGGTGACATGTTAGATGCCAATATAACGCAGAGACTAAATCGAGTGGCCTGCCTCCAAGAAGTGGGCCGCAACTGGATAAGTTACGTTTTTACACCTAATGGTGCTACGATGCTCTGAGATACGTACTTTCCATCCAGTAGGGGCGCAAATATACATTGTTCAGGAATATCATGGGCTGGTAAATCAGAGTGTACCAATTGGTCTCTGAGATTTCTGCCCAAGGGAAGGTCCGAAAACACATTACTGAGACTATCATCGGATTTTAGAATGCGCCAATGTTTGTGAACAATTCCCTTAATTTGTTCAGAACGCTTTGAATAGTGGGTTGAAATCTCAGAGACCAATTGGTACACTCTGATTTACCACCCCCAAATATTCCTGAACAACGTCTATTTGCGCCCCTACTGGATGGAAATTACAAATATAATGGCTGTGCTCAATGCAATGGCACTTATAAATGTAGATCCTTCAAAACACCTATAAACAGGGAAATCGATCCCAATCAAAGGTCTTATTACGTGCTCCACTAAGGCAGTTATTTATCTTATAACTTGTCCTTGTGGGTAAAACAAAGCGCGAATTAAAAGTACGTATCTCAGAGCATCGTAGCACCATTAAGTGTAAAAACTTTACTTACCCAGTTGCGGCCCACATCTTGGAGGCAGGCCACTCGATTTCGTCTCTGCGTTATATTGGCATCGAACATGTCACCCTCCCTAGGAGAGGGGGTGACCTTGATAATTTATTTTTAAAACGAGAGGCTGCCTGGATCTTTAATTTAAAGACCCATGCTCCCTTCGGTCTCAACGTAGACTTTGATCTGAAGCCATTCTTGTGATTATTGTGACTTTGCCATTGTAATTGTTTGTAAGCTTGTGTAGTCAAATGAATTTATGATTGTATGCTATCCATTTGTTGTTTGTACGCTGTTCTTTGTATGCCATTTTAATATTTGATAATTAACCAATGATATTAGGCCACTCTTGGCCATGATTAGAGACACCTGTGTCTTTTGACACTACATAAACGAGTCATCCCGCAGTATTTGTGATTAAACCCTGATAATGACATTTTTGCATCTGAGCTCCTAGAGTGTGCGGCTCTCTTTTATTTTCAAGTTTTCTACTCCGCTAGCCAGCACCTCGCCTAAATAGGTGTGCATTTCTTTTTCTTCTAGATAAGGCTACCAATTCATCACATCAGTATTGTTCTCAAGTGCAAACATTCTATATGACCACTGCCCTGTTTTTGTTAATCATGTCACATGACTTGGATTTTAACCTTTATTTGAAACCTTTTCCAGAAATGAGAATTAGATCAAAAATTTATTTGGGAATAAAGTAACAAAACGTGTATAAAGTTAAGGGGTCTGAATACACACTATGTACATAAGCACAGCACCAGTCAAAGGTTTGGGCACATATTCTCATTCAAAGGTTTTTCTATATTTTTGACATTGTACAATAATAGTGAATTACATCAAAACTATGAAATAACACATGTGGAATCATGTACTAACCAAACAAAGTGTTAAACAAATCATTTTAGATTCTTCAAAGTAGCCACCCTTTGCCTTGACGACAGCTGTGCACACACTCGGCATTCTTTCAACAATCTTTATCACAGTCACCTGGAATGCATTTCAATTAGGTGTGACTTGTTAAGTTAATTTGTGGAATTTCTTTCCTTCTTAATGCATTTGAGCCAATCAGATGTGTTCTGACAAGGTAAGGGTAGTATACAGAAGATAGCCCAATTTGGTAGAAGACCAAGTCCATATTACAGCAAGAAGAGCTCAAATAAGCAAAGAGAAATGACAGTCCATCATTACTTGAAGACATGAAGGTCAGTCAATCGAGAAAATGTCAAGAACGTTGAAAGTTCCTTCAAGTATATAGTTGCAAAAACCATCAAGTGCTATGATGAAATTGGCTCTCATGAGGACCGCCACAGGAAAGGAAGACCAAGAGTTACCTATGCTGCAGAGGATATGTTCATTCGAGTTATCGGCACATCAGATTGCAGCCCAAATAAATGCTTCAGAGAGTTCAAGTAACAGACACATCTCAACATTCACGCTGTCTCCTCAGAATAGTTAATCAGGCCTTTGTGGTTTAATTGCTGCAAAGAAACCACTACTAAAAGACACCAATAAGAAGAAGAGACTTGCTTGGGCCAAGAAACTCAAGCAATGGACTGGTGGAAATCAAATTTGGACTCATCAGACCAAAGGACAGAGATTTTTGGTTGCAACTGCCGTGTCTTTGTGACTCAGAGTAGGTGAACGGATGATCTCTGCATACAGTGCCTTGCGAAAGTATTCGGCCCCCTTGAACTTTGCGACCTGTTGCCACATTTCAGGCTTCAAACATAAAGATATAAAACTGTATTTTTTTTGGGAAGAATCAACAACAAGTGGGACACAATCATGAAGTGGAACGACATTTGTTGGATATTTCAAACTTTTTTAACAAATCAACAAAGCTCGAGCTCAGTGAGGTTGGATGGAGAGCATTTGTGAACAGCAGTTTTCAGTTCTTTCCACAGATTCTCGTTTGGATTCAGGTCTGGACTTTGACTTGGCCATTCTAACACCTGGATATGTTTATTTTTGAACCATTCCATTGTAGATTTTGCTTTATGTTTTGGATCATTGTCTTGTTGGAAGACAAATCTCCGTCCCAGTCTCAGGTCTTTTGCAGACTCCATCAGGTTTTCTTCCAAAATGGTCCTGTATTTGGCTCCATCCATCTTCCCATCAATTTTAACCATCTTCCCTGTCCCTGCTGAAGAAAAGCAAGCCCAAACCATGATGCTGCCACCATGTTTGACAGTGGGGATGATGTGTTCAGGGTGATGAGCTGTGTTGCTTTTACGCCAAACATAACGTTTTGCATTGTTGCCAAAAAGTTCCATGTTGGTTTCATCTGACCAGAGCACCTTCTTCCACATGTTTGGTGTGTCTCCCAGGTGGCTTGTGGCAAACTTTAAACAACACTGTTTATGGATATCTTTAAGAAATGGCTTTCATCTTGCCACTCTTCCATAAAGGCCAGATTTGTGCAATATACGACTGATTGTTGTCCTATGGACAGAGTCTCCCACCTCAGCTGTAGATCTATGCAGTTCATCCAGAGTGATCATGGGCCTCTTGGCTGCATCTCTGATCAGTCTTCTCCTTGTATGAGCTGAAAGTTTAGAGGGACGGCCAGGTCTTGGTAGAATGGCAGTGGTCTGATACTCCTTCCATTTCAATATTATCGCTTGCACAGTGCTCCTTGGGATGTTTAAAGCTTGGGAAATCTTTTTGTATCCAAATCCGGCTTTAAACTTCTTCACAACAGTATCTCGGACCTGCCTGGTGTGTTCCTTGTTCTTCATGATGCTCTCTGCGCTTTTAACGGACCTCTGAGACTATCACAGTGCAGGTGCATTTATACGGAGACTTGATTACACACAGGTGGATTGTATTTATCATCATTAGTCATTTAGGTCAACATTGGATCATTCAGAGATCCTCACTGAACTTCTGGAGAGAGTTTGCTGCACTGAAAGTAAAGGGGGCTGAATAATTTTGCACGCCCAATTTTTCAGTTTTTGATTTGTTAAAAAAGTTTGAAATATCCAATAAATGTCGTTCCACTTCATGATTGTGTCCCACTTGTTGATTCTTCACTAACAAATACAGTTTTATATCTTTATGTTTGAAGCCTGAAATGTGGCAAAAGGTCGCAAAGTTCAAGGGGGCCGAATACTTTCGCAAGGCACTGTATATGGTTCCCACCGTGAAGAATGGAGGTGGTGGTGTGATGGTGCTTTGCTGGTGACAAGGTCTGTGATTTAGTTAAGAGTTCAAGGCATATTTAACCAGCATGGCTACCACAGCATTCTGCAGCGATACACCATCCCATCTGGTTTGCCCTTAGTGGGACTATCATTTTTTTTCCAACAGGACAATGATGATCAGATGACCTGGCCTCCACAATCCAATTGAGATTGCTTGGGATGAGTGAGTTGGGCAGCAGAGTGAAGGAAAAGCAGCCAACAATTACTCAGCATATGTGGGAACTCCTTCAAGACTGTTGGAAAAGCATTTCTCATGAAGCTGGTTGAGAGAATGCCAAGAGTGTTCAAAGCGGTCGTCAAGCCTAAGAGTGACTACTTTGAAGAATATAAAATATATTTTGATTTGTTGAACACTTTTTTTGTTACTAAATTATTCCATGTGTTATTTCATAGTTTTGATGACTTCACTATTAGTCTACAATGTAGAAAACAGTAAAAATAAAGAAGAACCCTTGAATTAGTAGATGTGTCCCACTCAAAACACAGGGGGATGTGTGTGTCTGATATACACACAGACATGAAAACAACTTACACCCTGTGTTAGCATCTGTTTTTGATACTATCACTCAGCGTGATATCTGCCCAGCAATTATGCGTGTCAGTTGACATTGTAATGGAGGTGACATGTAGGTTTGAACAGCTGTATGCGCTGTAGCAGCATTTCTTTGGTTACTACATGATTCCATGTTATTTCATAGTTCTGATGTCTTCACTATTATTCTACAATGTAGAAAATTGTTAAAAAAAATATAGGCTGAAATGAGTCGGTGTACAAAGTACAAACTTTTGACTGGTACTGTATATAGTGGATGACTGTTTCTATGTCATTTTATTTCGTGATTATAAACCCTTTCGTTGTTACAACATCAGTTCCCATAACCACCTCTACTCAACACATTTCAATGACATGGCATCAATCTGAACAATTTCAGGTCCAATCCCAAATCAACCCCTAGACACTCACCCTATGCACTTCCGGAGATGTAAGAGGATTTAAAGGGTATAAGCAATTCATTCCAACTGGCCCTCTGTTAGGTTGAAGTTTCACCGTATTGCTTAAACCCATCAAATCATATCCGATCTCCACAAGTGCACAGGGTGTAGGGTCTAGGGGACCACAGTCACCTCAAGTGACGTATTCTAAATGAGACACACAAACCCAGTAGAAACATGGCTCTGTCTCAATAGTCTACAGTAGCTTCTTCTCCTCGTCCCCTTTCCTTCCTCTGGTCAGGCTGGTCAGATGAAGGAGAGGAGGCGAGGATATGAATTTAGACTATTTAGGAATAACCCACGAGAGGAATTAAGATGCTTAAAGTTGTGTTACTTAACTTTAAGTTACTTCAACAGGATTGAACTTACTTAAACATAAACTGGAACACTTACGCTCCAACACAGATTCCCTCAAAAATATGAGGAGCAATGACAGATGAGAGTTTGTTCCCATTTACTTTCTAGTTAAATAGTGAGACATTACGCAGTGAACTGTTAAGTCCAGACACTCGCACACAGATATTTTCGACAACAGTCTTCATGTAGTCAATTCAGTATACCAGCAGTTCCTGTGCAACGAATGACAGGACCGGAACAGGATCGTGACCAGACTGACCACAGAACCAGGTCGGGGTTTTCTTGACTGAACGAGCCATGTCCCCGCTCTCTCTGTGTCCGTTAGTCTGTCATCTGTTCGACGTTAGCAGGTCTCTCCTGTTCTGGAAAGATCTGTGTTTTGAGGAGCTCTGTTCTCTCCTCTTCGGACAGATTGTCCAGCTCGTGCTCCAACATCTAGGAATGGAGAGGAGGGACGGGAAATAATGTACTTAGAAATGAGGGATGGGTAAAAGTGGGGGTACCTAGTAGGAGGCCTTGAAGTTGAGTCAAGTTCAAGATGGGCTCTGCAACGTTTGTCTTATTTTAGTATATTACAATGTCTCTCAAATATACAAAGTTAAGACTCATAAATAACCATGCTAAATAAACATGGCTCACATTTCACCTTATCAAAATAGGATGGTACAAAGAGTTTTAATCAGAAGACCATATCAAGTTCATCATCATTTCAGAAGGAAATTTGTTTGTTAATAAAAGTCAAACAAGAGACAGTTAAGACACAATCACATTAGCGAGAGCTTAAAACAAGAGCCTAGGCTACGACATTAGGGTGCAAAACTCACAACGATTGGGGTGTATCCTAGGACCGTCAGATGACGCAACTTGATAGCCAGGTTTCCACGGGGACGGGAGGTACCATAACAGAAAGAGGACGGGGATGCGCAGAATACTGCAATTCTACATCAAGGGGAGAGAAAACAAGAATAGTTTGATCCTAATTTAGAGAACATTGATGTGACTGAAACAGTGATTGAATGAGTTTGAATGGGAGAGACTACACAGATCTAATTCAGATGAACTGAATCATATAATCCTGTACATTTTACAGACAGTAATTGTTTTTCCACAACATTAGTTAGTAACCTTTGACTGTGCTCAGGTGGCGGAAACTCGCCCTCATATGGTGCCCTCCCTCCTGTGGCTTCTTGTAGAGATCCGGGTTGGGTTATCACACCATCTGTTATACAACCCAGACACAACCCGTAATATGACATCCTTTTAGCAACAGAAACAATAACTCTCTAAAATAAAGTACAATCACTGTTGAGCATTGGTGAAGAAATAACTGGGGGGGGGACATCTTATTCTGACAAGTTCAAATACAGTACCTAACTCAACACATACATAAAAGCTGTGCGACTGTCTTGTCCCACATAATAAATACACAACATAATGACCCCAAGCAGTGAGGTAGCCAGGTCCCAGATCTGTTTGTGCTGTATAGCCAACTCCTATGGTCATTGTAATGCCATACAACCATACGAGTTAACTATCCAGGGTTTCCTAAACCCGGTCCTGGCCCCCACCCCCAGGTTGCACGTTTTAGTTTATGCCCTAGCACCACACAGCTGATTCAAATAATCAAAGCTTGATGAGTTGTTTATTTGATGACTTAAATTTGAATCAGCTGTGTAGTGCTAGGGCAAAAAACAAAACATTCACCCAGGGGGGGTCCCAGGACCAAGTTTAGGAAACCATGAGCTATCCAACACAAACAGATCTGGGACCAGGCAATGTTCCCTCTAAGCTCGGGCTGCCACACAGAAGAAATATCAGCCCACGCAGAAAAGCACGAGATCTACATTGCTAGAGTTTTCCCTTAATGAACACTATCAACGTTTCGCTGTACTGTGGGAATTGTGCTCGAATCAACACAATATTTTCAAATCAAACCTAATTTTATTTGTCACATGCGCCAAATACAACAGATGTAGACCTTCCTGTAATATGCTTACTTACAAGCCCTTAACCAACAATGCAGTTCAAGAAATAGAGTTAAGAAAATATTTACTAAATAAAATGAAGTCAAAAATAAAATAAAAAGTAACACAAAATAACAATAACGAGTCTATATACGGGGGTACCGAGTGGTACAGTTTATTTGAGGTAATTTGTACATGTAGGTTGGGTAAAATGACTACTCATAGATAATAAACCGGGGGGCAATGTAAATAGTCCGGGTGGCCATTTGATGAATTGTTCAGCAGTCTTATGGCTTGGGGGGGGTAGAAGCAACATTAGCCACTTTCAATGTAACATACCGGAACAAAATCAAATATGCAAGACTGAGTTTGATAAAACTAACTGTGCAAGAGATTTTCTTGTAGGCAAAGCACAATGGAGTAAGATTTCATTTCATTGACAGTCATGACTCAGGCCCGTACTCTACACAGACTGGTGCGCCATAAACAATCAGAGCTGCAGTAGACGCAAATAGCCATTGTCATATATGGATGGATCTGTGCCATTCACTTTGAACTGGACTGTGTTTACAACATGAGCGTCAGCGAGTAGATGCGCTTGTTTTGAGATCAAAGCGAGAGTTGCATTTAGCCACCTGTATACATTTGTTCATATTCTTTGCTAGTTAGTGAGTTATTAGCCCAGTTATAGCTAATTTCTCGTCAACAAATGGGGGAGTGGTTGCTTCCTTAAAGAGCACAAAATGTGTGCATTTCTAGCCATCTTAGAAAAGAGAATTAGGTAAAGAGTTGTTTTTTTTTGTCTTAAAGGGGCAGTGTTGTAGCCAATAGGCAAAGGGTAGTATAATTTGTCTGATTCTCTGTAATAATGGTATGGGAATAATAACGCATTTTATTTTGAAAAGTGGTTTCTTGCATCAAACAACAACATTCAGTCACCTTGTCTGAAGGACAAGTGGATAAATAGGTTCATGTCAAGCCCTGCATGTTTTCCCCCCAAAAGTCTCATGGAATGTAGGTCTACATTGAACACCACACATTGGCTGCTACTGTAGGCTGAATGATAGAACAGCTATTTCCACATTAAAACGTTTTGGGATTGTTTTTGGCCACTGATAAGCCTACATTATGATCAAATAGCCATAGTAGTCTACTGTGCCACTTTAAAAAAACGAACTTAAAGCAGATCAGCATCCGTGTTCACAGTAAACGTGCGCCGTAGGTTGAACAGAATTTTCACAACGTTTAGGTTTGCGCTCAGCAGAACTGAAATTTGCTCAGTGCCTAAAATAATTACAGGGAACATTGGGACCAAGCTAACAGTGAGGTCCTACTTACCTATGAAGTATTGGTCTTCAACCATCACACCCTCCTGTAGCAGCCCTTCCTGGGCGATGCTCTGCAGGGTCATAGACAGCCCTGGGTTAATGGACAGGTCGTTAGGGGCTGGAGAGCCCAGAGCCTCGGGAGGGACGGTCAGGGGCTTAGGGAGAGAAGGTCGGTCCAGCCTGAGGCACAGGTCCACGATCTGCAGCTTTTTTTCCATCCCCTTCTGCAGCCGCCCACCTGTATGGACATGGAGGACAAGGGGTCAGCTGGTTGGATAGGTTTAAGTAAGATGGTAATCGCTTCCTCTTGCCTTCTTATTGGCTGGGTAGAAATATTGCTTACACCCATTTCACTTCCTACAGGAGCATCTAAGGGGTAGGGGCTAGCAGTTCGATTTGGAATTCAGCATATCTGTATTATAATAATGTTTAATAATGATGTATACGTGTCTTTTTTTCCAAAATCTAATGATTTGAAAATCTAATCAGTATCTTTATTTAGGCTGACAGTGTCTGACCTCTGGCACTGATCTCCTCCAGTGTCTCCTTCTGCAGCAGCTGTTCCAGTGGGGCGGCAGGAAAGTGGCCCAGCAGACACAGGCAGTAGACCACCTTCAGCAGCTCGGAGGCAGCCATCTTGGGAAGGTAGGACACCACCACGTGGGTCACGCCCTCCAGGAACCTGTGGCCAGGAAGAAACATATAGAGTTTGCATTCAGCGGGATATGGTGTTAATCTGTATTATGTGACTGTTATGTGGCTGCTTTGAATATTGATTGACAACCCATCTCCATTTATAAATACAGTTGTAACTGTGCACACTGCAAAAGTGCTATATAGCAGGGAGCAGAGATGACTGTAGGTTCCTTCAAAATGTAATGCGGTAACTACTGATCTGTAAGTAATTGAATAAGAGAGAGACCCTACTGCTTCAACTTTCACCAACCTAGTCAAATCAGTAAATACTGTAACGTAAGGTTTGGGAGAATGGAAGCCTGCATTTAAGGTATTCAAACAGGGTCTAGGCCTACAGTTAGCCATTCTTTAACTTCGCATATTAAGGTAATGCAGTGAAGAGGGGGGAGGGAAACGGAGAGGGCATGGCGAGTTAGAGACCATAGAAATAAAAATGTCAACAATGTCATTCTATTTCTATGGTACATTATATTTCTATGGTGGAGACTCACGGCTCTCTGTAGCCCTGTAGGTTGTGGTTTAGGGACGAGTAGGTCTTCAGAACGCTGAGGACGTCTTTGAGCCCCAGGGCGTCCGGGTTCTTAATCACTCTCTCTGCGAAGGCGTCCAACATGGCCGTGGGGCAGAAAGCTAGATCCTCAAACGCAGACAGGAAGAGAATCAACTGGAACCGACAGAACACGTTAGAGGAGAGGAGTAAACTTCCGATTTCAAACACAGGCTCTTAAGGATCAAGATCACCACTGAACAGTATGCTAAGTGCTAGAAGCTATGGGAACCTTCTCAAAGGCCGGTTTATCAGAAACAGTGCTCCCATGCTGCATAAATCTGTGTAACTGTATTAGGGTCGGGCGATGTCAACCTTTTTCCCATCGTGATTATGCACTCCTAAAACATTGTGCTATACGATGGTATCACCCCTATTGGCAAACCGCCTGCACAATTATAAACTGATTCGCATTCTTCCGAATCCTCCTCTCATATTAGGCCTAGGTTACTATGAGTTTAAGGTAGGTTGCACGTAGCTAGAATAATACAGAAATAGGCTTATGCCACTTAGGCTACACGTTGTTCTCTTTCACAAGCTTTCCTCAGCTTTCTTTAGACTTCTAACTCAATTTTTCAATCTTGGTATTGTTGGCACAACTTCACTTCTTGTGGCCTGAAATATAATTTGGCATTCAAAATAAAGTTGTGATTGAGAATAGCACAGATTCCGACATAATTGTTCACATTTAAAAATGAGAAACTTTAGGACAAACACTTTATTCGAATATTTGGGAAATACTTTTCATAACTTGAATTGCTTTTATGATATTGAAATTAGTAGGATTAGAGTTTTGACAGTTTGGTTCACAATGGCAAGGAGGGATTCCCCCCCCAACGTCTCATGCATGCTTTGATCAACTAAGTTTTGTTCAAATTTCTCATTAAATGTTTACATCTTGCTATTGTTTGTTCTCTCTCATTACCTTAGGCCTACCATATTTGTAGGTTATTCAAAAACAACTAACAACTTTGAGATAATCTAACAGAGTTGAAGGCTAAGTGTTTGATCATGAAATAGAGCGGCTGGAGAATTCATTCGCGTGAGAAAAAAAAATAGAACATATTTTCTGAAAGAACATTTGGCGCTGCTTTGGTGAAACTTAGCAATGTCTACATCGTCCTCGTGCATTCTGTACATATAACATGAATTGAAATAGGCTATTGCAAATAAGAATATAGGCAATATTACTCTAAATAATGTAGCTAAGGGGGTAAGCAGTATAGTATTAGTATATATAGTGTAGTATAGAATACTGTAGTATGGTAAATTATAGTATACAGTAGAATGGTAAATTATAGCATAGTATACAGTAGTATGGTATATTATAGTATACAGTAGTATGATATAGGTCACCTGTTTGTTGTTCCACATGGTGATGCTGGAGGCCACGTAGTCAGAGATGGCGGTGAACAGGGCCACGTCTCTGGAGTGCAGCTCCTTATAGGCCCTCAGCACACTCACCAGGCGGTGGAAGGGGACTCCGTGGACGTGCTCTGTGATGCAGGAGGGAGGAAGGAAATAGTACAGTCGTCTTTCACATATAAAACAGTTGCACCATTAGCTGAGAATGATGAGCCGACACTGATCAAATAACTGATCCTGTGAAACACATTGAGCAGAGTACAGCGGCTTACGTCCACTGGTTTCCGGTCAGTCAAGTCTGGCATATAGGATGTGTCTCACCTGCAATCTTCCTGCTGCAGACGGCCAACAGTGGCTTGGAGCAGAAGCCCATAGAGGCCAGCGTAGTGATCATATACTGGGAGTTCGGAAGAGTGAACTGGTCTGCCAATGACAGGGCCTTTCTCTGGATGGAAGGATGGCAAGAGAAACATTGTTATTACTGGTCAGGGCCCATATCCACAATCTCAGAGTAAGAATGCTGATCTAGGAGTTTTAGGGCTGACCCCATTTCGTCGACCTAGATATTTTTTTTGTCGGGCACAGTTGCACAATTTATAAAATAAACGCTGCAGTAGCTGTTTTCAAAGCATTTCCGCCATTTTGTTTAATAGCTGGTAAATTAATCGCATCAAGTCTAAGAACTACGAATCCTATATAGCCTATTCGCACTCGAAGAGCTGAGCGAAAGATTTTTTTAGAAGAGCTGCGCACAGGCATAAAAGTCTACTGAAGTGAGACTTTGTCCTTGTGTTTCTTGGCTAGCTACATTGTTTTATTCACACGCTCGGTTGTTTTTCCATGTTTGAGTTTCAACTGCTAAGGAAGAGAAGACAATGCTTCTACTATTCATACTCAATCTCACATCAGGCACCAACATGTCTGGAGTCGCACCACCGATGTAACATCGTGAAATTGTTTGTCTCAGCTGTGATATTTTGGTTAAAAGAATCAGATCACAAAATGTTTAATTATATAATATACAACATTGCTTCTTACTAGTAATACATGTATTGTTTTAGAAACATTACAACGCATGCTCATACATATTTTCTGTTTTGTTGGTGTAATTTTAGCAGAAAAAATATATTTTGGCTGGTAAAAAAATCTGTGTGGTTGGTAGATTTTTAAAAATCTACCCGCCACAGTGGCCGGTGTTACCACAATGTTAATTTTATGCTCTGAGGCCTAGGCTACCGGCCTCAATGTAGCCTATTTGAAAATTATTTCCATTTCTCTCCCTTTCTATAACCATTTGGGTGAAAGGGAAGAAGAAAAAAATGTCATGCTCCAATTCGGTGGAAACATAAAATAGGCCTGCTTGATTACGTCTTATCCCAAATATCCTACAGCTGTATCTGGACAGAGTTCACTGGCGCAGCAAACTGAGGGTCCAGAATATTTTATACAATGTTGCAAGAGCTTCCACTGGACCAAGTTGATACAATGTTTCAAATTCCTTGCAGGCAGGCCATGTGTAGCCAATGTGATTCAGGATATTTTCTAACCGCAGGCTGCAATGTTTTTATTTGTTGGCTTTATGTAGGATATTTTTACATAGTTGGCAATGGAAGTTACTTTTAGATTTGTATACTTTTAATTGAGATATAATTTTGTATTAATCACATGACAATGATTTTGAAATAAATTAAACTGTTCCACGACAATGCGCATATGAAAATCATAACTGGCATGCAGATTGGTAGAATGGTAAGATAAATTGGTACTCCAAATGGAAAAGGTTGTCAACCCCTGGTGTAGCCTATTACAGGCAACTTCGGGAGCGTAATGGCAAAATCTGCGAAGGTCAGCAGCAGTGGGAGGAACAGGTTTTTTTCTTCTGGTTAGGCTACCTTGATCTCTGGCTCCCTCATGAGTCATTTGGGTGTCTTAATTATTTAATCACAGCATGCTTAAAGCATCAGATAAATTCAGTAGCCTGTGCAACAGGGAAATAATGTGCAAGCCTAGTTGATTTTATGAAAAACACAGGGTGTGTATGGAAAAATAGACATTTAAAAATGTAGACCAGTCGATTGGTCAAATGAACAGACGACTCTTGGTCGACAAAGATTTTTGTGTGTGTCAGGGACAGCTCTAAGGACTTTTCCTTTTAGATCACAATGAAAAAGATACAGAGAAGACCTAATCCTAGATCAGCACTCCTATTCTGAGACGCTTTATGAATACTGGCCCAGATGTATATAGTTTGCCACAGGGTACAAGGCTAGCTAAACTGTGATTTAACTCAATGGCTCAACGGATGAGCACTAACACACCTCCAGTTTTTTCTTGATGTCCACCGGGGTATCCCGGCCCATGTGGCGCATCAAGGTCTGAAGGGACATGACGTTCTGGATCCTCGGCAGTAGAGCCTCGATCATTAGCCTAAAAAACAATACACACACGGTCATACACTGTACTGGAGAAATACACTGGACCTGGGATAGTTAAATAGGAAATGGCACTCTAGTCATTTTTGAAGAATCACTGCCGCTGTTAAAACAGATGTCACTGGATCCCACCTGACTCCCTCCTTCAGTGCGTCCCCATTGGGGCTGCTCTCCAGGTGTTCCAGACAGGAAGCCAGCACTGACAGGGACTTCTCATCAAACTCATTGAGGTTCTCCTGTGGGGGCAAAGCATGGCATTACACCATCATATAGGAATATTGTCCAGCGTGCATTTTAAAATATTGAGAGAGTTACAGAGCTACTCTTGGTGGGTGCCAGTCTGAGGTTACTGTTCACCGACAGGCTGGCAACTGGGCTACGTCAGGAGTCCAAAATAAATATAAAATGTAAAATATGAATTCCGCCAGACACAGATGAGATAAACACTTGCATGCTGAACAGCGCTAACAGGACTCAAGTATCTGATTGGTGGCCTGGCCTGTAACACACTAACAACCTGTCTCCGATTGGTTACCTGGCAGACTCGGAGGAGGGTCTGGACCACGCGGCTGCTCTGCGACACGCCCAGCTTGACTGTGGCCAGCAGGCTGTAGGCTAGGTCCTCGCTGCGCATGTGCCGCGCGTCCTGCATGGTCCTCTGGAGGAGCTCCTCGAAGCCAGCGTGCTCGAACATAATGCGCAGTTCGTAGCGTCGCTGCTCCTCTGACATCTTCTTGGTGGACTCCCAGCAGCGCGTCAGGCAGTTGCTCACCCGCCGGTGTGTGGCTGTGTACTGGCCGGCCAGGTCGAGCACATCCGAGGGGGAACCGCACTCCCTCAGCTGGTCGTAAAACGGCACCCTTTTGGCTGGCTGGTCCGGGGATGTCCGACTTGGTGAAGACCAGGTTCCAGAGCTCTGAGTCTGTATGGAGTTGCCTTGCTTTCTTTCCACCACGTCCTGCCCATATGTTTTACCCTGAGAATAATACCTCACTTTGTATATAGCTAGTCCAGCCAACGGTCTATGACTTGGTCCTGTGCTCCAGATATGAGACAGTCCTCTGTCAAAGCTCTCGATCATCAACATCTGAGGGCCACGGTGTTGCCATGGACGTCGGTGATTGCATATCCGCAGAGCCCACCCGAGCAGCACCTCTGCAGTACGGGCTGTCATTGTGTTGTTTAGTTGCAGAGATACCAGTCCACTGGGTAGTGGTTTAAAAATGCAATATGGAAGCTATCATCTGAAATTATATAACACGAAACATACAGTCAATGAGTGTTTCGTACAGCAACACCTTTGAGTCATTAACGTATCCTCTTGAACAGCTAACGTTACTAGAACAAAAGGGAAAGCCAAATAACACAGCGTGGCATTGCACATGTGACATTACAAAGTCATTAACCTTAGATAAGTTTACCACTGTGGTTAGTCTTTCCTTAGCAAAATAGACTGATACTCGAGTCAATTCTGCATCTAAACACGTGTCTCCACTATCTGAAAACAATAAAATGTTGTTTGTAAGACAATCATTACTTCCCATTGTGAAAATTGCAATGCGATGTAAATCGGTCACAAGGCCAACAAGCGCATGATGCTAGGGGTTAAGTTACTAACGTTAGCTAGATAGACATTAGCCAGCTAGCTATAGTATCGTCAGCCAGCTCGCTAAATGACAGGTTGCGCTAGCTAGCTAACTCACTCAAGTTAGAATTTCTATACATTAAACATACATAACAATATGTCATCATATTTGAATATAAACGAATTTACCCTGGCCTTAGCTATGTTGTCCAATCCATTTCACATGCCTTTCACATTCCAGTTGTCTGTGTGTGCAACCATAATGGGTCCTTCGTCATCCATTACAAAACGACGTTACATCATGTTAAGTTTTAGTTCTTTGATATTTTAAATATTTATAGACATAATTTGTTTGGAATATTATAGTGAATATGTATTGAATTTTCATATCATAATTAATTACACAATTCTAAAAATATTCAGCTAAACGTAGCGACCTGTTTCCTATCGGACACAATTAAAATAACACCCCTGGTTTCCTAGCAACAACTGACATCCGGCCAACAAACATGGCAAAATTTGTACTTGCTGGTAAGACTTGTTTAAGTTTAGGTTGTATTAGCTATGTAGACATAAATGTCTGACTTACCTAAATGGGAAGAGCTTATGACCTGCTGGTAATGACATTCCAACTTGTTTTTTTTGACAACTTGTTTTTCTCTCAGGTAAGGCAAATTGCCCCTACTTTGCCAAAGCTGAACTTCTTGCAGATTTACTGCAAAGATCTCTGCCAAAGTTCAGCATCCACAAGCTCTGCATGCACCCCAATGAGTGGCAGGTAGATGAATTTATTACATTCAGTCAATTATATTTTCATATGGTCTCTTTACTTTGTCAATGTGTAGCCTAAACTAGAGATATTCTGTCCAGACAATCTGTGTCACCCTCTCTTTCCACCTCCCAGCAATGGCTGGAAACCACTTGCAAGGAAAATGGCTGGCAGCATGAGCATTCTCCCATGATATGGAGGGAACTGATCAACCGTGGGGGTAAAGGAATGCTTCTAGGGGGCTTCAGCGACTTTCTAGAACATGTACAGGTAATGTTACTACATCACCCTTATTCAAAGATAACTATCAGTCTGGCATTATATCAATTATTACTTTGTTGATAATTCCACAATCAGCTGGTTCAGCAAGAATAGACACATCCTGATCAAATCATGTCAAAGTGCTGCTTGACTTCCAGGCTTACTATGGCATCACCTCAGATATGACGACGGAACTGATGATGAAGATTGCAACAGAGAACCTGCTGACACGGGAGCTGTGCATGAAGGAGGAGGTGTACCACCAGAGCCTCATCAAGCCACTGCACATATGGATCAGCAGGTACGTAGGGTAGCTAGCTGCATCTCAATGTGAGGCATGGCTGGGATCAATTCCATTTCAATTGAGTCAATTCAGGAAGGAAAAAGACATGTCTATTGCCATTGAAAATATGAAGTAAAAATATTGAAAATGTTTGGCTCAAATATGTTTGTCTTCTACAGAAGTTATAGGCAGCGAAGCATCCTAATCTACCAGACAAGTTTGTGCTGTCTTGCCAACTCCTATGGCTTTAGGCCTACATCACAAACAGATTTAATCCACTGTTCCCTTCCTTTGCTACCCTGCAGTGCTCTTAACCCGACCTGCTACATCCTGATCCCCCAGCTGTTTGCCCCTGGGGTATTCCGGGACGCCCCAACCATCAGCCTCCACCTGTTGGATGTGGGGGCCATCGAGGAGGACCTGCAGGGGGTCAGGATGGAGACAGAGGACCTGGCCCTCCCACAGCTCCATAAAGTCACTGTCTACACAGAGCTGGACCAGGCCTTCCAACAAGCACACTTCATCATCCTCCTGGATGACAGTTGGCCTGAGTGTGGAGGGGAGGATGAGGAAGAAAGCAAGGTGTGTAGTTCGAATGGCTCGGTGGGTTAGTTAGAGCATGGTGCAAGCTACACCAGGGTTGTGGGTTGGATTATTGTATCATCCACTCCACATACGCTGAACATGTGTCAGTGTTGACAGTTCTGTAAATTGCTTTGGATATAAACATCTGCTAAATTACCATATTATTATTTTTAAGGTGAGGAAGGTGTCGGAGCGTTACCAACAGTATGGGCGTCTTATCGACGAAAGGGCGCACAAGAACGTGGCGGTGATTGTGGCTGGGAACACCTTGGTTAACCTGAAGTGCTCCCTTCTGCTAGAGAACGCTCCCTCGGTTGACAGCGGACGCTTTGTCGGCATGGCAACTCAACTGGAGTACGAAGCCAGAGCCCACATTGCACAGAAGCTATCTGTGAAGACTGCAGGTAAACAAATCAAAATTCTACATTTACATTAATTTTGCTCTTATACAGAGCGACTGAGTCAGTGCATTCAACTAAAGTAGATGACAACAACATATCCCAGTCATTCCAAGTGAAACTTTCCTCAAATCAACTTTTAGCGCAATAATTTTTTCCTTCATTTTTTCATTACCATTATACATGTATCTATAAAATGGATAAACATTTTCACCTTAAATTGAAAAAAAACCTCAAACCTTCATGTGATTCTTCTTTATCGTCTCGGTCAGATGTGACAGATGTCATCGTTTGGGGCAACATCAGCGGCAGTTCCCATGTTGACCTGCAGAGGGCGAAGGTTTTCCAATACGAAGGGGCCATCTGGGGACCATCAGATTTTTCTCAGCCAGTCCTAAAAATGATATATGACAGGTAACTTAACTGTTTGCTAAGACATTTTGGCCAAATTATGTTTATCAATGAATCTGTACTGTTCCTGCAGTATAGATCTGTTTGTGCTGTGTAACCGGCTCCTATGGTCATTGTTATGCCAAAATGTCCTTCGGATTTGGCAAGACGGCACAGTCAGATCTGGGACGAAGCTACTGTTCCTGTGCTATTTCATACCTAAATTCAACAACCATAAAATACCACTGCACTAAGTTTTGATAATACACCTCCCTGTCATCAGTGCTCTAGTTCTAACACACACACAGTACACCCAAACTTTGAATACCTTTTTTTTCTCAAAGGAAATGGCTACAGACTGACTTCCTGAATTTGGTCAGTTCCCAACGTGCCACTGTAGCCTCCAAGTCCCAGAGGGCCACAGCCATATCAGCCACTAATGGGATCATTGCAGTTCTGATGGCCTGGAACTGCAACTCTTCTGCAGAGGAGGTCTTCTCCTTAGGCATACTCAGCACAGGTCAGGTGAAAAGTCAATATAGTGACAGTTGCAGATAGGAGGGAATAATACTAGTCTGGTCCCAGATCTGTTTGTGCAGACTTGCCAACTCCTAGAGTCATTGACATGACTTGGCTATAGAAAGACTGTATCATTAAGCCTGATCCCAGATCTGTCTGTGCTGTAACATTAGTATTGACAAAAGCCATAGGAGTTGGCTATTAAAGCACCTAAAGATCTGGGACTAGGCTATGTAATCATTTTTATATATTGTATCAGCATTTTATATAATGTGTTCCAGGATAAAAGTTTCAATGTCACATGCACAAGTAGAGTGAAATGCCTTTCTTGCAAGCTCTAACCCCCAACAATGCAGTAATCAATAACAATGTAATACTAAAAATAGCATAAGGTATAACAAAAACAAACAAATAAAAATAAGAACACAAAGTAAGTAAGCATACTAAATAAGTGCTGCCTATGAAGCCTATATTCATAAAGTGTCTCAGTATGAGTGTCTAAAAGGTCAAACTGATCCTAGATCAGCACTCCTTCTCGAAGACACTTTATGAATAAAGGCCCTGATATCTGTCTTCTCTTGGCCTCTCTGCAGGACAGTACAACCTCCCAGCTGGTGTAGTATTCTCAATGCCAGTGAGCCTCCAGGATGGTAGATGGTCCGTGTTGTCTGATGTCATCATTGGTGATGAGATGAGGGCCAAACTGCAGATTGCTGCAGACCAACTCAGGGAGGTGAGTATCGTAACTAGGACACAGGCACAGCAATCACATGTCTCATAGCTTAGTATGCTTCTGTGCCAGTGTTTTAGATTATTTTCCAGGACCTCGAAGATTTGAATTGAAAACAATTGTGGGGGGGACCTGATCTGTACTAATGGTAGGGGAAACATTTGTACTGCATTGCCCTCATTCCTTTTGGATTCATTGATTTTTCATGAACCTTTTATTGTAAAGTAATGTTCCATTTGTGTTTCTATTTTGTTTACACTATCCATAGGAGAAAGATCTTGCATCAAGGACAAGAAAAGACACTGCATGAATTTACACGACTTGCTGAAGCGCTTTCTGTCAGAGTTATGTTTGTTAAAAAAAGAAAAATGTAAAAGGTCTTTATACTTTTTGATATCTGACATTCATTTGCATATTAAAGGTTGAATGTATTTGATGACTAAATAAATAGTGATGACCTCAATGAATATCATCATCACTGTACTTCTGGTTGCCCCTCTCCCCACTGCATTCTTCTTCCCCACTGCATCCTTGCCCTTCAACTTATTGTTTTAGCGATGAAGTTATTTTTCACATAGTTCATGCCATTCTCAGATTCCATGTCTGTAAGCCTTATGTAACTGGTGGGGTGTGAATCCAAAAATCAAAGGCTGGAACTCCAAGGTTTTAGGGAGGAATGTTTGCAGAGTTGTATGTCTCGTTTTCAAGAGGCTCTTGTCTTTATGCATACCAGCCAAGTGTTCGTGTCAGTACTGTAAGACAGCACTGGGCTGGCCAGCTCACCATTTGTTCACACTGACACCCTCCTAGTGCTTTTGAATCAAATATGCAAACTCCTGTGGTGAGTTGCAGGTCTAACATATGGCATGCATTTCCTCTGCGGCAGTCTGTCTGTCTGACAAGTGTCCATGGGTTACAGCAACGGTGTGTATAAAACCTGTATCACTGACTGTGTTCTGTATTGAAACCACCGCGCAGCCATCTTGCTACTCCTCCAATATAAAAAAAAATAGTTGAAAGCTATATAAATGCATTTATAAATGACTGCATTTGTTTTTTACAATTATTATATTAGGCACCTTAATGCATACTTTTAAATGATATGTGTGCTAAACATAACAAAAAATGACAGCATTTTCCCCCTAATGTTACTGTCCCCACCACATCAACAAAAAATACTAGGCGGTTAAAAGTAATTTTGTCCTTAACATTTAATTTAAATACTGTCAAATTCATTTCTATGGAAGACTGTGTCTACTGGGGAGTGCCAATATGGCTGACCGGTGGCTTCAAAGCCTCTCAATGGCCAATATATAGCATCAGCAATAAAGGATATTTTATAGGATGTGTACTCTGACAGAGGCTCAGTGGGCTATCTTTTCTTTAATTCCCAACCCCCAAACATCAAAGCACACAAGAGGCTATAGGCAGCATAGTGTCAGCCGCAGAGCAGTGCCCTGCCCAAGGGCCCAACAACAGGTTTGTGCGAGTTTAAACCAAAAAGGAATGGCTTCACACATATGTTGTGTGTAGGCTACATTATGCAATTCTATTTATATCATGGTCCATAGGTAAACACTGCATGTAATAAACATATATTTTAAATACAACATATTGTATATATCTATTCATCCACCGCTATCAACTGGCTGCATGTAAAAAATTAAAACATTTCGTTGACTGGCTGGCGGCCGCCTTTCTTTGCCTGTGCTAGGGTTAAGGACATTTTATATATATATATATTATACATACACACAAACCCAAGCATGTATTGCCTTCTATGATAATGACGTAATATTGATTTAGCCAATGGAATGCATGCAAAGACAAACTCTTCACGCGCGCTGAAGATTTCTTTTCCCTCTCTTTCAACGGCTCGCTCGACTTTAGACGCTTAGAAAAAAGGCGCGCAGTAAACATTACAGTTATTGTCAGGTGTTTACAAGTGATCTTTATTCATTTACACGTCGACTCGATTTTAACATGAGGGAGATTGTTCATCTACAGGCCGGTCAATGTGGAAATCAGATCGGTGCCAAGGTAAGGGCACTTTTTAAATTTAAATGTATCGCAAACGCAGTTGCATTTTTCAAAGTAACTAACGTTAGCGTTCGTGAGCTAGCTTTGTGTCGCTAGCCTGCTCATAAGTTAAGTCCAAACTAAAGTATTTGCGATTTGTTAGTTAGCAAGCTAACGCTAGATGTGGTTATCTGAAATGTGTGGTTGATATGAAGAGTAAATTCGTTCAATTGTCGATGGCTGCCTAAATTTAGCTTGCTAGCTATAATGCTATGAGTAACTTTTACCCGCTGACGTGCCACTAACCACTCCATCATACTTTTGCAGTTTTGGGAGGTCATCAGTGATGAGCATGGAATAGACCCAACTGGCACTTACCATGGAGATAGCGATCTGCAGCTTGAGAGAATCAATGTGTACTACAATGAGGCAACAGGTAACTAACTGGAAATGATCCTCTATGTACATAGGTAGCTAGCTAAATTGTGACATTTTGATTAAATATAAAACATTAAGTTGCTAGTTGAAGTGATTTTAAAGTGTATTTACGCAGGTAGTAGTGTCAAGTATTCAAAAAATTATGCTGTGTTCTCTTTAACTAACACATTGTCACACTGTGTGATGTTAACAAATTAAAATATTGATATCAACCGGTCCAGATTGTAGGATATGCTTCTGTTCTCTAGTCACATTCTGCAATTGGCTTGCAATCAACTGCAGCAGTTTATTTTATATTTTGATCTGGGCATGTGCCAGCAGCTCAAGCCTCTGTATATGCGCCAGTGAAGTGAGTTCAGAAAAACAAAGTATGCATCTTAGAAATAGTTTTCACATAAACCTTATGTCCAAACTCAGAATAATCTGAGCCTGATTTCAGACCTTTCATGTAAAAAAGATGAGGGAAATTGTTCTTGCACAGCATGTAGGCTGAATGTTTAAATTGAACTATTATATTAATCTAATTATTCACAATAATTGTATTATTGTGTGCATACTCAGTGCCAACCGTGTTCCTGTTGGTCAATCACCAGGATCGGCTCATAACACCAGCCACACACACTACACGATAAAGACCCAAAAATTCAGACACTGCTAGAACTTTGTCAGACCGTACAAAGCGGTACTTAAAATAGTGGAAGCCGTAGGAAGTGCAACTTTATCCATCTCAATGTGTATTCGGTAGGCCACGCTTTGAAAAACTACAAACCTCAGATGTCCCATTTCCTGGTTGGATTTTTCTCAGGTTTTCACCTGCCATATGAGTTGTTATACTCACAGACATCATTCAAACATTTTTAGAAACTTCAAGGTGTTTTCTATCCAATACTACTAACAATAAGCATATATTAGCATCTGGGACAGTAGGAGGCAGTTCACTCTGGGCACGGTATTCATCCAAAAGTGAAAATGCTGCCCCCTATCCCAAAAAGGTTAACCAGATTTCCAGATAACCATAATATCGAAGTTAACTTGGAGTCACGCAACATGGTGTGTGGTCTCCGACTCAGAGAAACAATGCTGTTTTAGGCTACAGATGAGATCTTGATGCTCCTTTCCAATAAAGAGGGTCTAATTCTGGTGACTTGATGCTTGACTGCAGTTTGACAAATATTCTCACTCTTATCCATAAATCTCATCATGTAGACTAGCCTACCCACACTGTATCTGCAAGTTGTTGGCTAGAGAGCATGTACAAAGACCAGAGTAGGAACATTTGCTATTTAATGCAACAGTTTGACTAAACTACCGGTAGAGTTGAAAATGCGATGGAAACACATGGAACTCTTTTTTTTTTTGTATATGAAAACTTAAGTGAAAAAGTAAACGTTTTTGTGCACTGTTATCACACAGATTTTTATCCGCAACAAGTCAGTTTGGTGAAAATGTACCACTGGTGGGTAAACGCGCATAAATCTGTCACAAATTAGCTACTGACCCATAATGTGTATGTTCATTTATTTCAGGTGGCAAGTATGTTCCTCGTGCCATTCTAGTTGATCTGGAGCCTGGCACGATGGACTCTGTCCGCTCGGGACCATTTGGCCAAATATTCAGACCGGACAACTTTGTCTTTGGTGAGCAAATGCTTTGAAATTGCAAATTCATTTCACATTACCATAGTAATATGCCTAGCCTACATCTCATTGCGTTACTTTTTGTTGTTTAAAGGACAGAGTGGTGCGGGTAACAACTGGGCAAAGGGCCATTACACTGAGGGAGCAGAGCTGGTAGACTCTGTCCTGGATGTGGTGAGAAAGGAAGCTGAGAGCTGTGACTGTCTTCAGGGTTTCCAGCTCACCCACTCCCTTGGAGGCGGCACGGGCTCTGGCATGGGTACCCTGTTGATTAGCAAGATCCGTGAGGAGTACCCTGACCGCATCATGAACACCTTCAGTGTGGTGCCCTCTCCCAAAGTGTCAGACACCGTGGTGGAGCCCTACAATGCCACCCTGTCTGTGCATCAGCTCGTGGAGAACACTGATGAGACTTATTGCATTGACAACGAGGCCTTGTACGACATCTGCTTTCGCACCCTGAAGCTGACGACTCCCACTTACGGGGACCTCAACCACCTGGTGTCAGCCACCATGAGTGGTGTCACCACCTGCCTGCGCTTCCCCGGCCAGCTCAATGCCGACCTACGTAAGCTAGCTGTCAACATGGTCCCATTCCCCCGCCTGCATTTCTTCATGCCAGGCTTTGCCCCCCTCACCAGCAGGGGTAGCCAGCAGTACAGAGCGCTGACGGTGCCCGAACTCACCCAGCAGATGTTCGATGCCAAGAACATGATGGCCGCTTGCGACCCCCGCCATGGCCGTTACCTCACCGTGGCCGCCATCTTCCGTGGCCGCATGTCCATGAAGGAGGTGGACGAGCAGATGCTGAACGTGCAGAACAAGAACAGCAGCTACTTCGTCGAATGGATCCCCAACAATGTCAAGACCGCAGTCTGCGACATCCCACCCCGCGGACTCAAGATGGCCGCTACCTTCATCGGGAACAGCACGGCCATCCAGGAGCTGTTTAAGCGCATCTCTGAGCAGTTTACAGCCATGTTCCGCCGCAAGGCCTTCCTGCACTGGTACACCGGAGAGGGCATGGACGAGATGGAGTTCACCGAGGCCGAGAGCAACATGAACGACCTGGTGTCTGAGTACCAGCAGTACCAGGATGCCACCGCCGAGGAGGAGGGCGAGTTTGAAGAGGAGGGAGAGGAGGATATGGGTTAGATGGATAAAAGGGATTTAAATCAATTTCAACTGCAGTCCATCCCTTGTTTCAGTTCGTTCTTTTATTCTCTTTCATTGCACAAAGAGCTACTGTCAGTGTTTAAGCTCTTGTAATTGCAATAAATCTTATCATTTTCAAAACTTGTTTGCGTTATTTTGTAGATGTAAAATATCAAATTGACGAGTAGTTTCTGAAAAACAGGAGACAAGATACATTTCTTTACAATAGTACATTTCTTGTTAAGTGCCTTTATAGATCAAGAAGCAGTAAAAGCATAAGCAAACATTTCTATAACACATTTGTTAATGTCTTTTTATAGTTGGTTACAGTGGGATTATAGTAAAACAAATGACCTTTTAGTGTTCTAGAAATTCTATTTAAGCTGCAACATACAAATTGCATGCTTGCTACAAGTCCAAGATCTTGCTCCCTCCAAGTTGCATTTTTAATGCTTGGTTTTCACATGCAATGTTAAATTGCTCTCATTTTGAGGGAAACCTTTTACAGAAGTGCTTGGAAGGCATTGGCCAGGAAAAAGGTTGGTCTATATTACAATACAGTGCACAGGGACAACTTGGGTTGGGGAACTTTAGGCTAGACATTGGTGGATGCCATTTTCTACCTCACATTAATTTGCATCTACATATTAGTTTCTATGTGCAACGGTATCTTCCATTGCGCAAACTAAAGTACATCCCACTCTTGAGATTCAGATCAGATAGGCACACTCGCAATAAAGCTGTCCTAGTTAAGTTGGTTGAGCCGAATTCCCACTAGTAACCAATTTATTAAATGAAGAATTCCCATCATTGTTACATAGGACCTAGGGAACATACCTTTTTGACAGATAATGCAATGCATGTATTCCTATTACTTTCAATCATTTGTCATAGCGAATGGCAGTTGTATGTGGGATTGCCATGACAAAACCTGCATTATGAACCTTCAGATGTTAGGTACCTAGTCTCTAGACAGACTGGTTGCCTCCCACAGTATTACAAATGTTTTGCCCGAGGTCTGGGATTTCCAAGAGTATTAAGCACCCAGAACATTTGCAAGTTGTACACATATTAAGCAATTGGTGGTGGTGAAGTAGCACTTGCATTCGTTTTCAACCATTACAGAATACAACTAACAAAATATAGACCTTTGAGATGTTGACAATGAGCAATTGAAAAGGTTGTCAGCATACCACAGTAAGTATGTTTTGTATGGGTAAAGATGTTCTTTTACCATCACCTGGTTTGGGGATTTAAAAAAAATACACACAAATTCAAAGATCTATTGTAAATTGTTTGAGATTTCACAATTTCTCTGAGTGTGGAACTTACTTGAAGGGCTTGCTGGTCATTAAATTGCCTTCAATAAAACTCCCAAACATACGTATTTGTGCCTACAATGTCCAATACACCCTAAATGTAATTTTAATAGACAGTTAAAATAGATGGCATAACTCCTTTGTGTATGGCTAATAACTACAGACTAAGTTTTGTTTGGGAGATTTCACAATTGAGTGCTGAACTTTCTTGAGGGGTTGCTGGTTAATAAACTGCCTTCAATGAAACTCCCAAACGTACGTATTTGTGCCTACATGAGAACGTGTGTTTCGCTAATGATCTAAATCCAATGCAGATTGTAGAATCAATTTGGGTTACTGACCATAGAGAATCTTTATTACTTTCAAATTCCCATATGACGACAATAGATTTCCATTAAACTGACCATTAAATAAAAATAATTTATCATATATATTAATATAATCAAAACAAAAACCTTTTCTTTTCTCTCAAAGAATGCATCTACATATAATCTGTTAATAATTTCCTTCAAGAAGGGTGGCTGTGGATCTGGACCCATTGCAGATTGTGCTGTAATGTACCCAACTCCATTTGGCATTACAAGATACAGCAGAAACAAATCTGGGACGAGGTTCCACCAAACCCTTCTCCTGCCACCCAAACATATTACTAGTAGCTCCCAAATCTCAGATGGCTTGTTCCCTTGGTTAAAAGCAATAAAAACCTGTCAAACACAGGTACCATCAAGCCTCAAGAAACAAGTTGAATCCCAAATGGTACCCTATTCCAGCTATAGTGCACTACTTTTGACCAGAGCCCTATGGGCCCTGGTAAAAAGTAGGGCACTATAAAGGGAATAGAGTGCCATTTGGACTCAACCACAGTGATCGTGTGGAGGCAGAATTAACCACAGTGATCTCAATCACTAACCAACTGCCACTAACCACAGACACTTTGATAAGTGTACATATATATCTGTATAATCTATATCTACGTAAAACAAAACAGTAGGGTATGAGCGGTGATGAGGACGCTAGAAGGATTCCGGTTGGTGCGTCGGAGATGGGTGTGTGTCTGCGGGAGAGGCCACTCCCACTACTCCCTGTCCATCAGGACTGAGAAGACCCAGCAGACCCTCGTCCATCTGCTCCAGTTCACTTTGGTCCAGAAGCTCAAAGTCCTCGTCCTCGATCGGTACAAACATGTCGTCCGGCATCTCCTCGGCACTCCTCTCAGACTCCGCAGCGACCACATCCTGGTCCTTTTCTGCCTCCTCTGTCTCGGCGACAGGGGCGGGGGGGCTTTCCAGGGCGCTGGGGGGCATGTCGGTGGGCAGGAAATCTGTGATGGATGGGACCTTACTTGCCTCGGTGGAGCGTAGCAGGGCCGACAGTGTGTTCTGTACCACGGTGGAGATTGCAGTGTTCACAATCTCCTCACTCAGGGCTTCCAGTGACTGCCTTGGGGCCTGGGATTCCCCTTCCCCCCCATGCACCACCACCTCCGCTCTCCCAGCACCCAGCAGTGGTCCCTGGTCCCCACCTGGCGGCCGTCCATGTCCGTTGAAGTGTGTGTTGACAAAGTGGAGCGGGGAGGCCAGGTGCTGGATGAGGAGGCTGGCAGGGCTCATGGGCTCCCCCTCCGAGGGCTCTCTTCCCCCAGCCGCAGCCCCGTCCCCTCGGCCCTGACCGGGGCCATGCAATGGGAAGTGGAGGAGGCTGTGCTCGATGGGGAACTCGTCAATCGAGGGGAATTCAGGTAGGTCCCGTAGGAAGGCCTCCTCTGGGTCACTGTGCACACTCTGCTGGTCCAGGTCTAAACAGTCAAAGGAGAGAGAGAGAGAGAGGATGGGGTTAAAGGTAGTCAGCAATGCATGAAGTAAATTGCAATATTGGGTTGACTTCTAAGAATGTGAATCGCAAGGCTGAACTTCTCTGCCGTTTTGGTCCAGCTGCTGTCACATTGAAGCAGCTTAAAGCTCGCCTGCACATGGCAAGATATTTTTTGCGAGTGAATATCTACAATATCCTGCTTGTGGTAACGCCATGTCGCTGAGTAGCCGTTTAATATGCAGTGAAAATGTCATTCTGATATATAGTGACTGAGGAAGGAGTCAACAGCATACAGTTGAAGTCTGAAGTTAACATACACCTTAGCCAAATACATTTAAACTCAGTTTCTCACAATTCCTGACATTTAATCCTAGTAAAAAAAAATCCCTGTTTTAGGTCAGTTAGGATCACCACTGCATTTTAAGAATGTGAAACGTCAGAATAATAGTAGAGAAAATTATTTACATTCAATTAGTATTTGGTAGCATTGCCTTTAAATTGTTTAACTTGGGTCAAACGTTCTGGGTAGCCTTCCACAAGCTTCCCACAATAAATTGGGTGAATTTTGGCCCATTCCTCCTGACAGAGCTGGTGTAACTGAGTCAGGTTTGTATGCATCCTTGCTCACACACACTTTTTCAGTCCTACCCACAAATGTTCTATAGGATTGAGGTCAGGGCTTTGCGATGGCCACTCCAATACCTTGACTTTGTTGTCCTTAAGCCATTTTGCCACAACTTTGAAAGTATGCTTAGGGTCATTGTCCATTTGGAAGACCCCTTTGCGACCAAGCTTTAACTTCCTGACTGATGTCTTGAGATGTTGCTTCAATATATCCACATCATTTTCCATCCTCATGAAGCCATCTATTTTGTGAAGGACACCAGTCCCTCCTGCAGCAACGCACCCCCACAACATGATGCTCCAAATCCCCATGCTTAGAGGCACTGAGTTTGAAGGTAGGCCTTGAAATACATCCACAGGTACACCACCTCCAATTGACTCAAATTATGTCAATTAGCCTATCAGAAGCTTCTAAAGCCATGACATAATCCAAGCTGTTTAAAGGCACAGTCAATTTAGTGAATGTAAACTTCTGACCCACTGGAATTGTGATACAGTGAAATAATCGGTCTGTAAACAATTGTTGGAAAAATTACTTGTGTCATGCACAAAGTAGATGTCCTAACCGACTTGCCAAAACTATAGTTTGTTAACAAGAAATTTGTGGAGTGGTTGAAAAACGAGTTTTAATGACTCCAACCTAAGTGTATGTAAACTTCCGACTTCAACTGTATGTCTAACATCGGGTTATATGCTAGGGACGGGCATTTGAAATGGCTTCACGATTAGAATAATATAGATTTTTCAGATAGTCTAAATACATGTTTTAAAGAGTATTATTTTTTAAACTTCAATGGAGACCTGCTTGCTTAACTTGAGAGCCGGTGCACTGCGCTCTGCTTGGACGGGTGGGGGAGGGACGATAGGGGAGCAGGGGCCGGTGTGTGTGACAGTCTGTGTGTGGGGCATGGAGGAGGGGGAGAGAGAGAGAAAGTTGGCAAACCGACAAGCTAGTTAGACACTTGTTGCTGCCATAGGTTATCTATCATACCATCTGCTAGTGTCCGTCTTGACTGCATCTAATCTTTGTAAAGAAACTAGCTACAGTAGCCAGTTAAATTAGCCAGCTAACTAGCTAAAGTAGCAAGGCTTATTGAGGCATCCTTGTGTACAACAACTCCATTCATATGAAACAACAGCCTACCAGTTGGTTGATCATTGTAGCCCAATTCCATTTTGCATTGAATAGAAATCTCCCACTTCACTTGCTATACACATGGAGCCTCTGACTGTGGTGCGGCTTTGATTGACCGACAATAATAACACGCTAGGCGAGCATTTGTTTTAAACGGGGCAAAACATTTTTGCTTCGGTTTGCACTAATGAACACACACCATTCCTTTTCTTTTGAATCCAAGTTGCACAAGACAGATACTTTGGAGGAAGGGCCTGCTGTGCTTGGGTACCTACCTTCACAGACGTCTGTGAGCTGTGGGGTGGTAGCTCTGGATACGGAAAACCCCCCACTCTCCAAAATGGATGCTTCCTCGTCAGACAGCTCCGAGTCAGTGATGGCCATTGCCAGGGCGGTGGTCTTTGCATCCACCTGACCAATGACAGCACCATTGTTCTTTAGTGAAAGGCTCTCGACAGAACCCATTCTAGAGCCCAATCAGGTTATTACAAAGTCAAGCCATAATATTTTCTTATCCTCTCAATTGTGAGGAAATGTCAACAATCAAACATGAATTAAACCACATTCTGTAAAAAACTGAAACTAATATTTTGCCTTTCATTGAGGGGAATATCTTGGTTGAGTACAAATAATCTCTCATTCCTCCTGAAGTGTACGCTTGTTCTATTCCAGACATATTTAAAAGCATTAGATTTATAGGCATGGGCTAGAGGGAGTTTCCATTAACGTTAATTTCCTTTCAAATCCATAAGGGGAAGTGAACATGTGTATATTGCTAGGGAAAAAGGAAAGATTATTGGGATGCAACACGTGTCTAATTTTGAATCAGCCAAACCATTGAATCAGCTAAATTATTTGACAAGTCTCATGGAATGTAGGCTGCTAATGTAGGTTGAATGATAGAACAGCTATTTCAATGTTAAAATGTTATGGGATGCATTTTCTCCATTGTTTTTGGTGGTAGGCCACTCTGGTAAGACTATATTATGCTAAAATAGCCATAGTAGTGTACTTGGCCACTGTTAAAAAACTAACTTAAAGCATGTACAGCCTCAGTGTTCACAGTAAATGCGCACTGGAAGTTGCACAGAATTTTCACAACATTCAAGTTTGCGCTCAGCAGACCTGAAATTTGCTCAGTGACAACATTTGAGGGAACATTGCCCCCAACCCTAATTCTAACCTTAACCCCCTAGAAATAGCCTTTCTCCCTTGTGGGGGCCGACAAAATGTCCCCAGTTGGTCCAATTTTTGTTCTGGCCCTCACAAGTATAGGTAAATATGTCCATACAAACAACACACGACCCTAGTGTAAGATGGCAGACGGCGTGGTGCTTACCAGTGGGGCAAAGCAGGATAGCTCCTCCTCGCTCTCGCTCTCTGTCTCAGCCCTGGGCTCATCCCCTTCCTCCACCTCCTTCTTCACCTCTGCAACACACACACAGTTTAAAATGTAACTGGAGGATCCAATAAGTTGATTTTAAGACATTCAAATGTCACTTGGCGTACAATTTAATACAAATTGAGGTCTGCACGCGCCACACCAGCTAATATTCTTCACCAGAAATGAGCCCATGTTGGCAACAGTCGTATTTTTAGGGCTGTCTCTTTCAAAGGTGGCTCATTATCAGGCAGGTGTGCTCTTTCAGCAACGAGCCTGACGAATGTAGTAGTTTAGTGGCTACTGGCTAGACTAGATGGCTAAAGCATGGGGTTGCCCATCTGCATTTGTTAGGCTACCCCAATGGGCTAATCATTAACTAAGTCTCCAGAATTTTAGCTTTGATTTCAACACCAGCTTAGTATATTGATACTCAATACCATAATGATTCAAAAAATGCCTTACAAAAGGTCAAATATACAGCACTGTTACTATATAAAACACATGGTCAACCAGAGAAAGGCAACTGGGCGTGCAGGCTTTTGAGTCAGCACTGTTCAACACACCCAAGTCAGCTTAACAAGGTCGCTTTGTAGAATCTGGTTTGTTAGAGTGGGGCTGGGACAAATGTCTAGACACACAGTAGCTCTTCTGGAGGTATTATGCTTTGACAGACTACAACCAAAAAGGTGAAGAAAATAACTCCCTCGTGAAATGAATCAGGTATCAAATGGTTTGAGCTAAGGTAGCTAAGTGGGAGGGCTCTAGACGGACTTTCCAGTGGCAAGTAAAGAAGTACGCCATTTCATCTAACATATTCATGGAGTGCATGATGGATATTTTGATGTGCAATTTTTCAAAATGGGATCCAGAATAATTAGATATGTTTTTTGTCTCTTTTTATGGTGAATGTTCCTGTATATTTGCATATTGGCCTTGGTGATCGACTATGCTACATCATTTACCAACTGAGGAAGTGGGAACTCAAAACACATTAGCTAGATTGCTAAATCTAAATATGATATTGTTTCTTTAGCCATGCAATTGATCTAACAGTAATTGTAATGTCCTACAAAAACGTTTCATTGGTAGCCTACTTGATGCATTCATCGCAAATGGTGCACTCCGCTCCGTTGGCGAATCATCTCAATTTACATCCTGCGTTTGTAAAGTGGTTTTTCCCCTCCTTTAGATTGACAGTTCCAAAATAATTGTTCCTCAAATAAAGCTGACTCTTAACAGTAACAGTAGTTGTTGGAAAAACTGTCTTTCACGCAATTATATTTCGAAATGTAGCTCAACTTGCAGTATGCTTGCACTGAATACACAGAATACATCTCTCCCTTCCCCTTGTGTGCAAAGAGGGGAGCGGGAGTGAGAGCCAGCAGCGAAACAGGGACAGGACAGATACTTTCATTGCAGGAAGCAGGTTAATCAAATAATGGTTTTAGACCCCCCACCCCCAATAAAAATAAATCAGCAGGACTGTTGTGTAGCCTAATCAAAGAAATTACAAACATAAGCAAAATTGCTTCAGTACAAGGAGGGCGTCTGTAATTTTCGGTTTATCGTCCCAGCTCTAGTTAGGGTTGTCTATCAAATGGCATAGGCTACCTTGGCTCTCTCTGGCAACGATGTGACTCACGGAGGCGAACTTGTGGATAGGTCTTGAAAGAGTATTATTTGAAGTTCAATTGTGTTTGTTTTTCCCGCGGTGGCAAAAATGAAGCAGCTGCACAATATAACGGAAACACTGTAGTCATCTCTGTTGCATTTTTTAAAGTCCTTTAAAAGCACAATTTAAGACCTTTTAGGATCCGTGGAAACCCCAAATCCTTACATGTCTGAAAATAAACGGGTTCGGGTTCTGAGAATAGGAAATATATTTATTAATGTCACTGATGGAGTTCTGAGGTTTAGAGGGTCTACACCAGAAGTTAAGGGTTATAGGAGGAAGGTATACAATGTGTGCAATTAAGCTTGGAATGTGTTGAGTGCAGGGATCGATTACACATCCTACAGATGTGTAGGAGGAGACTCCGCCTATGAGGATCGGTTAAATATCAGTGCTTGTGTGAAAATGTTTTTGTCTGAATGCAGCTAGATTGACCCTCTGGGCAGAATAAACTTGGTTAAGCTTTCATCATGTCTGTTGAGTGTTTTACTCTGGGAATTAGAATCTAACACCAGGCAACCCTGACGTTCAGTGTTCACAGCCAGAGAGGGGACCTGGTGACGTGAATGGCGGAGGGCACACACACCAAACACACACACACACACACACAAACACACAGTAAACTCACTCCTCTTATCATGCTTGTGGTGCTGCGTGTCTCCCTTCATACTGTAGTCCAGTTTCATCAGGATGGGCTCCAGGCCCGTGTACATCCGCTGGATCAGCTCGTGGTACACCACCAGAGGCCACACCAACACACTCAGCGCTGGGCACAGGACAAAAAAACAACCCTAACGTGGCACTTCAATGGCTTTTGACTCACCATGACAAGCGCAGCATCCGAAATGGCACCCTTTTGCCTACATAGTGCACTACGTTTGATCAGAGCCCATAGCGTTCTTGTCAAAAGTAGTGCACTATATAGGGAATAGGGTGCCATTTAGAATGCACTCAATCTTCAGTGTAAACCAGAGAAAGGGATATATTCAGGGTCGTATTCATTAGTGAACACCGTAGCAAAACATTTTGCAACGGAAACCATTTACTCCAAACGCTACAACGTTGCAAATGTCTGGCTACTGTGTGCACTATTGACTACGACCCTGGAATACTGAGCTTCACAAATGGCCAAATCACAATACATTTCTAGGTTGGGGAATGGCAACACTATAAATGGTGGTATGAAGGTTGCATTTAGAAGTTATTGGCAATAACTTTGGTTGGCAATTGTTATGCAGTAGCACTGCTTTTCTTACAGACAACCACACCCATTGGCATACTGGTTGGTTGGCTGCCTTTGTGAAAAAAAAGGGAAAAGGATTGAAAACGCAAGGCAGCTCACCGATGATATAGGATATCATGATTCCTGGTACGTAGTGTCCCACCACAGCGAGCACAGAACAACCAGAGCACATCATGGCACAGAACTGGAGGGAGAAAAGAGACGCAGTGCCATTAAACCTGCAAGTTGGCTGAAACTAGAGTAGGGGAGGGACGACTACTTCAGCATCAGCAAATACCTCTTCAGATCAGAGGAGGATGGTGGGAGGAGCTATCGGAGGAGGCTCGTTGTAATGGCTGGAATGGGATTCATGCAACGGTATAACATATGGAAATCACGTTTTACTACGTTCCATAAATTCCATTCCAGCCATTAATGAACTCGTCCTCCTACAACTCCTCCCACCAGCCTTAATCCTTCAGATATACAAAAAAATATGCAACTCAAGCAATTTAATGTTTTGATAAACCATGACTGAGGCACTTAACAACAATATGGTAATTTAGCCGTTGCTTTAATACACTTCAACCTACAGATACCAAATGACACAATCAGTACATGTGGCCAACGTGGGAATCGAACCCACAACCCCGATGTTGGAGGCAATGAGCTCTAACCCACTGGGCCGCCATCAAACCCAACATACCTTTCCGTGGTTCTGCCTTTTGTACTGCAGCATCTCCTGGACGTAGAGGCAGCAGTAGAGGTAGCTCTCCACCAGGTGGTGGCTGAGCTCTGGAATGCTGAGGAGCCGGGGTTGCACACTCATGGCCTCTCTGCAGTCAGAGAAAGAGACCGTGGGATGAACAAATGAACACAAGCAGTACTAAGCCAGACCTAAAAAGCTTCAAGCGTCTCAGAGTAGGAGTGCTTATAATAGATAGGGTGAGCCTGATCCTAGATCAGCTCTTCTACTACTCTTTATAAATATGTGCCCTGGTGCTATTGACAGGTACAGAGCACCAAACAAGTAGGGAAAACGCCTGAATAATCACATGAGTCACTATAACAGTAAAGTGCTTGAAGGTGTTATAGGAGCAGGGTGGAGTAGGATGTGTTTAAAGGCCCAGTGCAGTCAAAAATCGTGATTTTCCTGTGTTTTATATACACACGCACATTTCCACACTACGAGGTTGGAATAATACTGTGAAATTGTGCAAATGATGATAATGCCCTTTTAGTATAAGAGCCGTTTGAAAAGACTGCCTGAAATTTCAGCCTATTTTGGTGGGATGGAGTTTTGGCCTTCAATGGTGACATCTCCATGCAGTAAATGATTGAATACACCAATAAGAAACAGTTCCAAACCTCTCTGCCAACAACAATTAATGTTACATTTCCCTCCCCACTCAGACCACTCCCAGACAGTCCTTGCTACATTTTTGTTGATTAATCACATTAAGGTACTTAATTGTTACCCAGAAATGATTTGACACAGATTAAAAACAGCTGCATTGGACCTTTAACTGAGTCAAGAGGTGTACCTTTCCAGTGGGTTGGCCTCAGGATACTGAACTGTAGCAGAGAGAGTAGACAGGAGAGATTTTTTCCATCTAAGTCCAACATCATCAACAATACATTTTAGACTTCATAGAATAGCCTTGGGAATCAAAGTCATCAGAACAATGACATGTAAAATCAAATCTAAATCCACAACATTCAACCATCTTATCAAAGCGTGACCTGTACCAGCATTTCAGACTTCACACTGACCCCAACACACCCCCCTGAGTCAGGGGTGGGTGTTGCAAGAGTAATGCATGCATGCACCTACTATGCACTTACTTACCGGTTGTAAGAGGTAATTTATGCTTCCATCTCTCCAGCTGCATGAGCCCTAGAATGGAAAGACTCAGGAGGAAGAGAGGACGCAGGGACGTCGAAGACAGAAGCCTGTAAAACACACATGAAAACAACCCATGCCATTTTAAAATGTTCCTAGCTATTTGCTAACGTTAAGTAGCCAGCTAGCCACAGGAGTGAATAGACTGTCAGCTAGCCCCCTGTCCTGGTTCAGGACAATACATGAAACAGAACTGTCAATTTGGCCACGTTCAGTTGGTAAACGTTGCAGATATAAATGCCATGAATACAGCCATCATGATTCCTTGGTCTACATGTCGGAGAGGCATGTTTGTTCTACATTTACACATTTCTATCCGAACGCTCCAAAACGTCTTGTTAGCAAGGTAGCTAGATTAGACAGCTGTCAACTAGGTACTGCTATTTCAAAGATAGCTAACTTGTAGCTAATGTACGGTATTTGGCTAAACGTTATTCATTTAATTGATACTAGCAGGGTACATTTTGGCATGCTAAACTACCAACTGACAGCGTTAAATAGGTAATTAGCCACCGAGCTAGCGTCGCTGTCGTCCGAGGGATTATAGATGTCTCGCTGTCATTCAATCTAGCGACACTACAGCAAGTAGCTAGCTGGCGTTACTACTACCAAGCTAAAACAGTCGCGACAGTGCATCTTCCCATTCCAGGGCAACATCACCGATGACATGAGTGATTCTTACTAATGATTTTAGCATTACCAGAACAAGGTGTTCAGCGTGAGCGCAACAAAGATGCTGTAGAGCGGCCTTTCCCAAACAAGCAGCCTCTGCACCCATAACAGCAACAGCTCATATTGCGATAGCCAGCTTTGAAGACGCTCTCGCAGTTGCACAAGCTCAGGGTTCTCGTCCCCACATACTGGCTCTGATCCTCCGGCAGGGAACAGGTCCTCGAGGACGGCAGAGGAAAAAACCGAGGGGCGTCTAGCCTCCTCTCCGCTCGCCATTTTTCCCCCCCACTTTGTTATGTTGTTTTGGTGATCACGGGGTATGGATAGGCGGATAGATCCACGCAGGCCCGTCACTGTTAACCCCCCAAAAAGTAGGACCCCGACGTTACTGCTCGTCACTAGTTACCACAGCCACAATGTCATAAACCCCGCCCATTTCTACTATCGCTCTTCTTCAAATGTGATTTTAAATTTAACCCCAACCACCCTGGTAATCTTATGCCTAACCTTAATTTATGACCAAAGCGGAAAATGTGTTTTTCATTCATTCTTACTATGCAGTCATTTCTTACTTTGTAGCTGTGCTATCTAGTGGACACACAGTTTACTGGATCAGCATGTCACGTGCTTCCTTGTTTACTGCCCTCTTGGTTTTGCGAAAGCAATAGCTATTTACTGACATCTGCTGGATAAAGTGGATACTGCTATCCACTGATTCGTAAAATACAATTCATATTTCTTTCTCCACTTCTTACCCTGAAAAGCTTACATAAAACAGTGAAATCCATTGTGCAAGTCCATTATAAAAAAACAATTAAAATGGATTAGAACATGTTTAATAAAGCACAAATTCAGCGCAACACAAAGTAACACAAACTTACATCATCAATTTGATAAAATGCAACTAAGGACTATTGTGTTTTATTGAACTCAACTGATACAGTTGATTGTTGCGGATTATGTTTCTCTCCACAGCAGTACGATGACATTTTGAAAACGGTCTCCCTTTTCATCCACTTCACATTGTTCTCTAGTGATCTCAGTTTGATTTGCTTGAAATCTCTGGACAAGAAAAAACAACAGTGGAGATGCAATATGATCAAAGATTGGAATGATTATAACCAAAGCATATGATTAAAAAAAGGTTGTGTGCATTATATCAGCATAAATGTAGATAATACGCTCCATTACAGATCCTTGCCATAGACACAAACCAATCTGAAAGATGCAAATGTACAACACGGTTGCATCCCAAATGGCACCCTATTACCTATATATAGTGCACTACTGACCTGAGATAGACTAGTGTCCTGTCCAGGGGCTGTACTTGTCTATCATGCTGCCTCACGCTACAGAAACAGGAGATAGGCTCGTGCTCCTATGAGCTGTTCCGGCTTGCACAAGCCAAGATATTTTTTTAAACTTTTCAACCTGAGCCCTATGGACAATGGTCAAAAGTAGTACACTACATTACACGGGATAGGGTGCCATTTGGCACGCAGATCAAATTGGATATCATCACATCTTTATGCAGATACATCACCACATTCCTCTAGTGCCATACTGTAACTTTAAGCTACAGCTAGTCCATTAGAATGTCAACCACAAAGGCTTGGAATCTTCAAGATTCCACTCCTTCTGAACATCATTGGATTTATCCTGCGCCCCATGCATCAGGCAAGCAGGGAACGATAGGTCAGAGGTCATCATCATCACCCTTTGTGTGTGTGTGCGTGTGTGCCCACTTGCATGTTGGTGCTTCGGGGTTGATACGTGGCTGAAGACAGCCAGTCAGCGTGTCTGACAGCCAGTCAGTGAGCTGGAGGGATTGGGGAGAGGAGAGAAAAAGGGTGTACCTACCTGGGCCGGGGAGGTGGGGCTAGAGGTTGGAGAGAGAGATGATACCCCTGCACACGTCCTCTTTGTCCACCAGGACCAGCCGATGGACCTGAGGGGAAAGGATGGGAACAGGATGAGGAGTGGAAGGGGGGGAGGAGAGGATGGAGAGAGCAATGGGGCAGGATGGGGGGTAAGACGGGGACAGGATGGAGAGAGGATGGAGGGCACGATTGGGAGAGGATGGGGACAGGATGAGGACAGTATGGGGAGAGGATGGATAGTGGATTGGGGCAGGATGGGGTAGAATGGGGAGAAAATTGGTGCAGAATGGGGAGAGGATGGGGCAGGATGGGAGTGTGTGGCAGGAAATGGTTGGCCGTGGTTACACAACAAGGGCGTACCGGTAGTTAAGTAGAGTAGAGCAGAGCAGTAAGAAACAGAGGGCTATAACCTATACAGTCTACAGTTAATACATTGAAATACATAAAAATACTAGTGGCCTAATGTCACAAACTTTCATAACTCTATTTATATTTCATTGTGTGGGCTAATAGAGCGAAATGTTACAGCATGGCATAACCCATTACTTTGATGTATTTTTTAAAACAAACTCATAGGTGGAGTGGAGAGGCAGGGCCACTGTGACAGAGGACATGACCTGGGTCATATTCAGTAGAGCACACCATAGCAGAAATAACACGTGTTTCTAATTGGACACGTTCAGGTAGTCCCTCCCTGTTGCAGTCTGTTGTCTTCCATTTGGTGCCTGATGAACACAACCCTGGGAGGAGAGCAGAGTGGGACACTAACCTCAGCCTTAATGATGCGATCGATGACGGTCTCCAGGGGTCTCGTCAGGGAGGCACTTGACCACGCCCTCGACGAAACAGCAGCGCCGTCGGATGGCCTCCTCATGGTACATGTTCAGGTTGTTGTATGTCTTCTGGGCGGCCAAATTCTGTCTCCGAGAAGAAGAGACGAGGAGAGGAGCGGCGAGAACAATTCAAATGTACACAACGCACCAAACAAAGACACGAAGGACTTGATTTTGTGTAGTTTTCAGGTGAATTAAACTGTAAAGGGCAGTTTTGGGGTACTTAAAATCACATCAAATCTGGAGTAGAGAGCCACCACCTTGCCTTGGTGTAGAAAGGACAGTGAGATACACAGCCTACCTACATCTTACAAGTCAAACTTTATTTTGAAGGGCACCTAAATAAGGACAGACACACATACTGTATGAGTCAGTGTTCGACTTTGAACTAAAGATGAGGTTAACCCACCTTGCTCGTTTACTACGGGCAGTGCGGAGACCCTCCTCTCTACAAACAGAGATAGGGCATCGTAGACTGAGGCCGTCTGCTGGACCGTGGCAATGTTCCGGAATGTCCCGATCCCAACGTCCTGGATCGTCTTCTGCATGAAGCAGGGTTTTGGGACTGTCTCGTTCTGCGTAGAGTACTTTAAAAAAAAAAAAAGGAACACAAGGAATGTAAAAGCAACACAAACAGTTCACAACACCACTGAAATGGATGCCCAAAATGATACGAGCAAAAACACAGACATCTTCAAGTCATGTCGTCTTACAAATATATGGAGAAACTTGAGTGTGTGTGAGAATGTGTAAGACATTTCCGGACACGGGATCGATAACCGGCAATCTGTGGATCTTATACCTCAGTAGGGAATAGATGGCGTCGAAGAGGCTGCAAAGGAGAGGAGGGGAGACTAGTCACTGTGTCAATAGTCACTGTGTCTAACCCTGGAGAGCACAACCAACATCCACTCCTGGGTCATGTTGCAAAAATATTGTGCTACATTGTGCCCTACTGAACACAACCCTGAACAATGCCTGTAATTGACTGAATCCCAGCCTCAATTTCCTTGGTCTATCACTCATTAAAAAAGTTATCAGCAAAAGTAACAACTCAGACAAAGCCAGGTGACAGGAGTTGGTTTGACTGAGAGCTGAGTAGATTCCCCTGGCGTCTGGAGTGATACTGTGAAGACAGTGGGTGGAGTATTGCAGGTGCACATCTGCAGACAGAGAGAAATAATCGGAAGGGAAAGTTACAGAAAGACATGTACGTAAATACCATAGACATAGAACACTGTATCATTTGCCTTCTCTAGCTTTGAAACTTGAATGATTCACCTCGCCAAGTTCCAATTTGATGCCTCTCCAGCTCATTCATTTGAACCTGTGGGAGGGGGGAAACATATTGGACAACTTATATTACGAATGATGTCTGTGTTATTCACACAACCACGATCTTGTCTCCATTGAACACGCTTTTTAGTCCAGGACAAGGCTTAAAGGGATAGTTCATACAAATTACAAAAGGGTTTCCTTACCCTGTAAGCAATTTATGGACAAGGCAAGACAGCAATCCATGCTTTGGTTTTGTTTACCTGGTCACTGTCACCAAAGGCTAACATTTAAGAATTTTGGTCAAAAAATCAATGCTGGTCAATATCCCCGTTATTAGCATTTTTCATGTCCAAATCATCTTAAAGCACGTTTATTGAGCTACAAAATCCATTTCAGACACATTGGGATGATTTGGACATGAAATGTGAAACATTCTTATGCCTGGGATATTGACTTGCATTTGGTTAAAATACACACCAATGGGGACCTGTAGTAATGATGGAGAATGTTGATGAAATCTGTTATAGTCAGCATACCTGTGAGGACAGTAGAGACAGAGAGAGAGCTCTTATCACTATTGGCCTGGACATGGACATGTTTTAGGACAGCAGGAATGAGGGGGCCGCACATAAAATATTGCTGCAGGGAAAAGGGAAAAGGGAAAACTGCTATAATTGTAGCTGTGGTTACAGGAAAGAGGACTTGAAATGTCATACCAAAAGGGACCATGACCTTTCCCTTGGGACGTGGAGGGGGATTAAATATCTGGGTTGAGTTCAGCAGGAAGAATATGTTCTAAAATGGGGAGGCATTACGTGAATTTGTCCAATAAGAACACCGATTCTTGGTTTCCTGTAACCTGTTGTAAGACGTTTTGCTGCGATGTGCCCTACTGAACATGACCCTGGACTCTTTTTCCTTCTTCTTTCTCCCCCTTATTCTGTATTGTTCAGTTTCAACATACAAGTGAGTTACAGGACATTGGACTCTTACTTGTAGTGTTGTGTCAAATATGACCAGTTTACAGCTGGTTGGAATGGTCTCATAGCAGCAATGACTTTTCATGAACTTCATGTACATCTCAGCATTGGCCTCTGAAGTTATGGGGAGGTGGAGTGGGGACAAGGTTATACACACACACACACACACACACAACACACACACACACAGAGACAGTTATAGATCCCCTATACAGCTCATTCCACGAAACAGACACACAAGTGTACATGCACACACAAGCACTGAAGGTTACCTGAATTACCTGCATTCTTCGATTGTTCACGCATCTCTTGAAACGAGATCTAGACCAACAGAAAAATACACCAACAACCTGAATCACTCCATAACACCTTGATAATAGTGCTCTAAAATCTGCTGGAATGAACCTTCGAGGGAAAAACACTCAGGATCAAGGTGAACTAAGCTCTAAACCAAAAACGCTGTTTTTACAATCCAATAGACTTTTTTTACCCCAGCTTTATTCCTAGTAGTCCTAAATGTTTCAGTCCTACACACACTTCTCAAACACAAATCCAGCCAACTGTTCCATGACCTACCTGCCTTATAAGTATTCTCTCTATGAAAGAGTTGGGCACTACGCACCCAACAACAAAACGCTAGGTCCTGCTACACGCAGGCTCCTCTCCCCCTGCCTATCCCACAAACCAGTTGGGTCTATATTAGGAGCAGGAGTCTCAAGTGGTATGCAGAGGGCCAAGGGGATGGGGGCGGGGTTGAGGGGAGAGGCGCAGGCAGAAGAGGGGTGGGTACATTCTTCTCTGACATATTCTGCATAGTTTCTGTGTGGATTTTGGGACGATTACAGTGTGTTGTTGATGTGGTTCCTGAGTTGTGTAAAACATCCTGCCAGGCATTGTAACTGATCTGATATTTTGCACAGAAGCACAGTGTCAGAAATGCTCACGCAGACTAGGACTACATGAGGCACAGCAGTCAAAATGACGTGTTGTGTTGTGATATGGATATGTGCCGAAGTAGAATGCAATAGAGGTGCTGCGTGTTTGGAAAGATGTGCCATGACTCTGGTGATGGGTGCAACAATGTTGACTGTTTTGATTCAGCTGTAATGGCTTCCTGTTCCCATTGGCATTGTCTTGTTCATTATTTGCACAAGCTTGAGGACAGCAGCAATGAAAGGAAATGAGGTGAAGTACACTATGTTGCGCAAAGTTGTTGCTGGGAAAATGTCCTTGATTCCTCACATGCACTCTCCTTCTCAGAACACATTGGAGAAGATTGGGGCTCACATTCACAAAGAGTCTCAGAGTAGGAGGGCTGATCTAGGATCAAGTTTAGCCTTTTAAAATCAAATCAAATCAAATCGTCTGTCACATGCACCGAATACAACCTTACAGTGAAAGGGTTACTTACCAAGCCCTTAACCAACCAATGCTTTAAGAAGTGTAAGAAAAATAAGTGTTAGGTAAAAAAATAGATAAGTAAAACATTTTTTTTTTTTTTAAGTAACAAATAATTAAACCGCAGCAGTAAAATAACAATAGCGAGGCTATATAAAAGGGGTACCGGTACAGAGTCAATGTGCGGGGACACCGGTTAGTCGAGCAAATTGAGGTAATATGTATGAGTTAAAGTGACTATGCATAGATAATAAACAGAGAGTAGCAGCAGCGTAAGAGGGGTCTGGGTAGCCATTTGATTAGCTGTTCAGGAGTCTTATGACTTGGGGGTAGAAGCTGTTTAGAAGCCCTTTCTACCTAGAGTTGGCTCTCCGGTACCGCTTACCCTGTGGTAGCGAGGAGAACAGTCTATGACTATGGTGACTGGAGTCTTTGACAATTTTTAGGGCCTTCCTCCAACACCGCCTGGTATAGAGGTCCTGGATGGCAGGAAGCTTGGCACCAGTGATGTACTAGGCTGTACGCACTACCCTCTGTAGTGCCTTGAGGTCAGAGGCCGAGCAGTTACCATACCTGGCAGTGATGCAACCAGTCAGGATGCTCTCGATGGTGCCGCTGTAGAACCTTTTGAAGATCTGAGGACCCATGCAGAATCTTTTCAGTCTCCTGAGAGGGATTTATCATGCCCTCTTCACAACCGTCTTGGTGTGTTTGGACCATGACAGTTTGTTGGTGATGTGGACACCAAGGAACTTGAAGCTCTCAACCTGCTCCACTACAGCCCCGATGATGAGAATGGGGTCGTGCTCAGTCCATGCAGTCGTGAGTGAAAAGGGAGTAGAGGGGATTGAGCATGCACCCAAGGGGGCCCTGTGTTGAGGATCAGCGTGACGGATGTGTTGTTACCTACCTTTACCACCTGGTGGCGTCCCGTCAGGAAGTCCAGGATCCAGTTGGAGAGGGAGGTGTTTAGTCCCAGGGTCCTTAGCATCTAGATGACAATAAGAGGTGAAACCTGATCCTTGATTAGCAGTCCTTCTCTGAATTGCTTTGTGAATACAGCCCACAGGGTAGGAACCCCATATATTCTGCTCCACTGCATTTGAGGAGACGAAGAAGTGAGGAATGAAAGAAATACAATTGAGATTCCAAAGATGATGGCTTAGGTGACAGTGCCTTAGCCTGGTCCCAGATCGGTTTGTGCAGTTTTGACAAAGACTGTGTGAATTGGTAAGACAGCCCAAACAAATCTGTGACCAGGTTAATGTCGCCTTGCTTGACACCACACATGCAGATCAGCGCCTTTGCAGTTCCCTAGATGTGAGCTCAAATGGCATATTGCTTTCTAGGGTGTGTGTGTGTGTGTGTGCGCGTGCCAAGACTGAGCTATTCATCTCACAATGTTGACAACTCACATTACATACCGTCTGTCAAAGTGGACAGCAATACAGACACAAATGACAAATGAAAACCAAACCTTTTAAAGGGTCAAACATTTTATTACAGATTTCTACACATTGAATGTTTTGTACATTGTTTACAAAATTCAAGGATTTCATGCTTCAAAATCTCAGGCCGATTTGAAAAAAAGTTTTATTTAGAAACGTGTCAATGTAAAACCAAGTCAAATGTTCAAATAATCATAAATTCCCTAGCAAGAAACTATCTTGAGTAGAAAAATATGAGAAGCGCTAACTGTTTTTCCAGGATGAGATACATAGAAAGAGTATGACTTAGAATTTACATCCCCATTCAAGAATGGATATCCCCATTCGAGCAATTCTATTTCTATGCAGAAAAGAAGACATTTTCCATTTTTGAGCAGGAAGAGAAAACAAAATGGTGTACGAGTGACTTTTACTGTTGGTCAGGTCTCCCTGACCAAATGGGTATGTTAAAGAGGGATACTAATTAATTGCAAAAATTGAAAAACAGATCTAAAAAAATAAAATTAAAATTAAAATGTTTTAATGAAAAATTGTGTTTTGCACAATACAACTCACCCATATGAGGATGTTAGGATTCCATGAAAAGGTTATTGGATGAAAATTGCAATCATTAGATACATTTCCAAAACAATCATGTTTGATGTCAGGCGCCATCGTATTCAAAACTCTTATTTAAAAAACAAAGGGAAACAGTAGACTGGTTATGACCCATTTCAGTTGCGTGGCATTCTGTTGGAAAAACATGAAATCAGAGAGAGCCACTGCATTCTGTTGGAAAAACATGAAATCAGAGAGAGCCACTGCATTCTGTTGGAAAAACATGAAATCAGAGAGAGCCACTGCATTGTCATGGTAAAATAAATAGTTACTTGAAAAAAAATGAAAAAAAGGCTACACTCTCAGAGATGCATCTCACCCAGTGCTATCAGAGTTCAGGGTCATGTTCAGAAACAAATGTTCATTTACTGTTGCAAAGCGGTCTAAAGCATTTCGCTACGATGTGACCTAATGAACAAGACTTAAGGGGCAGCCATACTGAGATATGAATTTAATGTTTTTTTCCCCCACAGGAATAATACAAATAATTGAATCTCTACTGTTGTTCAGTGCAGGGACCAGTAGCCATCTGTGGCTTTGCTGGTCTAGTTATTATTAACAAACTCCCAAAAAAGCATAAATATGTTAACATTTTAAAAATAACTGCAATAACTGAGAAAAATAAGGACCCAAAGACATGGCAAATCAAATGTAGGCAAGCTAGTTGTCTCTAGCTTGAGTGCAAGTCTGTATGTGCCATCAATCCAACTCCTTGTCACTCGCTCATTGTCATGCAATGTTTGGCTTGACAAGGAGAGCAAGAGTTGGCAAGAGCACAAAAAGATCTGGCACCAGGCTAAATTGACTCCCTTCTTAAAGCACTACAGTTCCTTACTTAGAAAGCAGCCTTGCTTTTGTGGAGACAACTTACTTTCTCAACATTCTCAAATGGCTATGATGTCACATCAAAACTGAACTCTTCCATCTAACAACATGACTTAGCCCAACCACCACAATCCCCCCATTTTCAAACATAGGTAAAGTGTAGGTAGCCTGGGTACCAGTCTGTTTGTTCCATCATTCCACAAACACATCTGGTACCCAGGCTAAAGATTTAGGTAGGAACAAACACTGTGTGAGTATGGTAGCCATGCTTAGACATTTGTGTATTTTTAAACCAAACATGAAATATTAGTTTGCCATGTACACACCTTCTAGAAACACCCATTGGAAAGCTGCGTGATCCAACCTTTGAAAAATAAACATTAGAAAAGATAAGTGCCTGAGCACAGAACTCAGATCTCACGCTGTTATGAGTTCATCTTACTTATTTACACCAATTCAGCTGGCAAACCACTGTACAAAATGTGCTACTCACCTTTAGGGGCCCTTATCTCAAATTTAGACAGTATATGCAAAAAAAAAAGCACATACAAAACAAAATTTCACTTTCCTTTCACTGCAAAGGATGCATTCTGAAAAACCAGCTGGTTTCATTTGGAGTCCGGCGTCATCGTCAATGAAGGGTAACGATAGTGGCTTGTTTTGTTCGTCTGCGTCTAGCTAGGCATGAGAAGAGATGGGGCTTTCTCGATGGGCAGCATGAACTGTGGGCAGCAGGGTCCGAAACGGAGCTGTGCCATGCCAGTCAGACGGGAGTCCAGGAGCATCGGGGCGGCTCCGTAGAGGAGGGTGGCAGGGGCCAGCCACGGTGCTGCCGGGTGGCCAGGGTGTCCAGGCTCTAGTAGCGGAGCAGAGGTGTTCTGTGGGCCGCACTGGATGGAGCCAGGAGGGAGGCTCCCCACTGTAACCTGGCAGCCGGGGCAGTGCAGAGAGGAGGCGGACAAGGCTGGTTCAGTGTCAGGCTGGGGGTGGGGGTCAGTGTGGCTTAGCGAAGTGAGGATAGAGCCCCATAGACACAGTATAGAGGTCTGGGAGGAGGTTGGCGAGCCGTGGTTGTGGTCGTCGTGGGTGTGCAGAGTGCCAGGCCGGCGGTTGTGACTGTCGTTGCCCAAGACGCAGCAGCGAGGGAGGTCGGATGCTGGACTGGTGGTCTCTGGGACTGGGAGCAGGCCTAGTGGTGGTGGAGAGAGGCTGGAGCTCAGCAGGTGGACTTGGCGGACTGGGGCCAGGGGCTGGCTGCTCCTGGGGAGGCTGGTGGCGATAATGCCCGCGACACTGGTCAGATACACCAGCCCCAGCATGCAGGTCACCTGGAGAGGTGAGGACGTGGATTTAGTAGATTTCTTTCATTATGTTTTTCCTTTCCCCCCCAAACTGACTACTTTCAAAAGTGTTGCTTCTTTCAATCAACACAGTCTACGTGGGTTTCTGCAATTTGCAGTTTTCGGAAATTGATGCGATGGAAATGTTATACTTGTGCTTTTCTTATAACTAATTTCTGTGTTCTATTCATGTAATAACCAATTTCCTCACTCATCAGTATCTACAATTTGTCAGTAGGCCCAAACCTTGTTTTGAAAACGAAAGATATTTCAGTTTCAAGGTCCCAGCTTAGAGAGAAGAAGCCTTGCGAGGTATTGGTCACATGTATGACCCCGTATTGAATTACTTATGCAAATATAAGTTGTCTGTGTATATCCGTATATAAGACAACTGCTGAGACTGCCTCAGCAGAGCTTCTGACAGATGTTCACTATGGTGCATTAAGTTTGATGGAAACTCTCCAGCGCGCTGACAAACAATGATTCATTTAAGATTGACTGAGTGTCCCTGTGTAAGAATTTCCATGACATTGACATGTTACTTTCAGGTGAGTTTGAGACTAGCGTCGTGTCCATTCGGCACAAAACAGGAAGAAAACATACTACCTGAACGTGTCAAATAAGAAATGCTATTTTCTAGTTCAAAATGTTCTGCTACAGTGTGCCCATACTGAGCATGACCCACAACTCAGTCCTTCAGTGCACCCCACTGGCCCTGCCCTCTGACCCATCCTCACCTTGGCAAAGTGCAGGTAGATGGCCGTCAGAGCCTGTCGCCACGCCGCCTGCTCCAGCAGCACACAGAGGTCGGTGTAGGTGAACCAGCCTCGCTTCATCCCCTGCTTCTCTGCAATACTGGAGTCACAACAGGCCTGAGTTAATACACACACTCTATGCAAACACAGAGAGAGATGGACATAGAACAGAGTCTGGCAAACAAATGACTACGTGCATGTGACACACACAACCCACCCTTTGTTTGAACTAGCAGCTAGCTCTGTATCAGATCTACAGTCCCTATGCCAGGCAAATTACCACAACAACTCGACACTACTAATTTAGTTATTCTCTAAAAAAATCACAGGGCCTACAAAAATAGAAGTCTCTATGACATTCCCAACCCTTCATAGCTTCTTGTGTTTCTAATGCATTAGGAGTCACACACCCACCCTGACCAATTTTTTTTTTTTACAAGAAGCCCAAACAGATAAAATATTTGACTAAAACAATCATTTCAAATCTGGCATACATTTGTATACGATCACATATACTGTATCTATTATGCATAGGAATACTTAAAACGCATGGAAATATTTTGCTGGTGTTTTTACATTATTTTATGTTCAACAACAAACTTAGGTGGACAAATAAAATCACCCACGGGTCAAATTCGGCCCGAACCACAAACCTGGTTTCGAGTTGATTCAGTATGCCAAAGTAGTCCCCGGGCTCAGTGAAGAGGCTCCACTCCTGAAACACAGAAGTGAGAGCAGCTGTCAGATTGTAAATTATGGCCATACAAATACAGTACAATGGGATTTAAATATTAGTGATGTGCGGGTTGACACAAACTACAGTCCCTGTGGTTATAACAGCAGGCGGGTGGGTCTAGGGTCATGAAATATTGTGTGGATGACAGGGGGAGGGGGGTACGCAGCTTGCGCAGAGAAACACGAGAGCGAACTTCACTCAACTTTCCAGAGTTTTACCCCTTAGTTAACTTGAAGAGTTTGGACACGCCTACACATTCAAAGGTTGTGTTTTGTTTATTTGTACAATTTTTGACATTGTAGAATAATAGCAAAGACATCAAAACACCACATGTAGAAACCAAAAAGTGTTAAACAAATCAAAATCTATATTTGAGATTCTTCAAAGTAGCCACCCTTTGCCTTGACAGCTTTGCGCACTCTTAGCATTCTCTCAACCAGCTTCATGAGGAATGCTTTTCCAACAGTCTTGAAGGAGTTCCTACATATTGTATGCTGAATACTTGTTGGCTGCTTTTCCGTCACTCTGTGGTCCAACTCAACCGAAACCATCTCAAATTGGGTTGATGTCAGGGGATTGTGGAAGCCAGGTCATCTGATGCAGCACTCTCCGTTCTTGGTCAAATAGTCCTTACACAGCCTGGAGGTGTGTTGGGCAATTGTCCTGTTGAAAAACAAATGATAGTCCCACTAAGCGCAAACCAGATGGGATGGCATATCGCTGCAGAATGCTGTGGTAGCCATGCTGGTCAAGTGTGCCTTGAATTCTAAATAAATCACTGAGTGTCACCAGCAATGCACCTCCACACCTCCTAAATGCTTCACGGTGGGATTCACACATGCAGAGATCATCCGTTCACCTACTCTGCTTCTCACAAAGACACAGTTTGAACTCATCAGACCAAAGGACAGATTTCCACTGGTCTAATGTCAATTGCTCGTGTTTCTTGGCCCAAGCAAGTCTCTTCTTCTTCATATTGGTGTCCTTTAGTAGTGGTTTCTTTGCAGCAATTTGACCATGAAGGTCAAATTGAACTCTGAACAGCTGATGTTGAGATGTGTCTGTTACTCTAACTCTAATGAACTTATCCTCTGCAGCAGAGGTAACTCTGGGTCTTCCTTTCTTGTGGCAGTCCTCATGAGAGCCAGTTTCATCATAGCACTTGATGGTTTTTTGAACTGCACTTGAAGAAACTTTCAAAGTTACACACACACACACATTTTCTCCCGGTTGCTGAACGTCTTTGCTCCATTAAAGAAGCAGAGACAACAGAACATTTTTACCAATGTCAACTAATTTGAAGCATTCCTTCTATCGATGTATGACATTATTCTGGTGAGCAAGGGTTTATTTAGTCTTCTAGGGAAACAATGACAGAAGAGAAGCTGCATGTATAATTATAGACACGATGGCTAAAAAAGCCTACCAAAATGTCAGAATTTTTTAGCAGAAACATATCTAAAATCAGGCAACAAAAAAAATCCTGCACCTTCTGTCAGGGGGGACTAGCGGTTGACCCACACACCACTATTAAATACATGGCTCTGAGTAGGACCACACGTTTCTGGGCCTGTGGTGTAGTATGTAATACTACGTATAACTTACAATGGCGTCGAGGAAATTCATCTCCAGGGTGTTGACAGTCTGGACGTCCAGTTTCCCAGCTGCCCCCCACTCGTCGTTGAACACCTCCTCGTCCTCCCCTTCGTCGTACAAATACTTGCTGGCAACCATCTGGAGGAAAGGCGACACGGGATTAGGAGGTTAAGATCAGTCCATATGTCATAGAAAGCAAGTTGTGTTTGCATCCATCTCCTCACACATACTACACAGGAGGTTCCATCTGATTAATTCTATTACTTGTTATTTTTTGACTTGAACATTGTTATTGACTGATGTACTGTATTGTTGAAGCTATCACATAAGCATTTTGCTGCATCTTCTATACCTGCTGTAAACTGTGCGTGACGAGTAAAATATGATTTGATAACATGACAGGATGCTTTCCCAGACACACTCTTACGTCTACCCCTGGTCTAAAAACACATTGCGGGTGGCTGCGGGTAATTTCTAAATTGAACAAGAATTGGGTGTAGTATATGGGTCTGGGCTCTACATGCCCAGCAATTACAGAGACCCATGTTCATAACAAGCTGTACTGTGCCCATCACATGCATAGCCATGGCCTAATTCTGGTGAGAGGACCTAATACTTATCACATGGGCTAAATAGCCTTTGACTAATTCTGTCGGGACAACCGGTGAGTCGCAAATGGCACCCATTCCAATTAATCCAATTTTTTTGGGGCACATGCTTTCGTAAACAACGGGTGTAGACGAACAGTGAAATGCAGGTCTTGGGTCTGGTCATAAGCAGTACACTACAAAGGGAATAGGGTGCCATTTCAGACGCATCCAACCTTTGGCCCACATACCATGGAGATAAGGAAGAGGTCCGAGGAGGAGATATTTTGTAGGTATTCGGGGTTCCTGTGTCGTAGCCTTTCGATGTAGACCAGGGCCAACATCATGGCACATGGAGAGATGCACGCCTCCCTGAAAAACAGACCACCTACATTAAATTATGGAGACCATTACACGCCCAGAAAGGATAACAAGTGTCAACATTCACTGACAACATACCTCGCGACATGAGCAGCATATTTCTTGTGCAGTTTTCGAATTGGGCTCGGGGCAGATTTCTGAAGGAGTTCCACAGCAATATCTAGAAATCATTTTCCGAACATAAGAATCAAATCATTCAAATTCACAACAGTCACACGCGGACAGGACATAATCTAACAGACAGAATAGCTAACCTGTAACAGGACAGGAAAGGGAATCTGGAGACCCGTCTTGGTCCAGGCCATAGTACAATCGCTTCCGCACTCTCTCTGACAGTTTCTGATGTCCAGGAAGAAACTGTGAAGGCAGATCAGAGAGCAAAGTGAATCATTGCGCGAAGGGCCGACATGACAAAAACGAACCTGAAATAACGCTAACGTCAAGTTAGCCAACTTTACACAACCAAGTCATGTCAACAAGGTTGGAATAAGTTAGCAATCCCACAAATTGCCTCCTATAGTCGGTTATCCTATTGTGTTTGCTGGCTACCGTTCACCGAGGTTAACGGTCGCTTCAACTTCACGAGTTGTCACCTAAATCCAGAACAGCCACAATCACATGTAGCTAACGTTAGCAGGCTGGTTAGCTTCGTTAACGCGTGAGCTAGTACAATACTGTCCAGTAAGCGTTAACCTTGCCGTGTTTTGATGTTCAATTAAAAGGCATACAACACGTTTTGTTTAACCTGGTATGCATATTTAAAATGCGATTATTACGAAATAGGTCACATCAACCCGTTTGCGGTCATATTTGACCACCTAAACTAGCCAACTCAGCTAGCGTCACTCACCATGATAGGCTAACTTACCGTAAACTCCTGAAAGTCAGAAAACTGAAATGTTCGTTCACTAAACAATTCTTCGAAATCCATGCTGGTCTAGCCAACATTAGCCAAATAGTAGAACTAGAAAACTCGAGCTGGGGAAAAAAATAAATAATAATATATATATATATATATAAAAAAAACGGCGCCTGGTATTACTCAGGCTAGCTACCTAGCACAACAGTAACCCCCGTTGTGACGTCTGACAAGCCCGCTTATAAAACCAATCAGCAGCTGAGATGGAGGGAGGGAACAGTTTTGAGAACAGTTATGGAACGTACTGTAAGGATACAAAATGTCTAATAATATAAAGCTATCAATATGGTAAATTAGCAAAAACAGAGCCCACTTTGTCATTATACATCTTTAATTATACCATTTATTAACATATATACAAAGAAAAAACAAACCATTGATGTATTTGACTTCCAGGCATGGACAGATGCCACACCCACACACATTGTCACTCTTCCAAAGGCAAATATCACACTACATACAAACTATGCCCCCAAATCACATTTAAAAAAAGTTTGACATTGTGTCAAAGCAGTTAATATCTTTACAAACATTTCTGGAAGGCACAAATGGCACGGCATCAAACACATGTATTTGATACCATTCCACCTATGCGCTCCAGCCATTGCCACAAGCCCGTTCTCCCCAATGAAGGTGCCACCAACCTCCCGTGGTGTCAATGTCACTCATGTCACAGATAACATTTCAAATTCATGGTGCATTAGTGTAAATCATTTGACTGCACCAGTTTGCGCACATTGTACACCTACAAATGATTGACTGCTGTAGTGGAGCAATTATTTGGTAGCAGAACAACTCTAGCTCTTTGGTATTCCTTCTGCAGTCACAAATGCTCAAATTCATTTGGGATTCATTTATTTATTTCACAGTCTGCAATAACTTTTCATGATGTAAAGTCTGCTGTGCACTATATGGATGGTAAGTTTGTCCGTTTTCACGTCCCCTTGATTAATGCAGACAGTTTCCAATTCAACCCCAAACCCGTAACCCTGGGAGACTTAACATAGATTAATTTTTTTTCTCTCAAATAAACTAAAGTACAGCTAAAATGGCTAGATCTTCCCTTATGGCCCTTTTTAAAATCAATTAAACAGAATTTGACAATGAATAAATGGAGTGTGATTATTATCAACAGATACTGACAAACTCCACACTTGCCTTGGGAATTATATTTACAAATTCAAACAGATTAATTTCTTCCATTAAAATAAAGATACACTTGACAGTAGTTCTGTACTCAAAACGGGTAGCAGCATACAGGCTTGAGGATTGGGTTCATTCATAGGTAAAGGTTTGCTTTTCCGCTACTAATTTAGTCAATTCTATCGATTCTGTTCTCTTTAATATACTGCCAGTAGTTCTTATTGATCACCATTGGTGACAATTCAACGTTTTACATGTATCAGTCAACACCTAGACTGTACTGTACATGACAATGCCCAAGTCTGATTGGAGTCAAATTGATGCAGCTCTAAAAAATATCATTTACAATGAACATGTTCAATAAGATCTGCTGTAAATACAACACATTCACTTCTCAACCCCTAAACATTAGTCAATCATTTAGTGTCGTGAGACTGTGCCAAACTGCCGATACCTGCGCTTAAGGTATTCGTCTACTTTGGACTTGCTGCCGCTTCTGTGGACGGCTGCAATCAAACGACTTCAGACAGCAAGAAAACGGATTATACTGAATCGTACATAACATAATCGCACGTAACATAACTGGTACAGTAGTGTTTTTCAACAGACTGTGGGATGAGACAACAGCCACGGATCATTTGGAGAAATCATGATTTTGCACGTGTTTGCATCGTTCACATTTTGGAAGGGGAGGGAACATTTGCCTTCTAAACGTGCCCGTAACTTGCAGAAAGTGTGTGGAGGGGGACTACAGCACTGCTTCCGATGTTCATTCTAGTGTCTTTTCCGACACGTCTCTCCCCAGAACTTTATCAAGCATCTGACTCAATTTAAATGTACATGTTTCTACATAATATATAAATTACGCACACAACAGATAAAAAAAGACTGCAATAAGGAGAGACTACCTGGACTTGTCCAATAAGAAACAAAACATGTTTTAAAAATTCTGTTAATTAACCTAATGAACACGATCCTGAATACACTTAAAAACAACTGGCCTGAGGCATTCACGGTTCAAACATTTTGATTGAATGATCAAACATAAAATACCCAATAAATATGTGCTTAAAACTTTACTCATAACAGAATTAACCTGGATGGACAGATACCCTAAAAAATACAAAACAGCCTTTTGAGGCATCTAATCTTCTCCCTGCGTCCCTCTTTGTCCTCTGTCTCCTCACAATGTCTGCATATTCTTGACCTCTCACTCAAGACTCAGTGGCCTGCAGTGACTGATGGGGCCTGTAGTTTCTCAGACTTCCTGTCTTTGGCTTCGGTGTCAGAGGCTGAGTCGGAGTCCTGTGCATGTTGCTGCTTCATCCACATGTCACAGTACAACCCTTCCTTAGCTAGCAGCTCATCATGCCTGGGAGGAAGAAAGTAGAGAATATGTAGTTACAATGGGGACACACAATCACCATTACCATCATCAAGTACAATGTCAAGATGTTCCCACTATATGGTGTTGAGAATAGAACTATAGTGTGAGAAGCATCCAACATTGGCCTGTCCCATTCTTGGCATTTACATACTTTAGATGTTTGTTTCTTGAAGAGCATAAAACAATATTTAGATTGGAATAGGCTTGTGGAGTGTGCAGCAATCGAACAAACACTCTTTCAACCATTCAACTCACCGTCCTCGCTCTGCTATCTGACCGTCACTTAGTACAAGTATCTGGTTGGCACCGATGATGCTCGACAACCTGAAGACAGACAATTCACAATCTGACTACAGACCGGACAGATCCAAACCATACAAACTCAGCATTAGAGGGGGGGAAATGTGTGTGTCCTAATCACAGGAGGTTGTTGGCACCTTAATTGAGGAGGACAGGCTCGTGGTAATGGCTGGAGTGGAATGGTATCCAACACATCATGACGCAATTCCATTCGCTCCGTTCTAGCCATTATTATGAGCCGTCCTCCCCTCAGCCTCCACTGATCATACTTTATGGGTTCCCTCTATACATGCATCTTGTTCCAACTGAGAGCCATCGCATACCTGTGAGCCACGACGATGGTGGTCCGATTGGAGCACACTTTGGTGAGCGACGCCTGAATGTTGCGCTCCTTCTGTGTGTCGAGAGCAGATGTGGCCTGTGCAGAGGGAAAACTTTACGAGATAAGTAACATATTCGAGTTCGGTGAACTCGTATTAATCCACTGTAACACAATACGAAAGGGGATCAGTGGTGTGGGGGCAAACATTGTCCCTCTTCAAATATGTGAAGAATGCATCTTTGCTTCGTCTCGTTCTTGAAGAAATATCTGATCTGACATGGCTGGACTGGTGAAAGCTAAGTGATAGAGCCAATGCGTTCACCTAGGGTTGCACATTTTGGGGAATATTCAGAGGTGGAAACTTTCCGTGGGAAAATATGGGAATAAACACAAATATATGCAAAGTAATATTAATACTATTTAAATGTAGATGTTTTTTGAATTGGATATATTTACCATATAATATGGAGACAGAAACATAAACCTTTTACCTTGTCATAAGTAGACATAATTGCAAAATGATTAAATCCTTCCAATAGAAAAAAAACAAAACAATTTAGTTAAGAATTGAACTTTAATTAAATGAGTTGACTCTTCACATGGGATGATTTCAATGAATAATAAAAGGGAATACTGAATGATCCCCAATTATCCTTTGCATCGTTTAACATATTGTTGAAGTCGGAAGTTTACATACACCTTAGCCAAGTACATTTAAAATAGGTTGTTCACAATTCCTGACATTCAATCCCAGTAAAAATTCAGTCTTATGTCAGTTAGGATCACCACTTCATTTTAAGAATGTGAAATGTCAGAATAATAGTAGAGAGAATGATTTATTTCAGCTTTTATTTCTTTCATCACATTCCCAGTGGGTCAGAAGTTTACATACACTCAATTAGTATTTGGTAGCATTGCCTTTAAATTGTTTAGCTTGGGTCAAACGTTTCAGGTAGCCTTCCACAAGTTGGGTGAACTTTGGCCCATTCCTCCTGACAGAGCTGGTGAAACGGAGTCAGGTTTGTAGGCCTCCTTGCTCGCACACGCTTTTTCAGTTCTGCCCACAAATGTTCCATAGGATTGAAGTCAGGGCTTTGTGATGGCCACTCCAATACCTTGACATTGTTGTCCTTAAGCCACTTTGCCACAACTTTGGAAGTATGCTTGGGGTCACTGTACATTTGGAAGACCCATTTGCGACCAAGCTTTAACTTCCTGACTGATGTCTTGAGATGTTGCTTCAATATATCCACATACGTTTCCTCCCTCATGATGCCATCTATTTTGTGTAGTGCACCAGTCCCTCCTGCAGCAAAGCACTGCCACATCATGATGCTGCCACCCCCGTGCTTCATGGTTGGGATGGTGTTCTTTGGCTTGCAAGCCTCCCCCTTTTCCCTCCAAACACAACGATGGTCATTATGGCCAAACAGTTCTATTTTGTTTCATCAAACCAGAGGACATCTCTCCAAAAAGTACAATCTTTGTCCCCATGTAAAGTTGCAAACCGTAGTCAGGCTTTTTTATGGGGGTTTTGGAGCAGTGGTTCTTCCTTGCTGAGCGGCCTTTCAGGTTATGTCGATATAGGACTTGTTTTACTGTGGATATAGATACTTTTATACCCGTTTCCTCCAGCATCTTCACAAGGTCATTTGCTGTTGTTCTGGGATTAATTTGCACTTTTCGCACCAAAGTACATTCATCTCTAGGAGACAAAACGCGTCTCCTTCCTGAGCGGTATGATGGCTGTGTTTATACTTGTGTACTATTGTTTGTACAAATGAACGTGGTACCTTCAGGTGTGAGGAAATTTCTCCCAAGAATGAACCAGACTTCTGGAGGTCTACATTTTTTTCCTGAGGTCTTGGCTGATTTCTTTAGATTTTCCCATAATGTCAAGCAAAACGGCACTGAGTTTGAAGATAGGCCTTGAAATACATCCACAGGTACACCTCCAATTGACTCAAATGATGTCAATTAGCCTATCAGAAGCTTCTAAAGCCATGACATCATTTTCTGGAATGTTCCAAGCTGTTTAAAGGCACCATCAACTTAGTGTATGTAAACTTCTGACCCACTGGAATTGTGATACAATAAACTATAAGTGAAATAATCTGTCTGTAAACAATTGTTGGAAAAATTACTTGTGTCATGCACAAAGTAGATGTCCTAACCGTTGCATGTTGCGTGCTTTGGTGTGTGTTCCCAAACAAGGACCAGTTGCGCTCTGAGGAGGCTGATGATGGTGGGATTTGGAGGATGATGGAGGCAACAGGGGAAAGAGCCCAAGATCCACAATGTCCCTTCCACCAGGTGGCTGATGAGATATGTTGGCACGATATGTTGGCATCTCCACCCCAAAGCTCTTGCTTGGAAGTGTACTCGCCAGATTGCCAAGATCCTTGCCCTCATCCAGGCCAAGGTAGCGAGACACGGTAGTGATGACACCATAAGCCTTGTTGATCTCTGCGCCAGACAGGATGCTCTTGCCAACATACTTGGGGTCCAACATGTACGCTGCGGCGTGTATGGGCTTCAGGCAGAAGTCTTCACGCTTTTTGATGTATTTCAGAACTGCAGTTTCCTCTGCTTGGAGCAACAGTGTAGTGGGCAGGGCAGTCCGTATTTATTCTCTTACATCTGCAAGCAGAGTCTGAACATCAGACAGGATAGCATTTTCTCCCTCAATCTGTGCAATGGCTACTGCTATAGGTTTCAGGATTTTCAGGCTGTTCACCCCTCTCTCCCAAAATACATAATCCAGGAGGATCCTCTCTATGGGGCTGTCCATATCGGCAGACTGTGATATGGCCATTTCTTGGAGAGACTCCTTCCTCTCCAGGAGACTGTCAAACATGATGACAACACCACCCCAATGGGTGTTGCTGGGCAGCTTCAATGTGGTGCTCTTATTCTTCTCACTTTGCTTGGTGAGGTAGATTGCTGCTATAACTTGATGACCCTTTACATACCTAACCATTTCCTTGGCTCTCTTGTAGAGTGTATCCATTGTTTTCAGTGCCATTGTGTCCCTGAGGAGCAGATTCAATGCATGAGTAGCACAGCCAATGGGTGTGATGTGAGAGTAGGACTCCTCCACTTTAGACCAAGCAGCCTTCATGTTCGCAGCATTGTCTGTCACCAGTGCAAATACCTTCTGTGGTCCAAGGTCATTGATGACTGCCTTCAGCTCATCTGCAATGTAGAGACCGGTGTGTCTGTTGTCCCTTGTGTCTGTGCTCTTGTAGACTACTGGTTAAGGGGTGAAGATGATTTAGTTAATAATTCCTTGGCCATGAACATTCGACCACCCGTCAGAGATGATTACAATACAGTCTGCTTTCTCTATGATTTGCTTGACCTTCACTTGAACTCTGTTGAACTCTGCATCCAGCAAATGAGTAGATAAAGCATGTCTGGTCGGAGGGGTGTACGCTGGGCGAAGGATATTCAGAAATCTCTTCCAATACACATTGCCTGTAACCATCAGAGGTGAACCAGTTGCATACAAAGCTCGAGCAAGACATTCATCAGCATTTCTCTGACTACGTAACCTCTGATTCCAGGAGGACCATGAGCTGTTGCTATCGATAAGGTGTCTGATTCATCATTTTCACGTCAAATAGAAGTAGAGGGACTTTTGTCAGAGGCTGCTTGTTGTGAGCGCTGAGGGAACTTTATGCACTTGGCCAGATGATTCTGCATCTTTGTTGCATTCTTCACATATGATTTGGCACAGTATTTGCAAATGTACACAGCTTTTCCTTCTACATTAGCTGCAGTGAAATGTCTCCACATATCAGATAGTGCCCATGGCATTTTCCTGTAAAGACTAGAAAAAATATGAGTAAAAAAAATAAAATAAAAAATTCCATGTACAGATAAATAGTTAAGCAGTTAGATTAAACAACTCCTTTGTAAGATAATTTTTAAAAAATTAAACATGTTTGGGAACAGGTGAATTAACACTCCTCAGATAGCAGGCTCAAGCAAGCTAAAACCCACATGGTAGCAAAAGCTAACTAGCAGATATTGTTAACTTAGAAATGATTTAAACACACTTTGCTGTAGGCTACTATTTAACAAAAAATGATGTATGTCATATAAAATATATTCACCCCACCCAGTATTGTAATCAAAACTTACCAGAAAGCATGTAGTCCTTGGCTTAGACAGTGTAGTAGTGTGGACTCAATAGCATCTCATTAGTGTGCAAGATCTTGAGAATCATCTGCACATGTGATGGAAGAGTGAACTGTACATGTGATGGAAGAATGCACTGTGCATGCAGAGAGTTGCAATTGCATTGAATTGGGGATCATTTAACCAAAATATGCCACAATACCTAGAGTTGCCTTATGTGTATCCCACAAAAAAGGTTCACTGTTATAAGCTAACTTTTATTAATGAATTTAAGCAAAATTCCCATGGAAAAATTCCAGATATTTACCAGAAAGTTTATTACCCTTTGCAACCCTTTGTTCACCTTTCAATTTGTGTAAGCTCAGCGATATCTTCAAGGAGAGGAGGGAGGAAGTGTGTGTTTTTTAAGTATTTGAATGCTCCGGGGTGAAGTTTCACCGTGGTAAAGATCTAGGACCAGCTTCCCCTACACAATCCTAAACCTAACCAAAAATAGAAGAAAAAAATGCAACTGACCCAAGATCATCTTCACCCTATACCTATCTAAACAGAGTCATTGAGCCTCATGTTGGACCTTCCTGAAAGTTTACCTCATCCAGCAGGATGATCTGAGGGGCCTTGAGGATGGTGCGGGCGATAGCCACCCTCTGCTTCTCCCCCCGCTCAGTTTCAGACCCCTCTCGCCCACCTCGGTGTCGTATCCTGGGTAGGGGGACAGACAGAGACAACACAGACACAAACGTCACTCACCTCATACAGTAACAATGACAGCCCGACAGCTACTGTGTGAACGCAAATCTCCCCACTTGTTTGAGGAGATTTAGATGTCAAAATGCTTCGGCAAATTCGGTTGGCAAATACAAAACACCTACACAAACCCTTAAAACAACAATATTGAAACCCATAAGCCACTTTCAGGTTAACTACAAATATAAATATAATGACAACATACAGCTCTGGTTTCCAGGCACAGATTAAGCCTAGTCCTGGACTCAATAGAGAATCTCCATTGAAATCATTTTTTTAGTCTTGGACAAGGCTTAAATTGGTGTCCGGGAAACCATCGAAAGAGACCATTTTATTTCCGTACCTTCTGGGAACGTCTGGATCTTCTCGTGAATGTCCGCGGCGATCGCCGCCTCCTCCACTTCGTGGTCACTGGCAGAGATGCGTCCGTAGCGGATGTTGTTGCGGATGTTGTCGTTGAAGAGGACTGTGTCCTGGGGCACCACGCCGATGTGGGCACGCAGAGACACCTGCTTCACCTGCACCCAGATACCAAGAGGCTCAGAATACACTATATTAATACAAGGTCAAGTTCACTAGGTCACGCAATGAAAAAACGTTTTCAAACATCCAGATAATAATGTTTTTTTCTTAATTTGGTGCCTAATGAACACGACCCAGGTGTATCATATTAACAATACTGTATAACTGAAATAGAAGACAAATGTGTAACAAACCTAATGTTATATACAGCATGTACTAACAAGGCAGTATGTCTGGGAACTATTCTCTTGCAACTGGGCAAATTACTCACCTTAGAGATGTCCTGGCCATCGATGCGGATGCATCCTCCCTGGACGTCGTAGAAGCGGAAGAGCAAGCGAAGGATGGTGCTCTTACCACACCCTGACTGGCCAACCTAGGGATGTCAACAAACATACAAACGGTTGAGAAGCAAGAAACATCTGTACTACACATGGTCCGGACATAAACCATCACATGACTGATAGAGAGAAATCAAACACTGCTCAAGTGTGCGAAATATCTGGGTAATGATCGGAAGCTCGGAATCCAATCTTACCAATGCAACAGTCTGGCCTGGCTGCACAGTAAATGATACATCCTTAAGGATCTCCTTCCTTAAAAAAACACACACACACAGAAGCACAAAATATACAAATGTTATTTGTCACATGCTTACTTTCAAGTCCTTAACACTTATTTTTTCTAAAAACTGCACCGTTGGTTAAGTAAAAAAATAGATAAGTAAAAAATACAAGTAACAAATAATTAAACAGCAGCAGTAAAATAACAATAGCGAGGCTATATACAGGGGGTACCGGTACAGAGTCAATGTGCGGGGACACCGGTTATTTGAGGTAATATGTACATGTAAGTAGAATTAAATCGATGGCTGGAGTCTGACAATTCTTAGGGCCTTCCTCTGACACCGTCTGGTATACTGGGCCGTACGCACTACCCTCCGTAGTGCCTTGCGGTCGGAGGCCGAGCAGTTGCCATACCAGGCGGTGATGCAACCATGCTCTCCATGGTGCAGCTGTAGAACTGAGGATCTGAGGACCCATGTCAAATCTTTTCATTTTCTTGATGGTGAATATGCTTTGTCATGCCCTCTTCACAACTGTCTCTGTGTGTTTGTACCATGATAGTTTGTTGGTGATGTGAACACCAAGGAACTTGAAGCTCTCAACCTGTTCCACTGCAGCCCCGTTGATGAGAATGAGGGCGTGCTCGGTCCTCCTTTTCCTGTAGTCCACAATCATTTCCTTTTGTCTTGATCACGTTGAGGGAAAGGTTGTTATCCTGGCACCACACAGCCAGGTCTCTGACCTTCTCCCTATAGGCTGTCTCATCGTTGTCGGTGATCAAGCCTACCACTGTTGTGTCATTGGCAAACTTAAATGACGGTGTTGAAGTCGTGCCTGGCCATGCAGTCATGAGTGAACAGGGAGTACAGGATGGGACTGAGCACGCACCCTTGAGGGGACCCCGTGTTGAGGATCAGTGTGGCGGATGTGTTGTTACCTACCCTTACCACCTGGGGGCAGCCGGTCAGGAAGTCCAGGATCCAGTTGCAGAGGGAGATGTTTAGTCCCAGGGTCCTTAGCCTAGTGATGATCTTTGAGGGCACTATGGTGTTGAACGCTGAGCTGTAGTCAATGAATAGCATTCTCACATAGGTGTTCCTTTTCGTCCAGGTGGGAAATGGCAGTGGGGAGCGCAATAGAGATTGCATCATCTGTGGATCTGTTGGGGCGGTGTGCAAAGTGGAGTGGGTCTAGGGTTTCTGGGATAATGGTGTTGATGTGAGCCATGACCAGCCTTTCAAAGCACTTCATGGCTACCGACGTGAGTGCTACGGGTTGGTAGTAATTTAGGCAGGTTACCTTAGTGTTCTTGGGCACAGGCACTATGGTGATCTTCTTGAAACATGTTGGTATTACAGACTCAGTCAGGGACAGGTTGAAAATGTCAGTGAAGACACTAGCCAGTTGGTCAGCGCATGCTTGGAGTACACATCCTGGTAATCTTTTTTGGCCCTGTATGTCATTCATGTCATCGTTCAGCCACGACTTGGTGAAACATAAGATATTACAGTTTAAATATATTTTTTAATCCCCTTTCCCCCCCAATTTCGTAGTATCCAATTGTTACTGTCTTGTCTCATCGCTACAACTCCCGTACGGGCTCGGGAGAGAAGAAGGTCGAGAGCCATGCGTCCTCCGAAACACAACCCAACCAAACTGCTTCTTAACACCAACCCGGAAGCCAGCCGCCCCACTGTGTCGGAGGAAACACTGTACACCTAGGGACCTGGTCAGTGCGCACGGCGCCCGGCCCGCCACAGGAGTCGCTAGGGCATGATGAGACCCGGCCAAACTCTCCCTAACCCGGACGACGCTAGGCCAATTGTGCTACGCCCCATGGACCTCCCGGTCGCGGCCCGCTGCGACAGAGCCTGGGCTCGAACCCAGAGTCTCTGGTAGCACAGCTAGCACTGCCTTAGACCACTGCGCCACCCGGGAGGCCGATATTACAGTTTTTCATGTCCCATTGGTACGATAAACGTGCTCGTAGTTTGTCTATTTTTTTTACCCAATGATTGATTGTTGGCTCATAGGACCGATTGTAAAGGTAGATTACCCACTCACCGTCGGATCCTTACAAGGCACCCAGACCTACGTCCCCATTCAAAGGAAAAAGCTGGAACTACCACAACTATGATTATTCATCAATGTTTCTGAATCAGTCTCTGTGTATAGCCTACACATCAGTCCAAACGAGACTTGAATATACATTTTTTTAATCTTAGGACTTACCCGTCTGTGTAGTTAAAGTATACATTCTCAAACTCCACTTTTCCCAGTTTATAGAGAAGGTTCCCTGCGTTCACCGCATCCTTGACCTGAAGAGAAATCAAGATAAAGCACATAAAAACTACAAAAAAATACATTTCCCATAATGAAATGCAAAGATTAGATTTGATCAGACATAGGGAGAATCTCGATTGGTTTTGCTTGCCTCCTGCCTCCTCTCTTCTACCCTCGCCTTTTTTTTGAAAAACGTTGAAAGTAATCAAAGAGGTGGCGAGGAGAAGGAACATGGAAACAAATAAGCTTCTCATGAAATGAGACTTTCTCCACTCACGCATCACCAGGAAAATGATGCGTACAGAAAAAATACATGTGTAAAGTGATAAAAAACAAAATATTCTAGTGGTGCAAGACATTTTATAAAAGGATACGTAGTGCATTGTTTTTAAATGTGTACATGCTCTTCTCCTCCGAGGAAACAAAAGCTGATTCAAAGGGATTTTAAAACACTTCCATGCTACCTGCCACGAGGACACTATTGTGCATCCTCTATTGAAGTAGGTAATCGAGGATGGGAGAAGACTACCTACTTACGAATTGGCACTTCTCGATCACTTATCGGTTGCCTGTCACAGAGGACGGAGGAGTGGAGGAGAGGACAGGCTTTTCCAATTGAGAATCTCCCATACACACCAAAAAGCTGGTCATTGATAACCAATTTCAAAATTACCTCCTCTTCCTCTGTAAAGAGCTTAAACATGCTCTCCATGTCGATAAAGGAGCTCTGGATCATTCTGTGGAGGATGAGGACCTATGTATTATAAAGAGCACCTGTTGTGTAAACAATGCCTTTCATCGATCTGTGTCAATAGTCTAGCTTAATTTGCTTGTGTCTTTCTTGATCTAGTAAGACATGTGGAAGCAATATGGTGGAAACTTATCCAGTCCATTTAGCTGTAAGTGATATGCATAAGAGACTAGGGAAGGATGACAGGAAGTAGAATTGAAACCCAGCCCCTAACACCTCTCACCTGTAGTAGGTTCCAAACCAGTTGAGAGGGGTGTAGAGCTGGATGATGTAGGTGCCGAAGAGGACAAAGTCTCCAACCTGGAGATAGAGTGCATTAGCCTGGTTAAACCAGACTGAACACTTTGCTCACTATTGTTTCACTTCGTTCAGTTTGGTTTAACCAGGCTTCACAGCAGCTGACTTGAATGTATACTTCATACACCACATGTATTACTGAGAAAAACATGCAATACCACAACACTGTGTCAAAGGGAAGTTATTTAGCACATGTTCAAACATGCATGAAAACATACATACAGTAGCAAGGCTGCATGGCCTTGTAGTGATGCAATGTCTGTTTTGCATTTGTATTGATTGCTTTTGCCGGCTAGGCAAGTTACAAAAAATGTCCTAATTAGAGTACAATAACGTTTTCTAATCTAATGTAGGACAGAGTTCGAAAAACAACAGAGTGGAGAGAGTTTGAGGTGGGTCAACAGGGCTTTTCACACTTCCGAGCCAAACCAAGCTGCACTGGTCAGGTTACACATCCAGACATTTAACCGTAGTTGCTGGAACCGTGCTGATACGGACAATGTGAAAAGAGCCAGAGCAGTTTGTTTTCGGTCGGCTCGATAGTGTGAAAAGGGTAGTAGAATGAGTATCTAGGCCTTTAATAACGGGGAACTTCAGTATTTCACAACTTCATGTTAAATTGTTTCTCACCCGGAAAATAAACATGGATTATAGATTACAGTCCTGGCTCATAGACTATTGTCAAGGTGAGGAACCATCTAACATTAATTTATAAAATACTAAACTTTCCCTTTAAGCTAGCAAGGGCTCCGAGCTCAGTACCTTAAACTTGCCCTCCTGGACAAAGTAGGCACACAGCAGTGACCCGGCCAATAGGCCTGAACCGATGATCAAGTTCTGTGTCTGGTTCAGGAAGGCCAGAGAGGCTTGTGTCTTCCATTCTGAGATCTAGGACGGGAGGGGACAGACAGACAAACAGGCCATAAATGCAACATTATAATCAAAAGAGTTATAGTCTGGTCCCAGATCTGTTTGTGCTGTCTGTTTGCACTGCTGAACAGACCTAGAACCAGGAAAATAGAGATACAAAAGCTAAATCAATGTCTGCTGGTTGCAGTTCTAAAATCCTAGAACACCATTAATGATGGAAAGCTCTATTTAACTATGCTTCTGAGTTGGTCAAACACATTTCATATATATCTATTCATCATGTTACTGGTCGCTGTTACATGTATATATTATCATTTTCCATAAGTATTTAAATATATCTGCTACCAGTCACTTTTTTAGCCCTGTTTACATCTACAATGCCTTTTTTTATTGTGTTACAGCCTGAATTTAAAGTGGATTCAATTTGATTTTTTGTCGCTGGCCTACACACAATACCCCATAATGTGGAATTATAATTTGACAATTTTACAAATTAATTAAACATGAAAAGCTGAAATGTCTTGCGTCAATAAGTATTTAACCCCTTTGTTATGGCAAGTCTAAATAAGTTAAGGAGTAAAAATGTGCTTAAAAAGTCACATTAGTTGCATGGACCCACTGTGTGCAATAAGTGTTAAACATGATTTTTGAACAACTACCTCATCTCTGTACCCCACACATGCAATTATCTGTAAGGTCCCTCAGTCAAGCAGTGAATTTCAAACACAGATTCAACCACAAGAACCAGGGAGATTTTCCAATTTTGCGAGGCATTGGAAAATTGGTGGATAAAACCCCCCCGCAAACATCCCTTTGAGCATGGTGAAGTTATTAGCTACACTTTGGATGGTGTATCAATACACCAAGTCACTACAAAAATACAGGCATCCTTCCTAACTCAGTTGCCGGAGAGGAAGGAAACCCCTCAGGGATTTCACCATGAAGCCAATGGTGACTTTAAAACAGTTGGCTGTGATAGAAGAAATCTGAGGATGGACAACATTGTAGTTACTCCACAACACTAACCTAATTGACAGAGTGAAAAGAAGGAAGCCTGTACAGAATACAAATATTCTAAAACATGCATCCTGCTTCCAACAAGGCACTAACGTAATAATGCAAGAAATGTTATCAGAGCAATTAACTGAGTACTGTAACTCTCCATATTTTCAAGCATAGTGGTGGCTGCATCATGTTATGGGTATGCTTGTAATCATTAAGGACTGGAGATTTTTCAGAATGCTTTTTTTTTTTACAGAACGGAACTAAGCACAGGCAAAATCATTGAGGAAAACCTGGATTAGTCTGCCTTCCACCAGACACTGGGGAGATTAATTCACCTTTCAGCAGGACAATAACCTAAAACACAAAGTCAAATCTACACTGAAGTTGCTTACCAAGAAGACAGTACATGTTCCTGAGTGGCTGAGTTAAGGTTTTGACTTAAATCTACTTTAAAATCTAAGGCAAGAACTGAAAATGGTTGTCTAGCAATGATCAACAACCAATTTGACTGAGCTAAAATCATTTTTATAAGAATAAATATGGGCAAATGTTGCACAATCCAGGTGTGGAAAGTTCTTAGAGACCTACCCAGAAAGACTCTGAGCTGTAATCACTGCCAAAAGTGCTCCTACAAAGTATTGACTCCTGAGTGTAAATATTCACATACATATTTCTGTATTTAATTTGAAATACATTTGAAAAAATGTCTCAAGACACATTTCCACTCTGCCAAGGGGTACTGTGTGGAGATGGGTGAAAATTTGTTTTATTTCATCCATTTTGAATTCAGACTTAAAACAAGATGTGGAATAAGTCGAGGGGTATGAATACTTTCTGAAGGCACTGTGCATCCATCCCGCTGTCACACCTGACACACACACACCACGCACCCACATGCTTCTGCCATACTGTTTACTAATATTATTATTTATCCTGCTTACCAGTCACTTTCTCCTAATCACTGCCTACATGTGAATATGTACTTCATATACTCCAGTATCCCTGAACATTGTAAATGTACTCTGTATACAGATTCCGCTCTTACTTCTTGTGTTAATATATAAAAAAAATCTTATCAGTTATACTTTTTTGATATTGAATACTGCACTGCTGGGTAGGGCTTGCAAGTTAACACAATGAGTCCCACCATAATGAAGGTGTGATTTAGGACTTTAATTTCTAAGAAATGTTATAGATTGTGTGTTTGAGATACAGACTTCTGGGTTGTAACATTGGATTTGTCTATTTCTTCTGCATCCATAGTCTGTGATTAACGGGGGTTGAGGCGGTATTTGTGAGACAAGGGTGGATCTTGAAGGGGACCAGGCCAGGGTTTTTTAAACAAAAACATCTGTAGAGTCCGAATGGTTTGGAGCTACAAACTATTAAAAGCTATACATTATAGGAAAAGCTAAGACTCCCACGAACACTCACAGGCCACACAAGTCGTTAGAAGGTAAGGGGTTCTTCTACATAGAAGATCATAGGAAATCCCAGGACAAAGTGTCTACAATACTGTAATAAGCATGCATAGTTGCTGTAACAAACTCCACACAGTTGTCACTGACTAGTTGGATATTAATTTCCCAATGAACAACTTCTGTACTTACAGTGGTCATATAAATACATTTTTATCAGGTTTTTGCTTTGGCTGACCTTATTTTTTATTATTGACATTTGTCAATAAAACTCATTAATGCAACTGTTTATGTCAAATTGTTTTGTGTAGCCCTGGTTGTCCTACTTTTAGCCCTGGTTGTCCTGATAACATTTTTCATTTTTTTTTACTTTGTGAGGCAAAATATAAAAGGCTGGACAGATAAATGAAAGTCATATAAATGAAAAGCCGATTTTCGCTGGGGACTTGGGACTGTGCATGTAACAAATAAAATGTGGAACTGGAATTGACCTTAATAACCTAAGCAAATGCTCTGGGGTAACTTTACACATATCTATATTTTCAACTCTTCAGAGTTTTACATCTATAGCCTGGATTACCTGATACTTCAGAATAGCGTCCTCAAAACGGTTCACCTCGTAATTCTCTGCGTTGTAGTACTTCACCTGTTAGATAAACATTACAATCACAGCCATGAAGCAACTCTGAAGCTGCAAAAAATGCAATATGTTTGAGGGAATCTTCATGTGTCCATTTGGCATCAAAACAGACAAACTGGGAGGGACTACCTGGACTTTTTACGTTTTCCATTCAAAAATGTTTTTAAACATTTTCTGTTGCGTGCCCTAATGAACACAATCCAACTATTGAGGTTAAAGGTCAATGAGACCATCTCGGTACCGTCTCAAAGTTGAGCAGGGAGTCCACCGCCTTGGACTTTGCGTTGTTGTCCTGGGTGTTCATGTCTCGCCTGTACTTGGTCCTCCATTCCGTGATGATGATGGTAAGAGCTGAAGAGATATATTGATGGACCATTATGGTAATACTACATTGGTATTACCAGACCTCAGTCGAATGCATATGTAAAATACTTTCAAGTAGGTTTGATTGATTCAGCTTGGAGTCGATTTAATTGACACTTTTGGGACTATTCCATTGGTGCAGGTCAAGTCATTTGAAAGTATTTCACACATTTGACTCAGATCGGATGATTGTTACTTTATAGAAATAACTAAGTTAGCTCCGGAAAGGAGGCCTTGTACTCACTGAGGTAGAGGAACATACAGACGAATACGATGAGTCCGAACCAGGCGTTGAAGTAGGTGATGAAGTAGATGATGGAGATGACGATATCTGCGATGGTGGGGAAGATGCTGAATACAATGTAGCTGTGGAGAGAAAGAGCGGGAGGCCAGGTTTACCTCTGAATTAACACACAGACTGTCCAGAGGTCAGGATGACACTAAAAGACTGAGACGTACTACAGGGAGATCAAAGTTGGGTAACAAAATCACACTGGTTGGTAGTGATGGAAGAAATGGAATGTTGACTCAATTTTAAGGTGGAACGGAGAACAGATTAATCTCTCTTTTTGACTATTGAGTAAACCCCTGAGGAAGTCTCTCGAAGCTTTGAGGATCAGGTAATCACACCAAGATCAAACCAAGATGTGAGCCGCCACTATATATATATATAAATAACAGTGCCTTCAGAGAGTATTCATACCCCTTGACTTATTCCACATTTTGATGCGTTACAGCCTGAATTCAAAATGGATTAAATAGGAGTTTTAGATGGGTGAGAACAAAAAACACACACAAAATACCCCATAATGACAAAGTTACAAAAAATTACATTTTTGAAAATGTACAGAAAATGAAATACAGAAATCGTATTTACATACATGCAACAATTTAACGTTCATAAGGAAAATAAATTCAATAGGCCAAGACTGGGAATACAGATATGCATCTGTTGGTCACAGGTACCTTAAAAAAATTTGACGTGTGGCCCGGAAAACCACGCACACACACAATTTATTATTAGGAGACCCACCTGAGCAGGCTGTTGATGGAGGAGGTGCCGCGGTCAATGCTTCGCAGGACGTCCCCGGTGCGTCGCCCCAGGTGCCAGCGCAGAGACAGTGAGTGTAAGTGGCTGAACAGACGCACCTGCACCACCCGGTTGGTGTACTGCTGCACGCGGATCCACAGGAAGGAGCGCAGGTTACTGACGAAGCCGGACGCACCTAGGGAGAGAGTGAGGTACAGGAAAGTGAAGAGAAAGAGAGAGAGGGCAGGGGGGTACGAGTGGGGTTGGGGAGAAGGAGAAAGGGGAGAGGAGATATAGAGAGTGAGGGAACAAGAGAGATAATTAAAATAACAGTACTCAAGAAATTAATGGGTGTAGCAGAGAAATACAAAATGGTGGTGAAATTCCCACTCACCCAGGGCTCTAAATTAATATATACGCACACATTTTTTTGTAGCACTGGTGTTCCCAATTTAAAAAATTTAGGAGCACCAGAAAATATATATTTTAATTGATTGATGTATAGGCTATATTAGGCTTTTATGAATTATAGCTACTTTTGTAGCACATGTTGTGCCTTAGAAACTAATATGTAAAACTGTAAATACATTAGTTTATTATAAAAGCTAAAACGTTGATACTTTGAAACGTCATTGAAATTACAGTAATTTGTGGAATATTAGGCTTCAACATTGTGTAAAAGCACAATTTTCCTACTGAGAGAAAAGGGTGTAGTTGCAGACAGCAATTAGGGCTGTTTTCTTTCATATACAGGTGTTTCTCAATATCAAGTTACACCCATTGATGCTCGCCATTGGTCCGTGGCCTTTTCTTTCACGTCGGGGACAACAGTAGATGACAACTGTAGCATTGTAGCTAACCCTTTTCCTAACTTTAACCTTCTCCCAACCTGCCACGCTATTTCACCTAATCTGCCATGCCAATTCTCCTAACCTGCCACGCTAATTATCCTAACCTGCTATGTAAACAAATCATGTGTTGAGAAACCATCCATCGCATAACACCAGAATTGCCAAACGACAATATCAAGGAATGACCACATCAGGAAACACCCCGAATTGTGGTCTGCTATTACACCATATTGTTTGAGATGCATAAGATAAAACATTTTACACGGTCTCTTTAAAAAGTCAGGTTTGTGATAATGACAGGCAAGATCTCTCTCATTCATTCATTGCTATATTCATTGATCTCCTGAAGAAGCGATTCATTTTCCTTTCTTTCCGTGCCCCCAAATGTTTGGATATACTGGTCAAGTTACCAGGTTGTTAGCTAGCTAGCCAATGCAGTAGCATGACTGAACAAAGTGTCAACAAATGGTTTGCGAATAGTTTTCGAACGGCCCACAACATGGTTTATGAATGTAAAATGTGGCCCCAGCTATAGGAAGATAAAAATGTTGCGGCGGTAATACGGGTCAGATCTTTTGATCTGGGCGAGAAGCAAGCGGAGAAGCAAGCCGCTTTCGCTGTAGTAATGGTGCAACAATGGCGCTAACGAATCCGCACCAGCTTGTTTCTCTAAGGCACTCGGAAACAACGGTACAGCTAAGTCTTCATTCATCATTACAACGATTATCTGGGAGATTTTTTCATGCTCGCACAGTGCTCCCAAAACAAAACCTAGCCGCAAAGCAAGATATTATTGACCAAATTGGTCGCACTTTAGAGCCCTGCACTCACCTGCCCCTCCACCTTGCAGGAACTTGAGCAAGACGTAGACACACACAGTGGTGGCCAAGGTTTTCCAGCTGCTTCCATCAGTCAGCTCATTCACTGTGACAGAAAGAGGGTTGACAATCCCAGGTCATCTTTTCTGCAGTTTTTCTGGGTAGATTATCATGTCAGCCTCAATGATATCACAAAATACTTCTGAGAATGTGCAGTGCAGCACCAATAAAGACAACCTGCAACGCAACCAATAAGGTTGTGACAGCAACAAGTAGGAATTTAAAAAGGCATCCAGATAAAAACTGGATATAGGGGAGATGTTACGAAACGAGGGATGCTCTCTCACCAATGTTCTTGTAGTAGATGGGCACAAAGACATTGATGACCCTCTCCAGACCCAGCAGGCACAGGCAGAGGAGCACCAGGCCCTGTAACAGCATGCTGCCTCTGGGCCACATGTAGGGCACCAGCAGACGCACCTTCTGCCCAAAGTCATGCCAGGTAGACTGGGATTCCTCTGCCCCATCCAACAGGAGCTGGGGTACAGATAGAGATATTAGGGGTTATTATGAACTTAATAAATACAGACAGGGACAATAAACAACAACAAAAAGGGTTGTGGCCGGGGACTTTAATGCAGGCAAACTTAAATCGGTTTGACCTAATTTCTACCAGCATGTCACCTGTGCAACCAGAGAGAAAAAAATACTTCTATCCTCCTGATTCCTGCATACAAGCAAAAACTAAAGCAGGAAGTACCCGTGACTTGCTCAATACTGAAGTGGTCAGATCAAGTGGATGCTAAGCTACAGGACTGTTTTGTTAGCGCAGACTGGAATAGGTTCCGGGATTCATCCAATGGCATTGAGGAATATACCACCTCAATCATCGGCTTCATCAATAAGGACATAGATGATGTCGTCCCCACAGTGACCGTACGTACATTTCCCAACCAGAAGCCATGGAGCTGCTATTTTCAAGGAGCGGGGCACTAATCCAGACGCTTATATAAGAAATCCTGATATGCCCTCAGACGAACCATCAAACAGGCAAAGCGTCAATACAGGATTAAGATAGAATCCTACTACACCGGCTTCTTACGCTCATCGGATGTGGCAGTGCTTGTAACCTACTACGGATTACAAAAGGGAAACCCATCCGTGAGCTGCCCATTGATGCGAGCCTACCATACAGGCTAAATGCCTTTTATGCTCGCTTCGAGGCAAGCAACACTGAAGCATGCAGGAGAGCACCAGCTGTTCCGGATGACTGCGTAATCACGCTCTCCGTAGCCGATGTGAGCAAGACCTTTAAACAGGTCAACATTCACAAGGCCGCGGCCCCAGACAGATTACCAGGAAGTGTACTCAGAGCATGTGTGAACTAACTGGCAAGTGTCTTCATGGCCAAGCATGACTCCAACACCATCATTAAGTTTGATGTAGACACAACAGTGGTAGACCTGATCACTGACGAGACAGCCTATAGGAAGGTCAGAGACCTGGCAGTGTGGTGCCAGGACAACAACCTCTCCCTCAACGTGAGCAAGACAAAGGAGCTGATCTTGGACTACAGGAAAAGGAGGGGCGAACATGCCCCCATTCACATTAACGTGGCTGTGGTGGAGCGGGTCTAGAGATTCAAGTTCCTTGGTGTCCACATCACCAACAAACTATCGTGGTCCAAACACACCAAGACAGTTGCGAAGAATGCATGACAACACCTATTCCTCCTCAGGAGGCTGAAAAGATTGGTGGGTTCCCAGAACCTCAAGACGTTCTACAGCTACACCATTGAGAGCATCCTGACATCCAGAACCTCTATACCTTTCTTTACACTGCGGCTTCTCACTGTTTATTATCTATGCAGTCACTTTACCCCTACCTACAGTTGAAGTCGTAAGTTTACATACACCATAGCCAAATACATTTAATTAAACTCAGTTTTTCACAATTCCTGACATTTAATCCCAGTACAAATTCAGTCTTATGTCAGTTAGGATCACCACTTTATTTTAAGAATGTGAAATGCCAGAATAATAGTAGAGAGAATGATTTATTTCAGCTTTTATTTCTTTCCACACATTCCCACTGGGTCAGAAGTTTACATACACTCAATTAGTATTTGGTAGCACTGCCTTTAAATTGTTTAACTTGGGTCAAACGTTTCGGGTAGCCTTCCACAAGCTTCTCACAATAAGTTGGGTGAATTTTGGCCCATTCCTCCTGACAGAGCTGGTGTAACTGAGTCAGGTTTCTAGGCCTCCTTGCTCGCACACGCTTTTTCAGTCCTGCCCACACATTTTCTGTAGGGTTGAGGTCAGGGATTTGTGAATGCCACCTTGACTTTGTTGTCCTTAAGCCAGAACTTTGGAAGTATGCTTGGGGTCATTGCTCATGTGGAAGACCCATTTGCAACCAAGCTTTAACTTCCTGACTGATGTCTTGAGATGTTGCTTCAATATATCCACATAATTTTCCTCCCTCATGATGCCATCTATTTTGTGAAGTGCACCAGTCCCTCCTGCAGCAAAGTACCCCACAACATGATGCTGCAACCCCCATGCTTCACGGTTGGGATGGTGTTCTTCGGCTTGCAAGCCTACCCCTTTTTCCTCCAAACATAACTATGGTCAGTATGGCCAAACAGTTCTATTTTTGATCAGACCAGAGGACATTTCTCCAAAAAGTACAATCTTTGTCCCTACGTAAAGTTGCAAACCGTAGTCTGGCTTTTTTATGGCGGTTTTGAAGCAGTGGCTTCTTCCTTGCTGAGTAGCCTTTCAGGTTAGTCGATATAGGACTTGTTTTTACTGTGGATATTGATACTTTTTGTACCCGTTTCCTCCAGCATCTTCACAAGGTCCTTTGCTGTTGTTCTGGGATTGATTTGCACTTGTCGCACCAAAGTATGTTCATCTCTGGGAGAAAGAACGCGTCTCCTGCCTGAGCGGTATGACGGCTGCGTGGTCCCATGGTGTTTATATTTGTGTACTATTGTTCGTACAGATGAACGTGGTACCTTCAGGCGTTTGGGAAAACTTCAACTGTATCTGTACATACATATTACCTCGACTAATCTGTACCCCCGCACACTAACTCGGCACTGGTACCCCCGCACACTGGCTTGGCACTGGTACCCCCTGTATATAGCCTCGTTATTGTTATTGTGTTACTTATAATTTTTTTTGTTAATTTAGTAAATATTTTCTTAACTCCATTTTCGTAAAAACAGCATTGTTGGTTAAGGGCTCTTAAGTAAGCATTTCACCGTAAAGTCTATCTATACCTGTTGTATTCGGCGCATGTGACAAATAACATTTGATTTGATTACCTGGCCAGTGCCGCCCTCCACGTCGTGTTCGTCCTCGTTGATCAGGAGCATGTACGGTCTCCGTGGTAATCCCGGGGCCTTCAGGCCCAGGAAGAAGAGTGTGCCCGTGCCGACGTAGCGCATCAACCACAGAGAAAAGTCCACCTGAGATAACGAATGAAAAATGCTAAGTCATGACTGAAGCTTTAACGGGGCAATCTGCAGCTTTGGCTTGGAGAAATGGAACCACTCAACGGATGAAAGGACCGACCATCCATGGTATCAAAATGACCGTTTTAACCATCTTTTAAGGTTATATACACTGTTTGTTTACATTTACAATGTTTCTAAACATTAAAGTAAAACAAGCTCATATGTTGGGTTCTCATGGGGTGTTACAGTTGAACTAAGCTCATGAGGCATGTATCATTTATAATCTTCAAGACTCAATGGGTATACATCATTAGTCCAAAAATGGATGTAGCAATTGTAGATTGACTCTTTAAAGGAATCTTGCACTCATAAACTACATTTTAGCATGTTGTCCATTGATAATTCAATCCCAATGGGACTGTTAATACAATACCAAACGGTGAATGCCAGCTGTCAAGATATATTTTTTTTGGAGTGTAGTATTTCTTTAAATAAGTGCTGACTGACAAGCATAACGGCATAAAACACATTTCAATACTCCATTCAACCCATACCATTTACATTTTAGTCATTTAGCAGACACTCTTATCCAGAGCGATTTACATGAACAATTATGGTTGAATGCATTGCTCAAGGGCACATCGGCAGATTTGTCACCTAGTCTGCTCTGGGATTCGAACCAGCGACCTTCCAGTTACTGGCCCAACGCCGTTAAATGTTGGGCTAACTGCTGCCCCAACTTCAATGTGAGGCCGAGGTTCTCATTCAAAAGTAATTTACTCAGGAGTTGTTGGATCATTCAGGATTGGAGGAGAGGTGAGTCAGTGGTTACAGTCAGACTGACTATAAAAAGTAAACTACTGTACACATTATGACACAAAGTAAACAGTGGACTGTGTCATATACTTTGTGGTATAACAACCCATTGGAAGAACTAAGATGGTGAATGCTTGGTAAAAAGCTAATGAAGATGTGTTCAACTAATGCATTCTGAAATCAACTGGGAGACATTAGTGCTGAGTGGGACAACCAATGACAGACATAGGGAGGGACTAAGAAAAGGCGTGATCTGATTGGTTACAAAATGTATATTTGGGGGTGTGGCCAGAGGGAGAGGTAAGAAGAATGTCAAGATAGGGCAATGACTCAGCACTTCTAGAGTTACTCATAGCTGACTAATGATAATGGTTCTTCCCCCTTCCACTGCTGTGTCATAGTTGGAATGCCAGTTTCTATTTTAGCAGTCTTCCTGTGAGAAAATGCTTTGTTATATATATATATTTTACAATCCCAACTGTCTTTACGAAATGGGATTCACGAAACATTAAACCTAGCCTATGTGTCTCATTTACGCAGATACAGTATCACACCCTATGGGTAGACTAACTTACTTTTTAGAAAGCCCACTATTACACTTGTGTAATGGAGTGTTAAAACTCAATGTTAAGTTTAATACTAATAGCCATTAACATTGTATGCTAACATTTTTAACAACCTCTATGAAACTAGGGAGTGAGATGGCAGTTTATCCTCACTGAGGGTTGAGCTGTGGGGTTAATTCAAAGAGGTGAAACGTTTGAACAATGCAGACAGAAAAGCAAGGAACAGATCTAACACCATTTCCAACTTAACCTGACAGTTAAACATGTTTATTCAACGCAAATACATTTCTATCTGAAGGTCCTCTAACGCTACACCCTCCTGAACAGACCCCAGTGCCACGTTCAGTAGGCAAGGTTGTGAAACATTCAGATAGAAATACTTTATGTAGAAAAGACGTGTCTCTTTGAGTGATACATAGAGGGAGTAGTAACGTCAGCTCTATTGGGGACATTCTATAATGTTAAACCCTCAACAATACCACTGGTCCTCTCTCACCTGCTGCTGTGTGTTCTCCAGGCCCCACCACCAGTAGGGGCTGGCCCAGGAGACGAAGGCCAGGTTCTCCACTGAGAATGCCACAGCCCAGAAGAGCAGCAGCACCGTGCTGTGGCCACGTGTCCGGTCCCTCACCAGCACCCTCCTCCTCTCCAGCCTTAACAGGGCCACGGCCCAGGCCCAGCCCAGCATGGACAGGAGGCCGTACAGCACCACGTAGCCAGGGAGCTCCCCTCCTCCGGCCGCCCTCCAAACCAGCCCCCCCAGGAACTGCAGCAGGAGGAGCAGGGAGACTGCCAGTTGGAGGTCATAGAGGCGCGAGCGCGGAACGAACTTGGGCTCCATCTCGGTGCCGTAGCGGCGGTAGCAGACGCAGTGGAAGGTGCCGAAGAAGAAGGAGAGGGTAAGCAGGACGGTGGGCACCAGGGTGAAGTAGAAGCAGGGCGAGATGCCGCCCTCCAGCCAGGCTTCGGAGATGGAAGCGCTGGCTTCACAGTAGCTTTGCACTGCTACCATGGTGGCTGGAAGCTGGGGAGACAGGGAAGGGTAAGAGAGTATTCACTATAACAGCACATATTACCATATTAAGCCTACATATAGGGCTCAGGATCATCAACCTGGTCCGCATGGATGTTAAGAGACTTTAAAAAAGCAGGACAGGCAAAGGAAATCATACAGTTGGCTGCATGAAATTCGTTTTTATGCAGTCAGTATTTTCACCGGATCTTATTTGTATCCTACTCTAAACGGCTATTCGTGATGGAATTCAACTCGTCTAACTTCTTCCATTCGTGACTTCAGATCGTTGCTGCTATACCCTATTTAATGTATCAGGGTTAAGAGCAGATTGAATCTCCTTGAAGTGTGTGTGTTGTACTTTGAAGCAAAACACAGCAAGCATCTCTTCCTCGTAAATAATCATTCAACAGACTTAATAGGCCTAAGAGATCCAGGCCAACCCTGCTATATCGGGCTGTGAACTTGACAATATGGTTAGTGCTTCAGTCATGGCTCCTAAAAGCACCCCAGCCAGTCATCTGGGGTCGGCGGTGGACTAATTCTGATTCAGTCAAGGCACTTAAAACACATCACATTTCATCAACTGATATTCATTCAAAATAACATACTAGAATTAGGTTACAGTGGTATGCCGACAACTGTACCTTTTTAATCATAACCCGCACAAAACTATTAACCCCTATTACTCCATTGTTTATGCTTTTGTTGTCATATGATTTTTGAACTTTCTAAACAAATGCTTCAGATGTTGTTGCTCTCATGGATTTCTTGAGCACTACAGATATTGTCGTGGGCATCAAGATGCATTTGCTCCGGTGGCATTGTTTGGCGTGTTTTTCTTGGTGGCCCGCTCTTTGACAGACAGAACATACTTTAAAAAATGTGACAACAAAAACAGAGCGTCAAAATAACCTTAGCGGTAGAGTTTCTCTCTAGCTACCATTTGTGAGACTTGCCTAGTTAAATAAAAAAATAAAAAATACATGTGTGGCGTTATCGGTCTTGGCCTATCAAGATAGCTAGCTATCTACATTAGCAAGCTTAGATCTGTTGCTTTTAATACAACACTCACATTCTCAAGACAAGCTGGTGCTGGAAAGCAATTTAGTGAATTGAAGCTCCCAACAAATAACTCGTTTTACGCAAAGAGATTTTACAAGTCAAAAATAACAATAATGGTCATGTTGTTGTATCCATTTGTAAACTGTCCTTATTATTCTTGCGGCTTGCGTGGAGCGACGTATTCCATGACTCAGCAACCGGCATTTTCTCACAATGACACAACAGCCTGAACCGGGTCCTAGCGCCCCCTCACACGCATGTTCAACTATAATGTTACGCAATCTCATATATAGCCAGTAGATGACAGTATATACAAAGACATCATACCTCACACAAAAATGCCATCTGAACGCTGGGTCTCGTCATGGCCAACAGACAGGAACAGGCCAACAGTATGCAGTCAGTCGATATACCAATATCTTAGCAACAAAAAAAATAAGATGGACAAGAAAATACATTTGATAATTCCTATCAAAAGAAGTAGAATTTTCACTGCATTACAAATCAAATTATATTTGTCAATAGCATTGTAAACAACAGGTGCAGAAAAACAGTGAAATGTTTACTTTTCGGCCCCTCCCAACAATTAATTGAGAAAGAAATAGAGCAATAATAGAAAAGTAATAGCATGTAATAATAAATGTAATAATAAATAGACAATGAGTAGCAATAACTTGGCTATATACACAGGGTACTAAACTCAGCAAAAAGAGAAACGTCCCTTTTTCAGGACCCTGTCTTTCAAAGATAATTCATAAAAATCCAAATAACTTCACAGATCTTCATTGTAAAGGGTTTAAACACGGTTTCCCATGCTTGTTCAATGAACCATAAACAATTAATGAACATGCACCTGTGGAACTGTTGTTAAGACACTAACAGCTTACAGACAGTAGGCAATGAATGAATGTCTGTGAAGTTATTTGCATTTTTATGAAATATCTTTGAAAGACAGGGTCCTAAAAAAGGGACGTTTCTTTTTTTGCTGAGATTAGTTGTGCTGAGATCCATTTGCCAAATGGAGGGCGGGGGAGAGCTTTGTATGTGTTTTTGTGCGTGGTGTAAAGGTTATCTAGAGGTTTTTTTCACCTCCAGTTGCACAGTTGACATGATGGCAGAAATGAGATGACAGATTTCAGTTTTCCTGCCTTAAAATCACCGTCCACTAGGAACGCCACCTCTGGATGAGCATTTTCTTGTTTGCTTTTATGGGCCTTTACAGTTCCTTGAGTTCGGTCTTAGTGCCAGCATCGGTTTGTGGTGGTAAATAGACAGCTACGAAAAATATAGATGAAAACTCTTTAGGTAAACTGTATGGTCTACAGCTTATCATGGGGCATTCAAACTCAGGTGAGCAGAACTTCGAGAGATCGCACACCAGCTGTTGTTAACAGAGGCACACACCTCCCCCCTTGAGCTTACCCTGTCATTGTCACTGTCACTCTATCCTGCTGATGCATAGAAAAACCAACCAGATGTACTGTATATTATCCATGTCCTTGTTCAGCCACGACTCCGAGAAACATTGGATGTTATAGTTGTTCAGGTCCCATTGATAGCATAGTCTTCAACGGAGCACGTCCAGTTTGTCTTTTTGTTTTCAGAGTCTTGGGAATTGGGGCCTGCTCCTCAAACTAATCGAAATAGAAATCTTCATCCAAATTGAGGTTAATGATCACTGTTCTGGTGTCCAGAAGCTATTTTCGGTTATAGGAAATGGTCACGTCTACTCCAAGAGGCGCTCCAACAAGGTTTCATCTGCACGTCCACTTCTCCTGCGTCGGCTGGTTTCTTCTTTGTGGCCAAGACGGATGGTTATGGAGGGTTACGTCCATGTATAGATTACAGAGGACTCAATGAAATCACCTAAGTACCGTTACCCTCTGCCGTTGGTGCCGGAAGCTATACAACAGCTCCATGGGGGCCCGGTTCTTTACCAAACTGGACCTGCGGAGTGCATACAATCTCATCCCCATCCTGGAAGGGGATGGATGGAAGAATGTGTTTAGCATGATGTCTGGTCACTACGAGTACTTGGTGATGCCATTTGGTTTAGCCAATGCTCCGTCAAGCATTCATTAACGAGGTATTCAGGGACATGCTGGGACGCCAGATGGTCATGTATATCGATGACATCCCGATCTACTCAGCTACCCTGAAGGATCACATCACTCATGTTCAAGCAGTACTGGAACGCCTCCTGGCTAACCACCTTTTTCCTTTTTTCTCCCCTGGCTAACCACCTGTTTGTCAAGCCTGAGAAGTGCCAATTTCATCTGAAGGCTGTCTCTTTCTTAGGCTACCAAGTCAGCCCGCAGGGAGTGAGGATGGATGACAAGAATGTAGATGCAGGCCATTTCATCACAAGGTTCGATTTCTCGCTGAACTATCACCAGGTTAAAAAAACACCAACGCCAATGCTCTGTCCCATCTCTACGATTCGGTAGATGGTCTTGTCCAGAATGCACCTATTATCCTATCCTCCCGAGTTGTAGCGCCTGTGGTCTGGGACAGATGTGAACATTGCCAGGCTCAGGAGAGGGAGTCTGCACCCACTAACTGTCCTCCCGAGCGCCTCCAAGTTCCCACAAGGATAAGGGACCGGCTGCTGACCTGGGCACACACAGCTGTCGTAGCTGGACATCCAGGCATTTCTCGTACTACCCAATCCATCTCTGAGAAGTACTGGTGGCCCACCTTGGCGCAGGACGTCACTCATTACGTTAGCTCCTATTCCGTATGTTGCCAAACCAAATCCCCCCGGAAGGCTCCAGCATGGAAACTCCTTCCCCTTCCCGTGCCTCAGCGTCCCTGGTCCCATCTATCCATTGACTTTGATACTGATCTCCCCTCCTCTGACAGTTTCTGATCTCCCCTCCTCTGTGGATAGATTTTCTAAATCCTGTCATTTAATCCCTCTTTCTGGTCTCCCTACTGCACTCCAGGTTGCTGAGGCACTATTCCAGCAGGTCTTCCGGCATTATGGCCTTCTGGAGGACATCGTCTCCGACCTTGGCCCCCAATTCACATCACGTGTATGGAGAGCATTCATGGAGAAGCTCGGGTTCACAGCCAGCGGGCAGGTGGAGAAGATGTTCCAAGAGCTGGGGAGGTTCCTGAGGAGTCACTGTTAGGACCGGCAGGGAGAGTGGGCTCGATTCCTTTTGGCGGAGTACGCCCATAACTTGCTACATTAGTCCTCCACTGGGTTGACCCCCTTCCAGTGTGTTCTGGGTTTTCAGCCGTCCCTGGCTCCGTGGACCCTGTCCCAGACCGAAGCTCCTGGGGTTGATGAGGTGCACAAAAGAAGTGTGGAGCGATGCTCACGTGAGACTCCAGCGGTCTCTCCACCATCAAAAGGAGCTGGCAGACCGGCACCGCAGTGAGACCCCTGTGTACCAGCCTGGGGATCATGTCTGGCTTTCTACCAAGAACCTCCCACTCCGCCTGCCCTGTAAGAAGCTGAGCCCCCGGTTTGTGGGGCCGTTCAAGGTTCTCCAGAGGGTCAACGAGGTGACGTATATGTTACAGCTTCCCAGTGACTACCGTATTTCAACTTCTCTTCATATCTCCCTTCTTAGGTCGGTGGTTCCTGGTTCCCTAGCTGATGCTGTCCCCCCCTGGACATTGAAGGATGTCCGGACTATGCCGTCAGATCTCTACTGGACTCCCAACGTCGTGGGGGTCGGCTCCAGTATCTGGTGGACTGGGAGGGGTATGACCCAGAGGAGCGGTGTTGGGTTCCGGTGGAGGACATTCTGGATCCCGACATCATCTTTGATTTCCACCTTCGCTATCCGGACCGGCCCGCTCCTCATCCTCAGCGCCATCCCTCTGGGCAGCGCTGTCCTGCGGCTGGTACCTCGCGTTGGTGGGGGGGGTACTGTCATGTGTACTCCCGCACCTCCCCTCCGGCGTTCGACGTTGCCGGTATACTAATCATCAGTCCTGGGATCCATCATTACGCACAGCTGGTATCAATCATTACGCACAACTACACATCATCATCAGGCACACCTGGACTCCATGACCTCACTTATTACCTCCCCTATATCTGGCACCCCCTTAGGTACTTTCCCCAGTCAGTACTGTTCATGTGTTTCCTGTCCATACGCTACTCGTGTTTGATATATTTTTCAATGTTCTGTTTATTATTAAACTCCCCACCTGCACTTGCTTTCCGACTCCCAGCGTATACATCACAGAAACAATGTCGAAAACATTATGTATAAAAAAAAGTTACAATCAGCACAAAACCCCCCCACAAAATAGAAGATTTGATCAGGAGACCATAAAACGTCAGTTATCCATTGCAGCACCATTCTTTAAGTCACATGTTCATAACACAGCGGTGTTATATATGTAAAAGAAATCTACATCTGTAACAGCGGTTTCAATTAAATACATGGGTTAATATGTTGGAGAGGTCGGAATAACTTTCAAACCAATTCAACTAGCATCCACACGATACCTGAAGCACGCGACCTTGCAAGCAATACAATCTGATCAGATTTAGCTAATAATCTGAATTGAAACTCTGATTGGGAAACATAGGCCAGCATTTCATATCTTTCATGTCTCTGCTGTGCAAAGACGAATGTTGTGGTTGTTCAGAGACACCTCGTTCAAAACATTAGAAATGAACTATTTACATACATTATTTGACTGTCACATTAGGTGGCTCTGAGAGCAAGGCATGAAGTGGCACAAACTGCTCGGTGTTCTGCGCCAGCTGATATCATGCAGCGGAGAAGCTGGATGTTCCATTGGGACCAGAATATAAACAAATGCATCGAGGGGGCCCAGAGCTCCTTCAATCAGCTGGCGTACGCATTTCTCGGTGACAAGGGAACACAATCCGCCACCCTGCCATTAAGCAGTGTGTCCCTGGGTGTAACGTAGAAAGAAAAAAAAAGGGCACTATTACAAAGAGAAAAATCTCAATGACATGTAATTGCTAAAATAAAGGTTTAAGGACATACAGGAAGCACCACATTACCACAAGACAAAACAGCTCACTTAAACAAACCTGATGGTCTACTTTCATGTAATAATTTTTTTGGGGGGGGAATGTAGTGGAATTGGATAATATCTTAGTGTGGTGTGTGAAGAATCCATTTGTATGAGGTACAAATCACATTATTGTGAATTAGGCAGTTGTTTGTCTTTAATAAGCTTATAGTTTGGGTTATGATGATAGGGTAAGAAAGTTGTATTCAGCTCACGAGGCATTATATTCAATTAGCTGGGTATATATCATTAATTGAAATGACAAATCAAATGAAGTGCAGGACTTCTTCTAGATTGTGGCTTTAGCAAAATTCCTTAAAATAAACTTAACATATAGGTATTAACAAAAAAACTTGAAAGCAATTTTACATATAAGTAACAAACTATTAACAAGAATCATTAAAAGCAAATTTTACATGGAAGTAACACATTATTAAAGTAAAGTAACATTTTCTAAGAATTGTTCAAATCCTGTTTCTCAAGTGGAGCTATTTTTAACCAGTGGACCTATCAAACCAGTGGACCTATCAAACCAGTGGACCTATCAAACCAGTGGACCTATCAAACCAGTGGACCTATCAAACCAGTGGACCTATCAAACCAGTGGACCTATCAAACCAGTGGACCTATCAAAATGTACTCAATATCAATGCTTTATGTCTAAAAAACCAAAAGGTGAGTACATTCATATATGCAAACTTCTAAGACAAATTCCCTGTACAGGTTATTTTGGAAATACTTAAAAGGATTAGTATGTGTATTTTATGCACTAAGTTATAGCTGCCCTACACAATTACATTAGCTTTGATACATGCAGAAAAATACTAGCCAGAAGCTACTAAAAGTGTTTTATTTTTTAAATACCCAAATATGTACTTTAAACCTATTTGGATCATTTGAGCAAGTGAAAAAATAGATTAAAATGTTAGTCTTCTCTTTATTCTTCACTTTCTTTTCTCTTCACTATCCTCTCTCTCTCCCCTTTGTTCGCTCTCCTCTTCCACTCTGCTGTTCTGCTGGCAAGCGTCTTGGCTGCAGACCTCATGTTCTGCAGGGAAGCCTGGTAACCCTTCCTGGTCTTCGGGGAAGCCTGGTAACCTCTCCTGGTCTTTGGGGAAGCCTGGTAATCTCTCCTGGTCTTCGGGGAAGCCTGGTCTCTTCTCCTGTTCTTAAGGTCCACAGTGACCACAGAAAAGTCCCTCCGCAGCAGAGCACAGGCCAGCAGTGAAGAGTACACAGCATAGATTGTGGCGTCGCTACCAAACGGGTCTCTCTACCATTCAATCAAGAGGCTTGTAGTTATTGATAAACAGACCATGTTCTTCTGTTCAGAGATGAGAGCACCCCAGTATCCCCACTGTCCTCCGGTGAGAGGTTAGAGAGGACCAGAGAGATGTAAGGACGAAATATATTCATTCTGCCCTCCAAATCTTTAGGGAATTGTTTATACTTATCCATACATCTTGTTTCCAGAATAACATTGCCCACCTTTGTAGTCTTTCTCTACCACTCCACCCGGTCATATTCTGGGACATCAGCTGCATGTAAGGGCAACCTCGCCTCAAAACTCTTTGAGGGACTAAGACTTAGGGCACACCATTAGACCATATGATATGATGACTCTTGATGGCGGCTTCTGCTGGCAATCATAAAACCCTGAGTGGTTGAGCATCGGTGATGGGATGACTAGGGAGTCATTTCCTGACAATAGTCCATCCACAACGTACAATGTATGCCCCTTACTTCCTCCATGAAGGGCTTTGCGGATTCGTTCACGTCCCAAAAGTGCTTGCGGACCCATCTGACTGTAAAGTTACCCCCCCCCCCCCCCCCAAGAATCCCCACACTGCAGGTCTACTTTCCCTCTCAATTGAGCATACATATAAACTGACGATACAGCAAGAGTACTTCAGACACTGAGGTTGATGCTTTGCTGGAGCTTTACCTTGCCGGCTGTCCAGCACTCTGCCCTGTATAGTCCAGGGTCTGACGAGAGGTTCGGGATCAGGACAGTTGAAATGTCATGAATCCATTTCAGTTTCACTCGATCCCTTAATTCGGCATTCAGGGTGGAATTTTCAGTTGAAGTGTCAGAAGAGTTCCGTAAAAGCAGGCGCTCTTCAGATTCGGATTTTAAAGATCAAACAGTAGTCCCTTCCCACATTGAGACGATGGCTCCGACGGAGATGGCAGCATCGCGACTAGCTCTTAAACAATTCTGCAGTATGTTGTTTAAGTACTATTTTGTTTTTACGTTATTGGCTCAGGAATTGTTTTGTGTCATTACATACAGCCGGGAAGAACTATTGGATATTAGAGTGGCGGTAACTCACCAGAACTTCTAGCATTACGACCAGGATTACGACTTCCCTGGAGTAGAAGGAACTCAAGTCCTTCTGTTCACCCGACCTAGAATATCTCACAATCAAATGCCAACTGTACTATCTCCCGAGATCCTTTTTTGTCAATAATAGCCACAGCGGTCTACAGTATATTCTTATTAACAAACAGTTTATAGTTACAAGGAAATGATAACGGAGTTTCCCTAGTGGGATAAACCGGCATCGCGACTTGGTGTACAAAGGGAAGTGGGGGTCGACTGAGATGACAACACACAGTTGATAATTATAACAATTTAAATGCTAATCCTTTGCACATGAACGCTCACTCATTCAGGAACAATTGCAATCAGTATATATATTTACGCTCAGTGTGTCGTCAGGGTCTCTGTTGAAAAGTTTGTTTCTGTTGGAGAGTTTGTCCGCCGTCTCTGTCGTGGTTAGAATGGATAGTTCAGAGTGACATTCATTCATGTTGTTATGGATAGATGTTTCGGCGGTTGTCGGTCTTCGCGTTCAATAGTAGCTACAGACTAGTAATTAATATCAAAGACTTGTTCTTATTCTGTCGGTATCGATAGTCTAAGAGTTTAAGAACAAGTGTATCTTTAATTATATGTAAAACATGTATCTTTCGTCAAAGTTTATGATGAGTATTTCTGTTATATGACGTAGCTCTCTGTAATTACTCCGGATATTTTGGAGGCATTTCTGAACATGGCGCCAATGTAAACCGAGATTTGTGGATATAAATATGCATATTATCGAGCAAAACATAAATATATTGTGTAACATGATATCCTATGAGTGTCATCTGATGAATATTATCAAAGGTTAGTGATTAATTTTATCTCTAATTCTGCTTTTGTGACTCTATCTTTGTCTGGGGAAAATGGCTGTGTATTTTGGGGGATTTGGTGGTGATCTAACATAAATACATGTTGTGTTTTCGCTGTATAACATTTAAAAAATCAGACACAATGGGTAGATCAACAAGATGTTTATCTTTCATTTGCTGTATTGGACTTCATTTGCTGTATGTGAAAGTTAAATATTTAAAAAATATATTTTTGAATTTCCTGCGCTGCCTTTTCAGCGGAATGTTGGGGGGGGGGGGGTTCCGTTAGCGGAACGTGTGTCCTAGACAGGTTATTAATGCATTTCTGTGAATTACTTAGTTAGTAAATAAATTATTTAATCCATACCTTACTTAGATTTACGTGTATTTTGGGTATATGTTGTGAAACTGTTAGATATTACGTGTTAGATATTACTGCGCTGTCAGAGATAGAAGCACAAGCATTTCACTAGACCCACAATACCATCTGCTAAACACGTGTATGTGACCAATAACATCTGATTTGATTTGACATTGTTGTAAAAAGCATACTTTTCTCCTCCTTCTTTAATCTAATAGATTTCTTAGACAGCATGGATGGTTCCCATCAGACCAGCCAGAAGAATGCTAAGCTTTGTGACAGAATCCATTAAACACACTCTGTCTCTGCTAATGTGTTGTGACAAACCACTTGCTATATATCTGCTTTTGCTCAGTTATCTTATGCCTCGATGTTGCGATACTGGGGGCCCTGTGATGTTGAGCATAATATCTACTCAACTCTGTCTCTGAGGGCCTTGACATGTCACAGAGGAGAGTGCAGAGTGCAGCGAAAAGGTCACTGATAGGTTAAAAGAACACAGATTGAAAATGCTGATGTGAACTATGATTGCATCATGGGCCTGTTTCTTGCTTCAGTAGCGTGTTTCATTTACATATCTTAAACAACCAGTAGCACTTTTCATATCCTCTTTTGGGTTGTTCAACGAACAGAGTCACTTTTGTGTCCCTTTGTTATTGAAAGTAGAACTTTTAAAAGCCTGTTACATTAAATGAAGCTCCCTTTAATAAAGACCATGTGGAAAATGTAACATATCAGATCCCTTATATTAATAAAGACTTGCTAAAGTACCAAAAATAATGTAGATTTTAACTCAAAAATGTATCCAAGTTTTCACCATCATTGTAAGTCTTGCTAGTTACTCTGTTGCTTTGACAAAGTCATTTCTGAAGATTATTATTTATTTTAGGTGATTAGTGGTTAAATTAAAGATCAACCCTATTACGTGAATTGAACTCTTCTTTTAATATAGCAAAAACATTGATATTCCTTTTTTTTATATATATATATAGCTTATGCCTTGATGTTACAATACTTGTGACCCTGTGATGTTGAGCCCAAAATCGACTCATTTCGTTCTGTGAAATGCTGAGTGCCTGAGATGTCGGTGAAGAGAGAGCAGAGTGCAGTGGTCAAGGTCACTGATGGGTCAATACATAACAGATTGAAAATACTGATGTGAACCATGATTGCGTCATGGGCCTGTTTCTTGCTTCTTGACAACTGAAGGTTTCCACATACATTTTTTTAAATGTTCTAATCTGAAAATGCTCTTTCTTACTTCTAACCTGACTAGGTGCTGCTTTATCCACTCTATCCCTGTCACAGAGACATCATTGTACCAACACGTGTTTTTGTGCATTCACAATTCATCATTTAGCAGATGCTCTCATCCCGACCGATTTACAATAAGTGGGTGTGCAGGCTTATGTTCTTGCCCATCACGAACACACCTGATTCAGGAATTGAACAGGAGTTGAACTAAGCAAAGTCTTCTCTCCGGACCATAAAACAAAATCAGGTGTGTTACTACAGGCCTGGACCTAAAGCCTGCAGACCCAGTAGCGAAATTCTAAAATCTCTCTTCACCGATACCTGTAATAATTTACAATAGAAAAGAGTAACCTTATATTTTGGTTTATGATAGGATAAGACAGATGAAATAGATTCATAAGGCATTTAGTAGTTGTTATATTCTCCAAGAATCCATGGGTACTGCTGCAGAGCACTAGGTTAGGTCCATAAAGGTGTCAACAATTTACTGTTAGTGGTGTTGAGTATTTGGGAGAAAAAACTAAATGCAATGTGGTATAGAACAACACCTGATATTACATTAAATGGCAGTTATACGCTTTCTAAGAAGATACCTTCAATTAGATACTTCTGTTGTGTAAGTATGCTTTATATTCTACAGAATGCAGCAGGCCTAATTCTGGAGAGGAAATCGGAGTATATCGACTTTTTCATGACGAGAGCCACTCTTTAAGCCCTATAGCCTATCACCACTATCCTGCTTTCAATTCAGCCCGAGGGACAAAGGAGACCAGAGATGGACTGAAAAGGCAGCTGTCACATCTGAGCTGCTTAAAAAGAAGGGGAATAAAAGAACCTTTACATTTAAAAAAAAAAAAGAAAAGCTGAGACTATAGTCCTGGGTCCATCGCCGTGCAGCATGCGCACGTAAGTAGGAATCGAGAAAGGGAAATCTTATCATTTGGCCCGCTCGCATAAGGTCTAGAGAGTGGCTTATCTGCTTCATCTCTCCGGTCTTTTGTGTTGAGTGGAAATGGGCCCTCTGTCAGTCAGCTACCGCTCACACGTCTCCATTGTCCCCAGTGAATTCGATGGCTGCCGTGGCCTGTCTGTCACAATGTGCGTCCAAAAAATGTCAACTTATGGGCTCCGGTCAAAAGCAGTGCACTACATAGGGAATAAGGTGCCATTTGGGACACAAGACTCGCAGCGCTCATATCTCCCGTTCATTGTGGGGCCTGGCTCAACCTCCACTGTGCAGCACAGCAGGACCGTTAAAGGCCTCTTTTTAGGTACATATTTTATTTCTTTCATTCTTCTCCCTTTTCTTCCACCCCCACCCCCTCCATGTCTTTGTTTTCCATCTGAACTGAAGTGGCTTAACTGACTGACACAGTTTGATGGGCAGAGTGAGAGAAGGATAGGGGGCGTATCAATCTAAAGCTTTGGCACAGAGATAAAATGGTGGGCCTATATTGTTGCACTTTGGAGTATGGAGAAATGTTCCATTCAGATCTCAACAGAGACCAAAAAGGGATACCGGTTTATAAATCCATTCAACTTTGTGGTTTATCTTTCTTTTGGAGGGGAGGGTTGTTATGTTTTCAGCTCATATCCTCAGTTGAATCAGTTGAGATTGTGATCTTAACACCTTTGTTTGTCCACATTGTACACAGTTTGTACAATGTGGACATGACAAAATGCCGGTGTCAAATGTCAGAATCCCAGAACGAGCAGGACATCATGTTTAGCACCACAAATGCCGCAGGCTTTTCTAAATCTACCCGGAAATTATGGGGAAATAATTTTCTACTTCTACTGTATCTTTGAATAAGTAGGAGAGCACGCCAAAGGTGGTCTTTCTTAATATTTTCTGGAACTTCCCCCGAAGAGACAAGCCAGTCTGCCAATATCAACTCTGTAAGATCATAATGAACAACACTGCCTTGACAAACCAACTTTGATCATGTCGGTTTCCACTGTGAGGGTAATATTTTATCTAGTTTTAAACACAATATCCTGCCTAAAATTCATAAAGTATTAGTTCATATTTTTATTGGACAGGAGAGAAAGGGAATAATAGGAATAGTGTGCCATAGGAAGTGGGTCGGAACGTGAATCGTAGACACTGATACATGAGGGCTGTAGGTATGACCACTAACCACTATACCACAGCCTTTAGGTAGTCAATACACTTTACACACAGGTGAAGTGGTGAAGGTGTGGTGGTTTAGAAGTGGTTTAGAAGGACATGTTGTTGGTCCCTGTAAGGCTGTAAGGTCCCTGTAAGGCTACCCTGCCTAGTGGTTAGAGCATTGGACTAGTAACCGAAAGGTTGTAAGTTCAAATCCCCGAGCTGACAAGGTACAAAATCTGTCGTTCTGCCCCTGAACAGGCAGTTCACTGTTCCTAGGCCGTCATTGAAAATAAGAATTTGTTCTTAACTGACTTGCCTAGTAAAATAAAGGTAAAAAAACAAAACAAAAAAAGCACTGTCCTCTTAAATGAGGAGAGAGGAGAGGAAGAAAGAGGAGGGGTGAGAATAGGAGATGGAAGAGGAAAAGATGGGGCGAAAAGGGGAGAAGAGGAAGGGAAAGGAGAAGAGGGAAGTGGAAGAAGATCTCTCTCGCTCAGTCAGGCTGCCGCTGGCAAACACAAATAGACATGTTCTGCAAACACTGAACCTTTACCACACTCCTCGAGAGAGAGTGACAGGAAGAGAGAGATAGAAGGGGGAGTTGGAGGGAGATTTGCGTACACAAAGAGCCAGAAAGGGAGATATGAAGAGAGAGTGGAAAGGAAGAGAGAGATAGTGCCAAAGTTAAGATAAGCTTAATGAACACGTCAGTGAGAGTGGCTGTGAGAGAGACGAAAAAGAGAGGTAGCTTGAACGAGGGATCGATTAACTCCACTGTAAATGAGATGGTGGGTAGCACAGTAAGGTAGTATGCCATGGACTTCTTCTTGACAAGCAGCAGCTTTCGTACATCTTTACTCATTTCATTACCCTGACTACCATGCTATAGTTCGTTTTGGTCACTAGGGGCAATCTCGTATCATAGCTAGAGTGACAGTAACCAAGGGTCTGAAAGCATTGGCAACTGGCAAAGGAAAGAACATGTCATTTTATTGTAGAAAACAGAAGTCAGTTTGCAGGTCTCCTCTGTCAGAATAACAGCCTGTCTGTCTGCCTGCCATTGACCTGCTATGCCCTTATAGTTTTTAATACTTTCTGAAGGCACTGTATTCTGTTGGTAGTAATTATGGTGGGATGTCCCTTTAAACAATAATACAGTGATACTCCTACACTGTAACCAATTGAACATAAACGTTTTGAATACAATGTTGTATGACAAGCAGCAGTGGTCACTATACTGCATTGTTGACGGTCATCTTGGGTGTTCCTGTTAGTCAGCATTTCTCCTTTGCCAAGATAATCCATCCACCTGACAGGTGTGGCATACCAAGAAGCTGATTAAACAGCATGATCATTACACAGTTGCACCTTGTGCTGAGGATAATAAAAGGCCAAATGTGCCGTTTTTTCACACAACACAATGCCACAGATGTCTCAAATTTTGAGGGAGCGTGCAATTGGCATGCCGATTACATGAATTCTCACCAGAGCTGTTGCCAGAGAACTGACTGTTTGTTTTTCTACCATAACCCAGCTCTGGTTTTAGAGAATTTGACAATACGTCCGACCGGCCTCACAACTGCATGTGGCGTGTAACCACGCCAGCCCAGGACTTCCACATCCGGCTTCTTCACCTACGGGATGGTTTGAGACCAGCCACCCCAACAACTGATGAAACTGTGGGTTTGCTCCACCAAAGAATTCCTGCAAAAACTGTCAGAAACCATCTCAGGGAAGCTCATCTGCGTTCTCGTCGTCCTCACCAGGGTCTTGACCTTACTGCAGTTCGCCGTCATAACCGATTTCAGTTGGCAAATGCTCACCTTCGATGGCCACTGGCACGCTGGAGAAGTGCTCTACACGGATGAATCCAGGTTTAAACTGTACTATGCAGATGGTAGACAGCGTGTATGGTGTTGTGTGTGCGAGCGGTTTGCTGATGTCAACGTTGTGAACAGAGTGCCCCATGGTGGCGGTGAGGTTATGGTATGGGCAGGCATAAGCTAGGGACAACGATGGCAATTTGCATTTTATCGATGGCAATTTGAATGCACAGAGATACCGTGACAAAATCCTGAGACCTGTTGTCGTGTCATTCATCTGCCATCACCTCATGTTTCAGCATGAGGTATTGCAAGGCCCCATGTTGCAAGGATCTGTACATAATTCCTGGAAGCTGAAAATGTCCCAGTTAATCCATGACCTGCATACTCACCAGACATGTCACCCATTAAGCATTTTTAGGCTGCTCTGGACAACATGTTCCAGTTCCCCGCCAATATCCAGCAACTTCGCATAGCCATTGAAGAGGAATCGGACAGCATTCCACGGGCCACAATCAACAGCCTGATCAACTTTATTCGAAGGAGATGTGTCGCACTGCATGAGACAAAGCCTGGTCAGACCAGATACTGACCTGGTTTCTTGATCCTCATCCCTACATTTTTTAAAGGTATCTGTGACCAACCGATGCATATCTGTATTCCCAGTCACGTGAAATCCCTCGATTAGGACCTCATAAATGTATTTCACTTGACTGATAAGAGCTGTAATTGTAAAATCTTTGAAATGGTTGCTTGTTGAGTTTATATTTTTGTTCTGTGTACATGTATAGGCTGCCGCATCTTAATGATCACATCGGTGGCCTCTCCCACCCCTCTGTCAAGAAGGCTAACATGTGAGCTAGCATAGCACATTGCTACAGAGTCTGACTTCGCCGTGATGTCCTGGGTCACCTTTGGACATTGCTTTCATTTCTATCATCATGCACTTTTACAGATGCAGCCTACATCTAGTAACAGTACAGAATATAATAATATATGCCATTTTGGTGGATGCTTTTATCCAAAGGAATGTACAGTGGTGCCTGCATACATTGTCATATGAGGGAATTTGACGCACAATCCTGACATTGAAGAGTCATGCTCAACCAACTGAGTCCCACAGTTCAGGGTCCCCAAAGTGAACAGCGGGTTCTTAAGGGTCCTATGCATTTATAGTCCCGATTATAGCAACTACCGTATGAATAATGATCTATAAGAAGTATAGGATTTGTTCAATTGAATGTGAGGGTTGTGATCTGGCACTCGGAAGAGGGGTATCTTCTTTCCGCAAGGGTGGGTTCTACTCCCGGTCTGACAGGTGGCTGGAGAAACTGCCTGAGTGTACTGTAAGTGTAAAACATTGTTACATATATTGTTTGTTTTTTGTATGTTTTAGGGATAAATACAGAGGCGGAAGGGAGATAGAGGGATTGCTGAAAGAGTAGTGGGCTGGATTTAAACCCATGCTGGCATACCGCTAGGCCACGCCAGGCCACCTAAGAGTCAAAAAAGAGCTACTCCCTCTGCCTCGGGCAGGCTGTGACAGATAATGAATTTATGCATTACCGAGAGGGGATAGCCATCCATCATGTTGGTGTGTGATCGTTTGCAGGCAATGCGATCCTCCTCTGGGTGTCTGTCTGTGGGGTTGGTGGGGATGGGGAGGCCTTGGGTAGTGCAGATGGATACAAGACAGACAGGCAGGCGTGTGTGTGTGTGAGTGTCAGGGGGTTGTGTGTGTCAGTGCGTGTAGGCAGACACGCCAGGTCAGAGCATCTGGAGACAAGGGGCTCTCACTCTGTCAAACAGGGCCGGTTATTTATTTGGTTGGGGGCATGGGAATTCAGGAAACATCTACTTTTTTTATGAATAACGGTGTCTGCCCGGCCGGCATGTTCCCCTGCCAATATGTTTCATGTTACGGTGCCACACAAACATTCATTGAACCACGCAAGTACATGTACACTAACACATAGTCACGCAGTACATACATGATGTCACACGCACAGGCATGTACACACACGGATCTTATCTGCCCATACTCTTTCGTACAAACATTGAATGCAGCCGATTTCATGAGTCATATTCGTAGGGCAAATTCTTTTATGGTATGTCTCTGAGTTTTCGACAACCTCGCCCAGACTCAGCCCAGCAGGGAGCCAGTGTCTTGAGTAGAGCGAAGCTGAGTTTCTTTCCAAGTCTGGCGTACAGTGGGGAATGATCTGTTGTTTCCACGACTATGTGAAAATCACCTTGAATAGCTCAAAGAGCCATTGATGTTTTACACAAATATGCACATATTTAACTCAGCCGTTACAATTTGTGTATTCAAAGAGTAGGAACATCTGGGAAAAATATCTCTCCGTAGCTGAATTTTTTTGTGCTAATGTTGCATGCCAGATGGGCCATTTCTGGGCACACATTTCGTCTTTAAACGTGATACTGAATGTTAAGTTTGACTCACCACTGACCTCTGTTCTTATGTTCTTTTGTTCACAGTAAATCACGTTGTGTCCCTTTTTGCCTGCTGTACAACTGCATTCATTTTGACAGCCATTGTTGTTTCAACAAGTACAGGTTGGGCGGCTCCCATTCAAAATACAGAGCTCAGGAGAGCACTGAATATGCACGAATGTCTACACGTGTGTGTGAGAAAATACACGTGCACACACATACAGCCTCCTCCCACATACAACTCCCATTCAAACACACACATGTGAAGTCTGTGTTTCCTCCCCAACTTTGTTTGCAGGACAGGCCAGGCACGTGGTGGCGAGCTCCAAGGGTCCCTCCACTGGGCATTCACACAAATACGCCTCGGGTGACGCCTTTTTATACAGTTTAAAAAATAAAGACGGGATATTGATGCATTACGTGGTATTTGGAGAGATGTATTTTGCCCGGTGACTCTGGGGTGTTTGTTGTTTTGTGTTGTGTATTTATGGAAAGTGCAGTGCTGCCTATTTGTGTGCGGTCTATTCATGAGAGGAAGGCCTTTTGTGAGGCTTGCTAATCCTACAGAGAACTGTTTACAGCTAGCGTCCCACTGTCCCAGTTCTGTTTTGTCTTTGTCCCAAATGGCACCCTATTCCCTACACTCTTTAGAAAAAAAGGGTTTCAAAAGGGTTCTTCGGAAGTACCCATAGGAAATCACTTTTTTGGTTCCAGGTAGAGCCCTTTTTGATTCTATGTAGAACCCTTTTGGGTTCCATGTAGAACCCTCTGTGGAAATGGTTCTACATTGAACCTAAAAGGGTTCTACCTGAAACAGAAAAGGGTTATTCAAAGGGTTCTCCTATGGGGACAGCTGAGGAACACTTTTTAGGTTCTAGATATCACTTTTTTGTTGTTGTATATAGTGCACTTTTTTACTAGGGCCAATATTGAATAAGGTGCCATTTGGGATTTATACTGCCTCTGAGGCACTGCAAAAGAAAATCTTGAGAGAGACTGATAACAGTATTGGGCCCTATTTCCTATCAATTATATTTTACTGTAGGTATAACAAAAATGAAACAAGACCTTATCACAAACAGACCTTTCCTTTGTTACCTTCATCCCCAGCTATTCTTTTCATCCTTGCACCATCTTCTAGCTATCTTAAACCCCCTCCTCTCTCAGTGTGTGCGTGCGCTTGTACGTACTTGTGTGTGTGTGTGTGTACGGAGTCTCGCGACACTGTGCCTAGAGATTCCTATCTCCTTACTGGGTTATTATCATCTTCTCGCTTAAACAATACCATGCAGGAACATTCCCGGGATTTGCAAAGATAAATTCTTCCTCAAATTCCTCATGAACACTTCCATATCATTCATTCAAGTGATTGAAAGAGGTTCTGATTTGAGTGCACGTGTGTGTGCGTATGCTTACCTGTGCGAGTGCACGTGTGTGTGTGCATGCTTTCATGTGTGTGTGCGTACCTGAGTGGGTTTAAGTTCAGGTGTGTGCATTTAGGAGGCAGTGGTTTGAATGATGCTAAACTGAATCTGAGCAGCTGACTGGGGTTGTAAATCCCCTCTCCCCTGGGTGCGGTTACTTAGAACAGCACAGAGGGGGGCGGAGGGGTATCATCACAGTCATTACATATGTGGACAAATGTGTGTGTGTTTATGTGTGCGCACGCATGCAGGTTCACAAACACACACAATGTCTGGGAACATACCTCCTAACAAGGCATGGGAACGTACCGTCAACAAACCCCCTGCTCACTCAGTGAGTGAAAATGAACAGAACAAACCATTAGCCAACATTAAAAGAGTACATAAAGTTAACATACCCATACCAGCCCCTTTATACTGCAAACAAATAGTACACCTACAGTACATGAGTCACCCAAGCTTCGCACTTCAAAAATGATTAAACAGTTGGAATATGGCTAGATTGGCTAAATAATTTGTTGAAGAAGAGTGCATTCAGATGCAGTTTATTTATGGGCAAACTTTATAGGCTCAAAGGCTTTTTTTTAGTAACAAAATTGTAAATTATTCCCGAAACAGATTGAAGTGCCATTGAATGGAGTCTGTAAGGAAAGAGAAGTAATTTGAGGGAAATGATGAGAATTATTATTCACAAAACAAAAGACAAACGTCTGCCTGACACATAATTAAAACAAAAGAAAGCTCTTGAGAACAATCGGCTGCATGATGGGCCTCAAGTTGCGTTCAGTAAATCCCCCCCGTTGTTTAGGCTGACTCATTTCTATTGAAAGTAAAGGATTTTCATTTTTGACATACTTCATTGCTGGTTTTCAATATGAAATACAGTATGTCACTTTGTTTTCCCCCCAGATTCATATTGACTCACTCCCTATTGACTCAGGCCCACAGAATTATACCTACGGAGGAGCGGGTTCTATGAAAGAACTCTGAAAGTCTTTGAACTTCAGTGAGTTGGCTTAACATTGGACTACCTAGCTAGCTAGCAAGCTTGTGTGAGCAGAGAGGCACCAGAATTCAAATAATAACACAAATAAAAACACAATAGTACATTTCTATTGAAACATTCTGTAAATGTCCATTCTCATAAATGTCCATTGTCCCAGGTGTACATTATAAAATCAAAACAATTAACCAATGATATTTTGTACAGATAAGTATAAATATGTTTTTACAGTCAAGTACTGTATGTCTCTTTCAACATGCCACTGAAAAGGTTGAAAGCTTTTTCCATCTGAGGGTAAGTGTTCTTGTTTCAAACACACACTATACTATATTTAAAGGGACAAGGAACCCAGAATACAAACTAACATGATTTTCCACCTAGCTTGGCTGTAGTTGATTCAAGAATGCAGTTTTCAGATATTTGGTTTCCTTTAGACATTTAATAGACATATTTTGTTACTGTTAGCAGTCTCAGTAACACTTTTTTAAATTTAACCTTTATTTAACCAGGCAGGCCAGAAATGGAGGCCAGAAATTGAATAATGTGTTCCTGAACAAAGGGGGAGTCAAAATCAAAAGTCACAGTCAGTATCTGGTGTGGCCACCAGCCGCATTAAGTACTGCAGTGCATCTCTTTTTTTATATATTTTTTATTTATTTCACCTTTATTTAACCAGTTGAGAACAAGTTCTCATTTACAACTGCGACCTGACCAAGATAAAGCAAAGCAGTGCGACAAAAACAACAACACAGAGTTACACATGGGATAAACAAACGTAATAACACAATAGAAAAATCTATGTACATTGTGTGCAAATGTAGTAAGATTAGGGAGGTAAGGCAATAAATAGGCCATAGCGGCGAGATAATTACAATTGAGCATTAACACTGGAGTGATAGATGTGCAGATGATGTGCAAGTAGAGATACTGGGGTGCAAAAGAGCAAAAAAAACAAAAAACAATATGGGGATGAGGTAGTTGGGTGGGCTATTTCCAGATGGGGTGTGTACAGGTGCAGTGATCGGTAAGCTGCTCTGACAGCTGATGCTTAAAGTTAGTGAGGGAGATATGCCTCCAGCTTCAGTGATTTTTGCAATTCGTTCCAGTAATTGGCAGCAGATAACCGGAAGGAGAGGCGGCCAAAGGAGGTGTTGGCTTTGGGGATGACCAGTGAAATATACCTGCTGGAGTGCATGCTACGGGTGGGTGTTGCTATGGTGACCAGTGAGCTGAGATAAGGCTGGGCTTTACCTAGAAAAGACCAAGCCAGTGGGTTTGGTGATGAATATGTAGTGAGGACCAGCCAACGAGAGCATACAGGTCGCAGTGGTGTGTAGTATATGGGGCTTTGGTGATCAAACGAATGGCACTGTGATAGACTGCATCCAATTTGTTGAGTAGAGTGTTGGAGGCTATTTTGTAAATTACATTGCCGAAGTCCAGGATCGGTAGGATAGTCAGTTTTACGAGGGTATGTTTGGCAGAATGAGTGAAGGAGGCTTTGTTATGAAATAGGAAGCCGATTCTAGATTTAATTTTGGATTGGAGATGTGAGTCTGGAAGTCTGGAAGGAGAGTTTACAGTCTAGCCAGACACCTAGGTATTTATAGTTGTCCACATATTCTAAGTCAGAACCGTCTGGAGTAGTGATGCTAGACAGGCGGGCGGGTGCGGGCAGCAATCGGTTGAAGAGTATGCATTGAGTTTTACTAGCATTTAAGAGCAGTTGGAGGCCACGGAAGGAGTGTTGTATGGCATTGAAGCTCGTTTGAAGGGTTGTTAACATAGTGTCCAAAGAAGGGCCAGATGTATACAGAATGGAGTCGTCTGCATGGAGGTGGGTCAGAGAATAACCAGCTGCATGAGCAACATCAGTGATATATACAGAGAAAAGAGTCAGCCCGAGAATTGAACCCTGTGGCACCCCCATAGAGACTGCCAGAGGTCCGGACAACAAGCCCTCCGATTTGACACACTGAACTCTATCTGAGAAGTAGTTGATGAACCAGGCGAGGCAGTCATTTGAGAAACCAAGGCTATTGAGTCTCCCGATAAGAATGCAGTGATTGACAGAGTCGAAAGCCTTGGCCAGGTCAATGAAGATGGCTGCACAGTACTGTCTTTTATTGATGGCGGTTATAATATTGTTTAGGACATTGAGCATGGCTGAGGTGCACCCATGACCAGCTCGGAAACCAGATTGCATAGTGGAGAAGGTACGGTGGGATTCGAAATGGTCGGTGATCTGTTTGTTAACTTGGCTTTCGAAGACTTTAGAAAGGCAGGGCAGGATGGATATAGGTCTGTAACAGTTTGGATCTAGAGTGTCTCCCCCTTTGAAGAGGGGGATGACCGCGGCAGCTTACCAATCTTTAGGGATCTCAGACGATATGAAAGAGAGGTTGAACAGGCTAGTAAATAGGAGTTGCAACAATTTAGACTGATAATTTTAGAAAGAGAGGGTCCAGATTGTCTCGCCCAGATGATTTGTAGAGGTCCAGATTTTGCAGCTCTTTCAGAACATCAGCTATCTTGATATGGGTGAAGGAGAACGGGGGGAGGCTTGGGCAAATTGCTGCGGGAGGTGCAGAGATGTTTGCCGGGGTAGGGGTAGCCAGGTGGAAAGCATGACCTGCCGTAGAAAAATGCTTCTTGAAATTCTCGATTATCGTGGATTTATCGGTAGCGACAGTGTTTCCTAGCCTCAGTGCATTGGGCAGCTGGGAGGAGGTGTTCTTATTCTCCATGGACTTTACAGTGTCCCATAACCTTTTGGAATAAGTGCTACAGGACACAAATTTCTGTTTGAAAAAGCTAGCCTTTGCTTTCCTAACTGACTGTGTATATTGGTTCCTGACTTCCCTGAAAAGTTGCATATTCGATGCTAATGCAATACGCCATAGGATGTTTTTGTGCTGGTCAAGGGCAGTCAAGTCTTGAGTGAACCAAGGGCTATATCTGTTCTTAGTTCTACATTTTTTGTGGCATGCTTATTTAAGATGGTGAGGAAAGCACTTTTAAAGAACAACCAGGAATCCTCTACTGACAGGATGAGGTTAATGTCCTTCCAGGATACCCGGGCCAGGTCGATTAGAAAAGCCTGCTCGCCGAAGTGTTTTAGGGAACGTTTGACAGTGATGAGGGGTGGTCATTTGACCGCGGACCCATTACGGATGCAGGCAATGAGGCAGTGATTGCTGAGATCCTGGTTGAAGACAGCAGAGGTGTAATTTAGAGGGCAAGTTGGTCAGGATGATATCTATGAGGGTGCCCATGTTTACGGATTTAGGGTTGTACCTGGTAGGTTCCATGATAATTTGTGTGAGATTGAGGGCATCTAGCTTAGATTGTAGGACGGCCGGGTCACCTAACAGTACGAACTCTGAAGATAGATGGGGGGCAATCAATTCACATGGTATCGAGGGCACAGCTGGGGGCAGAGGGGGGTATATAACAAGCGGCAACAGTGATAGACTTATTTCTGGAAATGTGGATTTTTAAAAGTAGAAGCTCAAACTGTTTGGGCACAGACCTGGATAGTATGACAGAACTCTGCAGTAGATTGCAACTCCGCCCCTTTGGCAGTTCTATCTTGACGGAAAATGTTGTAGTTGGGGATGGACATTTCTGAATATTTGGTGGCCTTCCTAAGCCAGGATTTAGACATTGCTAGGACATCAGGGTTGGCGGAGTGTGCTAAAGCAGTGAATAAAACAAACTTAGGGAGGAGGCTTCTGATGTTAACATGCATGAAACCAAGGCTTTTACGGTTACAGAAGTCAACAAATTAGAGCGCCTGGGGAATAGGTGTAGTACTGATGGCTACAGGGCCTGTGTTAACCTCTACATCACTAGAGGAACAGAGGAGGAGTAGGATAAGGGTACGGCTAGAGGCTGTAAGAACTGGTCATCTAGTACGTTTGGAACAGTGAATAAAAGGAACAGATTTCTGGGCATGGTATTATAGATTCAGGGCATAATATACAGACAAGGTTATGGTAGGATGTGAGTACAGGGGAGGTAAACCTAGGCATTGAGTGACGATGAGAGAGGTTGCATCGCTGGAGGCACCAGTTAAGCCAGTTGAGGTCTTCTAAGCTATCTAAGACATTTTGTGTGGGACTGAATGCTCTACAGTGAAATAAAACAGTAAAAACTAGCCAAGACAGCAGTAGAGAAGGCATATTGACATTAGAGAGAGGCGTAAAGCAATCACCAGTGTTGATCGGGAGGGCTAAGACAACAACGGGTAAATGGCGATGAATGGGCAGAGAGGGTCAGTTAGGTACATACCTAACTCAGGACCTGAGTTCGAGGCTGGTGCCGACAGATAAACAAAATGAGGTACCGTGTTAGTGAACAGTCCAGCAGGGATCAGCTGTGTAGCCGAGTGATCATAGGGCCCAATGAGACACAGGTGTTCAGAAAGCTAGCGGGCCAGGGTTAGCAGATGGGTCTTTGGCGACATCTCAACGGAAAAGCCTGTTGAAATCAAATCGGACGATTACATCGGCAGACCAGTCATGATGGATTGGCGGGGCTCCTTGTCGACAATAAAGGGTCCAGGCCAATTGGCAAAAGAGGTATTGTAGAGCTAGAATTAGCTGGTATACTTTGTTTGCTAGCCGGGAAATGGGCCTAGCTCGAGGCTAGCTCAAGGTTAATTGGTGCTTGCTTCGGGACAGAGGCGTTAGCCAACAATAGCCACTTGGTTGCAGCTAGCTAGCTGCAATGATCCAGTGTAATGATCCAGAGCGGCAGGAATCCGGTGATGTGGTAGAGAAAAGCAGTCCGATATGCTCTGGGTTGATATCGCGCTGTGCAGACTGGCAGGTATTGACCGAGCTAAAGCTGGCTTGTTTCCGAGCTAAAGGCGAGGACCGCTAAACGTGGCTAACAAAGACTAGTAGCTAGTTCTCTGCCTAGCTCCTGATGGAGGTTCCAGTTATAACGTATAAAAATAGCAGATCCGTACCACATTGGGTGAGGCGGGTTGCAGGAAAGTATATTTAGTTTGTAGATAGAAAGTGAGATTCAAATATATACCAAACAAACAGAAGAAACAGACTGTTTACTCGGGACATGACAAAAACATGTTAGACTGCTACGCAATCTTTTTTTCCCCTTGTTTTTTATTTAACCTTTATTTAACTAGGCAATTCAGTTAGTTTACATTTACATTTAACATTTAAGTCATTTAGCAGACGCTCTTATCCAGAGCGACTTACAAATTGGTGCGTTCACCTTAAGACATCCAGTGGAACAGCCACTTTACAATAGTGCATCTAAATCTTTTAAGGGGGGGGGTGAGAAGGATTACTTTATCCTATCCTAGGTATTCCTGAAAGAGGTGGGGTTTCAGGTGTCTCCGGAAGGTGGTGATTGACTCCGCTGTCCTGGCGTCGTGAGGGAGTTTGTTCCACCATTGGGGGGCCAGAGCAGCGAACAGTTTTGACTGGGCTGCGCGGGAACTGTACTTCCTCAGTGGTAGGGAGGCGAGCAGGCCAGAGGTGGATGAACGCAGTGCCCTTGTTTGGGTGTAGGGCCTGATCAGAGCCTGGAGGTACTGAGGTGCCGTTCCCCTCACAGCTCCGTAGGCAAGCACCATGGTCTTGTAGCGGATGCGAGCTTCAACTGGAAGCCAGTGGAGAGAGCGGAGGAGCGGGGTGACGTGAGAGAACTTGGGAAGGTTGAACACCAGACGGGCTGCGGCGTTCTGGATGAGTTGTAGGGGTTTAATGGCACAGGCAGGGAGCCCAGCCAACAGCGAGTTGCAGTAATCCAGACGGGAGATGACAAGTGCCTGGATTAGGACCTGCGCTGCTTCCTGTGTGAGGCAGGGTCGTACTCTGCGGATGTTGTAGAGCATGAACCTACAAGAACGGGCCACCGCCATGATGTTAGTTGAGAACGACAGGGTGTTGTCCAGGATCACGCCAAGGTTCTTAGCGCTCTGGGAGGAGGACACAATGGAGTTGTCAACCGTGATGGCGAGATCATGGAACGGGCAGTCCTTCCCGGGAGGAAGAGCAGCTCCGTTTTGCCGAGGTTCAGCTTGAGGTGGTGATCTGTCATCCACACTGATATGTCTGCCAGACATGCAGAGATGCGATTCGCCACCTGGTCATCAGAAGGGGGAAAGGAGAAGATTAATTGTGTGTCGTCTGCATAGCAATGATAGGAGAGACCATGTGAGGTTATGACAGAACCAAGTGACTTGGTGTATAGCGAGAATAGGAGAGGGCCTAGAACAGAGCCCTGGGGACGCCAGTGGTGAGAGCGCGTGGTGAGGAGACAGATTCTCGCCACGCCACCTGGTAGGAGCGACCTGTCAGGTAGGACGCAATCCAAGCGTGGGCCGCGCCGGAGATGCCCAACTCGGAGAGGGTGGAGAGGAGGATCTGATGGTTCACAGTATCGAAGGCAGCCGATAGGTCTAGAAGGATGAGAGCAGAGGAGAGAGAGTTAGCTTTAGCAGTGCGGAGCGCCTCCGTGATACAGAGAAGAGCAGTCTCAGTTGAATGACTAGTCTTGAAACCTGACTGATTTGGATCAAGAAGGTCATTCTGAGAGAGATAGCGGGAGAGCTGGCCAAGGACGGCACGTTCAAGAGTTTTGGAGAGAAAAGAAAGAAGGGATACTGGTCTGTAGTTGTTGACATCGGAGGGATCGAGTGTAGGTTTTTTCAGAAGGGGTGCAACTCTCGCTCTCTTGAAGACGGAAGGGACGTAGCCAGCGGTCAGGGATGAGTTGATGAGCGAGGTGAGGTAAGGGAGAAGGTCTCCGGAAATGGTCTGGAGAAGAGAGGAGGGGATAGGGTCAAGCGGGCAGGTTGTTGGGCGGCCGGCCGTCACAAGACGCGAGATTTCATCTGGAGAGAGAGGGGAGAAAGAGGTCAGAGCACAGGGTAGGGCAGTGTGAGCAGAACCAGCGGTGTAGTTAGTTACTACACGTGTAAGAACTTGATGTCAAGTTTTACTGTATTACCTTATGTCTTACTCAAAAATTATAGTAATGTTGATGCAGCAAAAGTGGTCTACTCTTACGTTGAGGTGATTCCATGTCCTTCATGTATATCATATCAAGATTCATATCTAAGAGCCCTCCAAACCATGTGCTTATGATCATATATTTAGACTAATTCAACGAACTGTTGAGGTTTTTGGTTCTTCAAACATTTGGCAGCCTTCAAATCATTTGGCATATATTCAAATACCTTCTTTGAGAGGTCTTCAAAATACTATCAAATATGATTTGTTTTTCTGAGACCTGTATTTGAATATCAAATCAAATAGTTCCATATAAACTACAGTATGTATAGTACTAGCCAAATGTTTGGACACACCTACTCATTCAAGGGTTTTTCTTTAATTTGACTATTTTCTACTTTGTAGAATAATAGTGAAGACATCAAAACTATGAAATAACACATATGGAATCAAAATATATTTCATATTTGAGATTGTTCAAATTAGGCACCCTTTGCCTTGATGACCGCTTTGCAAACTCTTGGCATTCTCTCAACCAATTTCATGAGGTAGTCAACTAGAATGCATTTCAAATAACAGGTGTGCCTTGTTAAAAGTTCATTTGTGGAATTTCCTTCCTTTGAGCCAATCAGTTGTGTTGTGTTGTGACATGGTAGGCATGGTATACAGAATATAGTCCTATTTGGTAAACGACCAAGTCCATATTATGGCAAGAAATGCTCAAATAAGCAAAGAGAAACGATAGTCCATCATTACTTTAAGACATGAAGGTCAAGCAATGCGGAAAACTTCAATAACTTTGAACTGACTTACCTAGTTAAATAAAGGTAAAATAAATAAATAAATAAAAAGTATAGTTGCAAAAACCATCAAGCTCTATGATGAAACTGACTCTCATGAGGACCACCACAAGAAAGGAAGACCCAGAGATACCTCTGCTGCAGAGGATAAGTTCATTAGAGTTAACTGCACCTCAGATTGCAGCCCAAATAAATGCTTCAGAGTTCAAGTAACAGACACATCTCAACATCAACTGTTCAGAGGGGACTGCGTGATTCAGGCCTTCATGGTCGAATTGTTGCAAAAACACTACAAAAGGACACCAATAAGAAGAAGACACTTGATTGAGCCAAGAAACACGAGCAATGGACATTAGACCGGTGGAAATCTGTCCTTTGGTCTGATGAGTCCAAATTTGAGATTTTTGGTTTCAACCGCCGTGCCTTTGTGAGACGCAGAATAGATTAACAGATGATCACACATGTGTGGTTCCCACCGTGAAGCATGGAGGTGGAGGTGTGCTGGTGACACTGTCTGTGATTTATTTAGAATTCAAGGCACACTTAACCAGCATGGCTACCACAGCTTTCTGCAGCGATACGTCATCCCATCTGGTTTGCACTTAGTGGGACTATCATTTGTTTTTCAACAGGACAATGACACAACACACCTCCAGGTTGTGTAAGGGCTATTTTACCAAGAAGGAGACTGATGGAGTGCGGCATCAAATAGCCTGGCCTCCACAATCACCCGACCACAACCCAATTGAGATGGTTTGGGATGAGTTGGACCGCAGAGTGAAGGAAAAGCAGCCAACAAGTGCTCAGTACATGTGGGAACTCCTTCAAGACTGTTTGAAAAGCATTCCAGGTGAAGCTGGTTGAGGGAATGCCAAGAACGTGCAAAGCTGTCATCAAGGCAAATGGTGGCTACTTTGAAGAATCTCAAAGATAAATATATATTTTGATTTGTGTTACTACATGATTCCATATGTGTTATTTCATAGTTTTGATGTCTTCACTATTACAATGATTCTACAATGTAGAAAATAGTACAAATAAATCAAAGTAGGTGTGTCTTAGGTTTTGACTGGTGCTGTATATTTGACTACATTGAGTTTTTGAAAAGTTGGTATTTTTAAATAAACTACAAAATACAACTATTTTCTGTCTAGGTCTGGTTGCCGAATTATTACCCAATGATTTAAAAATAATCCATGCCGTAACAACAAGGCCCCCAGCGCTTCAAGCCAAGCCTCCTCCTCCTCCACTCTCTCTCTCTCCCCACCCGCAAAATGCATTTTGCATCGAGCTACACTCGTCTGTCCAATGCATGTCAATAGCTTGCCTGCTCCATAGCAAGCTCCTCTGTCCTCACTGATTGGTTAAGTAATTTAATGTCGAGCTAAATGTAAAAAAAACAAATGATTTCAGAGGTTTAAAAAGGAACATGAAGGAACAATATAAACCGTTACTTTCTTTTGGATCTAAACAGTTCAGAACTTTATTTTGTTGGGTCGGGAACAGTGGAACGGAATGAAACAAATAATGGTTCTGTTCACAACTAAACGAATAGAAGATAATTTCGGTTCCAATCCCTGATTCAAGTCGTTTTGAAAACATGGTCACTTTATGAGATCTGTTTCAAATAGTAAAAAAAACAAAAAGTCATTATTTTTTAAATACACACAAATAGTTATAGTCATCTCGAAATGAACTATTTGTTCCCCTGAAACAATAGTTACTTTCCTCAAAGCATAGTTAAAACTACAGTTATCCCAGGTGGCCACATTGATGTGGTCTGATGTGTTTGTCTCATGTATTGTCTGTGGTGGCACTGTATACACTCCGTTTGTACAACCGATGAACAATACATTTGAGACCGTTTTGATATAATGGACGTTTTTCTGCGCAAAATGTTCACACAATGGTTGTTGAGACACCGCGCACGATGGTTGTGTGTGCCAACAGTTTTGTGCAGACAAACTCTCAGTTGAATCACAAAAATATCTATTGTATCACAACTAGGGCTATGGAAGTCATAATTCTTTTTCCAGCCGTCTCATGGTAATTGATTTAGCATCTCCTAGCCTCCATGCATAACCTACAAGCCACTGATGTAGACCTTTGGAATATCGACATTTTAAAAAAGTCTAATAAATCCATTTAATATAGCCTGCACCTTCACAATAAATTATTTATTTTAGACAGTTCTAAAGAAACATGATATGAAGAAAATGTTTTCTATTTCAGAAGAACAGAATAGCATACTCTAAATTGTCCTTATGTTAGGCCCTGATCTGACTATGTCATATGGCTGTGGGCTACACTAGTTCATTGAGCAGACAAGATTTTCTTAGAATTCGGTGGCATTATTTTATATTATTTTATAGTATAAAGAATATAGCTGAATAAAATAGAAAGCATATTTCCTCAAAACGATTTCAGGGAGTGCGCACATGGGGCTATTGTGTTGAGTGGTTCACAAAATTTAGAGTTATTAATGTAACTTTAGTTGTTCGACAAGCAGCCAGTGGTCGTTGTGCCCTTGGGCTAAATATAATAAACATCATTCCCTTCTCCTGGCTGCATGCCGAAGCACCTCTCACTTACATGGCTCTCATCACATGATCGGGTCTTTCTCATAGGCTACAAGTGAAGACAGACATCGTAGATGCAACTGCGCGTGTCCATATCCAATTCTGAGGCGCATATTGAAGATATTGGAAGAACTGTCCATATTTATTTTTCGTCAGCCAACAAGATGTGTAGGTCTAACAAACAGCAAAATCACTAGCCTATGTCAATCTACTATCCCCCATAAGTTCAAAAGTAGACCTATTTTATTCTGTGCGAGAAATAAATATTCCAAACAAAGTCTGGGACAGTTGTGGGATGCAATAGATCCCAAATTAATACAACCATTAGCCTCAACACGCCTGTGTTACGCAATGAGCCTGACTCAACAGATGAGAACATTTAGATTAAAATGTTGATAAACTATTAGGCTATTTCTTTACATTAGAAGCACACCAATGTGCACACAGTAGTAGGCTATCAACGTGAATGTTCCATTAGTAGGAAACCACCTTTCTCAAAAGTGACCACAAATACAATTATGCATGTGATGCTTTTATTATAAAGGTGCATTTTTATGGTGAAAATGATCTTCCCCAAACTTACACGCTGCGTATGTATGTCAGTTAGGCTCTAAACCTGTTGTAAGGCAAATTAATGTGCTTCATTTTAACAAGTTATTTGGCCACTTTAGTTGTGATACAAACCTTATCAAAACATGTAGGCCTTTGGGCTGGTGTTTGACTATGATTTGAAAAAATTCGCCAAAAAAAAGCATGCGCCGTTTCTTGCCTTACTGCACACAAGCTGGGATTCATTCACACGTGATAATATATCATTCACAAGTGACAGGCTAATATTGTCAACCATCTCACTATTCTTGATCTCGTCTTTACATGTACTAAATAATATATGTGTGAAATTTGTTTTGATTTCGAACGGACCGTTATCATGCACCCGTCTCGAAACAGGGTCAGCGGGAGAAAATACCTGTGATCTGTGCACTTAAATAGCGAATGGAGGATGCGTTTCCCATGGTTAATTTACATGCCAGCCAGGTAGGCTATACTCCTGTTGTGAAGAGAATCAATGTGCTTAATATTAGGAAAGTTGAGAAATAAATATATTTGGCCTAGCCTATAGAAAGCTGATGGGATTCTCTTCTTTTTATTAGCGGCCATCACTCTGTTTTCCCCCGCAATTGCAGAGCCAATATAAATGTTGCGCGACATGAGTTCATGGGCTCTTCGATTTTCAATTACATTGATGTCAGAGTGACTAGAGGGACATTAGAGCGCTGAGTAACAGGCAGTTAGCAAGTTTGGCAGGCTACTAATGACCAGCAGCATCAGAGCTTGGAGAAGCCTAATTACCATGACTAAACGGTCACATGGAATTTGACTGCTGTCCTGACTCGTGACCGCCGGTGTGGCGGTAATATGGTCACTGTAACAGCCCTAATCATGAGTGTGTATGGGGCCAGAATGAAGCATCGTCTGTGGTGGCAGTTGTCATGTTGCATTGAGGAGAAGAGGAGCATATTACGCTGGTGACTTTGTGCAGGCAACTGAGGACTGATTTTGTCACGCTCGTCAAAATGATGAGACCAAGGCGCAGCGTTGGTTATTTATTCAAAGAATGAAACACTGAACAAACTAACAAAATAACAAAACATGAAGCTATACAAGCCAGTGCTGACAGTCAACTACACATAGACATGATCCCACGAAACACAAAGGGGAAATGGCTGCCTAAATATGATCCCCAATCAGAGACAACGATAAACAGTTGCCTCTGATTAGGAACCATATCAGGCCACCATAGACATACAAATCACCTAGACCTACAAAAACCCTAGACAATCCAAGAAACCGTAGACAATACAAAAACTAGCGTACCCACCCTAGTCACACCCTGACCTAACCAAAATATAAAGAAAACAGAGATATCGCAGGTCAGGACGTGTGAAAGCAGACAGTGAAAGCAGTAACAAAAGGCTATGTCAAATATATGTAATTCCAAAAAGTAATTATTTATCATGAGGGACATAAACAATTTCTAGTAACGCTGCATACTTCAAGAAAGGTTCAAATCTGACCTTTCTGTTAAAAACAGTCATACATTGCTGAGGTGTGGTCACCTTTGAGGACACAAGCGCAAGTACACAGTACAAATACGATACATCATGTAAAATATATCATATTTTCATATTTTTTATTTCCTATTCAACAAAACTATATAAAAAATGTGCATATTTTCTAAAGGTCTCTCTTAAACAAAATGTCTTCCCCCACTGCTGTGAACGTCACATAGAGCTCTAGCTTTACTTCCTGAACTGGTTAGGAACTTCGAACTTCGGTTCCTCACCTTTCACCTCATATTAATCATGTCCATCTATGACAAACAGAATGTTTTTTGTTTAAACTCTATGAATTATGTTAGATTACATTGATTGACTATAAATCAATCTCTGAATGTGCAAGCGTGACAAACACCACTCTCTCCTACTGCACTATGATGTAATGGTGCTTTCAAGACAACTGGAAACTCATGACATCTGATCTCCAGGTCAGAAAATCAGACATTTGACTTCAAATGTAGACTAATAACTTGAGAAATAACTTGAGAAATCACCATCTGAATGGTATTCACAAACAGAGCAATACATTGATAACTGAAGGTTTCCTCTTGGAGTGCTGTCTTCAGTTTTAAAAGCGCATCATTCAATCAGCTCACAGGGAATATATGTATACTGAGTGAATTTCCTCCATGATGACCTTCCATGACAGGGGGAGCGAGAACCAGGTTGCGTCCCAAATGGCACCCTATTCCCTATATAGTGGTGTACTTACACTAGTACAAAGTTGTGCACTGTGCCGGGAATAGGGTTACATTTGGGACACAGACCCACATTGAGTCTGGCCTAGTTTGAGCTCACAAACAGAGATATTGTATGTTCTTCTTCTTCTAATATGTCCTCCATTTATTGACAGCCTGTCTTTCTGTAAATGTTTAGGTAGGTGGCTGTGGATGTGTTTGGGCGGTAGCAGGTCCTAGAAATAGAATTACTAGAAGGGAAGAAATTGGGTTAGTCCATGGTTAGTCCATGGAAATACTCCTATGGGTACACTCAATGTGGCCGCCGGTCCACCTATCACAAAACATTGACTTGAATGGGATAGTCTATTCTAGAATCTAATTCCATTTCTATGGCAGCAGCAGCCCAGATCCCCTGTACACCCCTCCTCTGACCCACATATAAGCTTTGAACCATTGGCACACAGGACAGGACAGGCAGGGATGTGACTGGGCCAACTTCCCAGCGTGCCTTGTGGGACAGGGGGGCGGCTCAGTGGAAGGGAGAAGGAGTGTGTGTGGGGGAGGGAGGGAGTGATGTGAGGGGTCTGGATGCTGCTGAAAGGGATACTGGGTCAGGATCATCACTGATAGGGGGAATGGACTGTCACTCCGTCTCGTTCTGATCCAACTCGCTAAGAGTGTCAATAGGTCTCTCGCTCATCTGTCGGTTCAGCCACAGAGAAAATCCACTCAAACCAACTAGCCTACATTCAACAAATGTACCAACAACCTACAAAATATACAGCAACGCCCAATCTCACCACACAACACTCTCTACATATAATCAAGACACAAATAAATGGTTGGAGCTAGCCCTCACACAGACACAGTGATTACAGAATGAGTAATGAGCTGGGAGCTGTGCGTCCACTATCGGCCCTGCCTTCATCTCCATTGCATAACAGTAGAGATGAATTAGCAGTAGTGTTGGATACATTTCCTGCTGCGACCCTCGAACGGGGCCTCTCTTAATCTGGCCCTATCAGTTTACAGATGCTTTGAAGGCTGGTCTGGCCGGGTGCAACGTTAGAAGACGAGACGTCTCTCTGATGTCAGGAAAGGACAAAGCTCCTGTGGCGTATTTCATTTCCAACCGATAGAGAAAAGGGAAAAAAACATCATTTGGAAAAACATTTTTGATTTTGAAATAATTTTAGTTGTATGAACAGAGGGATCCCCCCCGGACAGAACAACGACATTCAGGCTTCCTTTGGTAATTTCCTGTTGACGGTTCGGTCATGGTTTGTGTCTGGTGTGCTAGCTCGTTTCTGCTGGGATCAATCACACTTACTAACAGATGGTAGTGCGCTCCTCTGTTGGTTCGGCTGTTGTGTTTAGGGACCATAATTGGGCTGTTATGTTGCACCGCAGAGCGTGCTAACAGCCGCACCCACTTTGACTGGGTAACAACGTGTCAAAGCTCTGAATCACTGGTTGTAGAGCAGTGGGTGTTACTACCTCAGTAAAGAGCCCACTCAAAGCTGAGCCACGGTTCCCCAGGAAGTATCGAACAGCGAGTGTTGTCAATCCAATGTGAGGGACATGAAAAGTTGAGACGATGACCTTTTGTTGGTTGGTTGGGAGCCAAATTTCCCACCTCAAGTGATAATTCGCTCAACTATGTCATTTCATTAAGCTTTCCCTTTAGATTCAATTCACAGTCTGTTCATGTTAAGACTGTAGCCATGTCCTCCCTCTTATCAATACCAACCAGAGAAATCCTTGCAGTCACGGATATGTTACAGGCCATACTTTCCGGTTGTGTTAGTGTTTAGGTATGAGGGCTGACATGGCCAAACAAAACCATGTGTAGGAGATGGGGAGCCATGTAAATGGAGGAAGCAGAGTAATCATATGTGTGTGTGTGTGTGTGTGTGAGACGCCGGGCACTTCAAAAGCTTTAATGTTGGAGCTCCTAAACAAGGGCGACTAGAGGTCTGGGCCATGGAGAGATGAGAGGAAAACTATGGCTGGCTGACACTGTGTGTATGAATGTCTGTGTTCATGTTTGAAAGCCTGTGCGCGTGTGACCTATACAGAGTGTTTGTGAATACAAAACGGGGTACAGTGTGTGAAAAAAATGTGCCTGTGAGGGTGTTTGTCCTGAGTGTTTAAATGTGTACATGGCTATAAACAACACAATGCACGGTGTGTGCGTGTATAAGCACAGGTTACCTCAGTATCCTCCTACTAACAACCCATCTGAAACTCACACAAAGCAAGACAAATGAGCACATCCAGCGATGGCCACCAAACCCCACTGTATGGTATAAATCCTTTATTAAATAATCAGAATAACAATATTAATAACAATCATAAAAAGAGCATTTCTGTACAAAGCCTCCAAGCAACAATTAGGTCTGACCAGAGTCCGAGTGGTCCTTTGTGAGGTTTAGCCCCTCTCTTGCCCAGGGAGGTGTGTTTTGGCCCCTCCTTGCCCAGACAGACTGGGCTGCGGTCCTGTATCTGTAATCTGATACGGGCTACAAAGGCAAGCTGGGCCACAGAAGCTCCAAGGCACCTGGAAGAGAGTCAGTGGGGTCCAGTGATGGGAGCCTCTGGGATAGGAGAGGGAATGTGGGTTTGGTGGGGTGGAGGGCAGAAGGGAGAAGGGGATAGGCTCCACCTCATTGCCCAGCAACCCCCCCCTCCCATTAGCCTGGGTCCACTCCAGTGCCTCCAGACGCACACAGACCTATACATGCCCAGCATCGCATTAGAATGACCAGGATACTATTTCTTCGGTGTGTGTGTGTGTGTGTGCTAGCATGGTGCACGCTGTGTATGCGTGTGTGTGATCAGTGTGTGTGTGAAAGTGAGAAGTCTGAGGTACAGTGGAAATATTTACTGCTCGCTTTCCCTCTCCTCCTTCGCAGGGCTAGATAGTCCAGAGGGAGCAGATGTGTGTTTAAATCCTCCTGGTTTTACCTCTCCCCCGTGAACCCGTTTCCTGTTAAAACGACAGCCTGGCCGTGACAATGCAAAATGGAGTCAAAGTGTGGGAAAAAAAAGAGCAACAAACATCAGACGAGGAGAGCACGAATCATGACACCAAGACCACATCGGTCCACTCTGAGGGAATGGTGTCCTTCCAACTGGTGCTTCCTCTACCAATCGCTGACTTCAAGCTCAGATGTGTGTCCACTGTCAAGCAATGGTCTAGAATATATATATATATTTAGTTTTTGTATCCCACTTTGCGTTTTATTGTCGATTCGTTCAGAGTACATTGTGCCCGGAGAGGTTGATTTTAGGATTTAGTGATCCATTGATTACTTTTTTTCTTCTCTCTTCATCAGTTCTCATTTGTCGACGGCTATTCAGTCTCTGCCTGGATTTCCCAGCAATCCATACGCTGCGCTGACCAAAACCATCTTCAACCTTGACGTTTTTACTTCACCTAGTCACAGTTTACTGTAAACACGACCGTCAACCTTCTTTTCGAAGCAACCCACCGGCAACAACAGCCTGAAACTAAATCTGACAATAAACCCCCTTGCTTTCGATCTTCAACAGAACACGTTTAGAAGAGAACGTGATTAGAACCCCATCCTCCTCCCTCCTTTATTTATCAGCATTTACAGGCTGGCAACAAGATAAAACAAGCAATAAAACAGAGAAGGCTTGAACAAATAACAAAAAGACACACACCAAAGATGGCGATTAGTTTAAAAATACCACAGGTCTGTCAGAAAAAAAGAAAGAAAAACGCTTCAGAAAGAATTCACTTCACTAGGTTCTAGGCCACTGTGTCCACATGTCTAAGCCACTGTGTCCAGGTGATAGAGAAACACTATCTAAGCACCTGTCTAAGGCGTTTTCAGTGTCAAGGAGTTTAGCCTAACATCTTTCCAGTTTATAAACTAGACCAAGAAAACTATGATGTATTTATATGGAGTTCTGAAACAAAAAACATTTTTTTGGGGGGGTAGTAGGTATTTGCCCATTGATATGTGTTGATATTTGAACTCCCCTGTCAATGGAACAGTCCGCTATAGGGACCACTCTGGGAAATACCCAATCCTTCCCTCAATGGCTTCGGTCCAGAAAACCCCACACTGGACTGCACCACTTTGATTGAAGTAGGTCTCAAGATCAGTCTAAAAAGTGGCTTTTCCCCAAAATGCCCTTCCATCTGGCAGGTGTAGTCCTTCAGCTCAGAAAGGAAATTCACAGTCCAAGCTACGCAGAGAAAACAAAAGAGGAGATAATCTCCTCAAAATGGCTGCCTTTCTCCTTTCCTCTACCCCTCTCCTCTCTCTACTCTTTCGCCTCATGCCTCGGTGCAGCAGCGCTGCTGGTTGAGCTTCACCTTGTGCTTGAGGCCGTCGTACAGCTCAAAGTTGTAGTTCTCCAGCGTGGTAGAACTACGCGAAGACAGGCCACTGTAGGAGCACGTGCAGTAGAGCAGCAGGCCGGCACACACAGCTCCCATCAGCACGCCCAGGGAGCTCATAACGATGATGGTGACCAGGATGGGGTCCAGCGTGTACAGCCACGAGTTGTCCTTCTCTGCCGAGGAGGAGACGAGCGTCTCCGGCTGCTCGGAGGACGGGGCCGCCGTACGCAACTCCTTGGGGAACGCCCAGCCTGGACGAGAGGAGAAAGAGAGAGATGGAGGAGAGGGAGAGAGAAGAGACAGGGGAGATGAGAGAGAGGAGGGGAGAGGGAGCGAGTGAGAGAAAGAGAAGAGACAGGGGAGAGGAGAGAGAGGAGGGGAGAGGGAGCAAGAGAGAGAGAGGAGAGAATAAGAGAGAGGCTTATTAGAAACTAGGCGTTTTTTCACATTTGGAAAAACATTTTGCCGTAATGGACACTTAAAATACATTGTAGTCGGTGGAAACACTTACCTCCATCTAACTGGTCCCTGCCATTAAAAAGTCTGCTGTCTCCAAACTCTGGCCTCTTATCTATGAGAGAAGAAGATATAACAGAACGATTGTACAACGTATGTACAATGCCAAGTATCCCTACAGTACATGTTGGTTTCGTGCAATAATGTAGGCTGTCTACGTCAATCTTCCTTCACTGTAATGACTAATTAATGACTACAATATGTGTTGGGGCTGCTCAAGTCCAATGGCATACAGACACGTACCACAACGTAGAAAAATACCACTTTATTACCACAGACCATATTCACATTCATTGAATTATTTCAAATCACACTTTTCACATTGCTCACAAAGAGGTTCCGGAGCCCAAGTGAAGTATCAGCAAACAATTTCACCATCATCATCCTCCTCCTCCTCCTCCTCATCATCATCCTCATCCTACAAATAGATTATGCACTGAGCTCTAAACAGATGAAGATATAATCAAACACAGTTCCCTCCTGGCTTCCACCCACTGCATTGTGACGTGGTGTGAACATCACGAGACACCAACGAGTGTCAGCACTGAGAGTGCTGCTAAGAAGTGCTTAAGCCTAGCCCCCCCCCCCCGGCGCTGTTTTTTGAAAACGGCACTTCAACTTCAGGTTTGTTGTCATCTCGCGAGGTGTGTGTGTGCAACACTTGGCATGTGGACAGAGGTGGGAGTAATTGCTTGGCAAGAAACACCTTAACTGGAGCCCTCAACGAGAATCATTAATGTGGTCTCCAGGGGCAATGGCTATTGGCTGCTGGTGTGTGTGTGGGGGAAGGGGTGGGGGGGGTACAGTGTGTGTGTGTGTGTGGGAAGGGGGGTGTACAGTGTGTGTGTGTGCCGGGGGAGGGGTGTATGTGTGCCTGTGTGAGAGAGAGTGTAAGTGTGTGTGTGTGTGTGTGTGTGTGTGTGTGTGTGTGTGTGTGTGTGTATGCGTGAGAGATTGTGTCGGTGTGTGTGCAGGAGACGGGAAAAGAGAAAAGTGCTTACTGCAGACTAAATAAATGTTATCGCTCCATTACCTGATTAGAGATATTAAGAGCTTGGGAGCGGACCTACGGTGAGATGGACAGAGTGGGGTGCCCAACCCCCGGTTGATGTAAAAGCACATTGTGAGAGGGTGCCAAGAAAACTTCTCGTCGCTCTGAGGAAACTAAAAAAGCCTGGATTGCCACACACATTCACCCCACTCAATATGTCCCTTTTAGCCGTTATCTAAACCGCCAGATAACATAGTGGCTTCCACAGAAATGTTTTACTTAATACTCTGGAGGCATCACTCTAACCGTAAAACACATTTGGTTGTCCTACTTAAAGGGTAAGTTCACATCCCGGTCCACCGCTTGTAAATGGAAGCCCCATCATTGACTGATTTGATTTAGTGGTTTATCTTTTCCACTCATTCGGGGTTGAGGCATATCGGTGGATCGACACAACTATGGGACGTGGACTCATCTCATAGGCGGCTTTTGAGATCGGAAAACACCTCTGACATATTTGGTGGTTAAATGGGCAGGAATTGAACTAAACTACCTCTGGATGTACAATAATGGTGAGATTGATAACTGTTGATCGTTAATAAAGGGATAGTTCACGCACAATTAAATATAGTTTTTCTTCCCCTGAAAGCAGCCTATAGAATCCATGCTTAGGCTTTATTTACATGGCCACCGTTTTGTAAATTGGGTGAACTTCCCCTTTAAGGGCCATCTGATCCTCAGAGCTCGACATAACCACGAACAAACCAACTTAAATATGTGCTAGCTATTATCATAATTGGGCCTGGTCCCATTTCAAGCATATTTCCAATGATCTTGGCCACCAGTTGTTATAGCATGACATTCTTGGCCCTTTTGTTTTATACCCTCAACTTTCTAATGAGGGATGCATCCTGCCAGCATCCATCTTATGTCATAGGGAAGCATTGTTTGTAGTTTGTCTTTGGTTTCTATGTTTTGGAGCGTTTTCAACAGAAGACAAAAAAAAATGTCTTCCAGCTGTTTGAGAGTACTGCATAGAGATGGATGTGGGGCTTACCAGCCACATGTTTTCACATGGGTGACACCATCGAGGACTTTCCGAGACAGAGCACAAACAATGTGGGAATGAGCATTAATCACTGACGATGACGACATTATAAAGAGAGGGGACTCTGCTCACAGACTGACTGAGGGGTCATATTCAATCAGAAGCTTGATGCGGGGATTCCGGCGTGGGACGACTAAAATGTTATTCTTGAGCTGCGCGAATGAGATCGATTCGTCAGGTCGATAAGAGCGACACGTAAAAATGTCATATTCAAACATGCTTTTTTGTTGTTGTCTTACACTGGTAATACCCGATAACCCGGCCCACTCATCATAAACAAAACATAAGACAACTGTTACGGTGTATCCATATCTCCTTCAGCAATAGTTAACACTGACAACTCAGCAGCCTGTCCTGAAGCACCATCTTTACAATGAAGTCACTCCTGTAGAGCATCCATTGGCTCTGACTGTGACATTCCCCCTCCTCTCTCTCTCTCTCAGAGTGTTGCCAGCAGAGCTGTCAGTGAGACAGTATCTCTCGCTTGTCTGTTTGTGGTCTGACAGCGCTGGATGGTTTTACATGACTGAACCACAACACCCCACACCGGGCCGGGAGGCTAGCCCACACAGAGTGTGTCCGTGCTGGCGTGATTCCAGGAAGCCCATGGGTTAGGAACCAGAACCAATAGTAAGGCTGGAGGTTGGGTTTGAAACAAGCCAATCGCATAGATCGCTTCATCTCTACGTGGTCCGTAGACAGGTTCAAGCGACAGAAATAGTGTTCGAAGAGCTAGTCTGTGAACAGTAACATCCGCTGCTGATGAAAGCAGGGCCCAGAAAATGTCACTTCCAATCCTTGTCCCCCCGTTGCTTCATCCATGAGCCATCAAAAGGGGAGGGGTTTAGCTGTAAGGACCACCTCTTCCTTTCAGCAGAGGGCATACGTTTGGTGGCTGTGGTTGTCTAGCCTCACGGTGAGCACGGGCTCCGTCCCTGGAGCGGCCGTCACCGGGTTACTGGCTGAGCACTGGGAGTACTGAAAGTACTGGGACTGGCTGTGGTAGGCCACAGAGAGCTGGCTCTTCTTCGCTGCCAGCCTTCGTCGATGGCAACAGAGCGCTCGTACCAAGATGGCCACCGCCAGGAGTATCAGGGCGCCCCCGGCGGCCACGAGGTAGTACCAGAGGGTGGGTACTAGTGGCAGCGCCAACGTGTCTACTGTGGGGTCACTCCCGCCAGGAACACCTCCCCCTGGTGGAGAGATAAGGAATATGTTGGCTCGGGGTGGAGGGTGCAAGCAAAGCACATCCAATGGACTGCTTTGTTTTGGTGTTGATTTTTCTCCCCTGTGGCTTTCCATTACATGAACAGCAGGCGTACGAGCACATGGGCATGCACAAGCATGCCGGCTCAAACAGGGGGGAAAAAGTTATTCATCACAGATAACGGCTGAAATAAATCAAAACGCATCAGGTTTTTACATTATTTTTATATTTTGTATCATCTGAGGATTGAAGCTTGGGTTGCAGCCGAGGGCGAGAGAGAGGTGACTTTCACACTGAGAGCAGTGGAGCATAGCTACGGATGTTCAATGAGTCTGTGGGATTGAATTGATCCAGTGCTCCAATGAATACAGCTCTCATGTAATAACTTGGGTGTGAAACAAAGGGCGTGGCAATTAGCTGTAACAGAACGGACGCACGTGTGCACGCACACACACACACACACACGCACACACGCACACACGCAAACACACACACACACACGCACGCAAACACACGCACGCACGCACGCAAACACACACACACACACACACACAGAGACACACTGGACAGACTAATTCACTTGTCAACAAACAAATTCAGTTTGAAAGAAATCAAACCAAAAGAGGTTTCAAGCACTGTGGTTGATTTATGATTGAAACCTGGGTTGGCTCAAGACACAAACTGTAAGTTGTTGACTTTTTGTAAATTCAATTGAAAAATCACTGATGCAATGTTACGTGACTCCGCTGATGAAGTAAAATGCCCCCCCCCCAATGAGGAGCCACTATTTCCTGTTGGTACAGGAAGTTCCAATGCTCCACTGACCAATCATAAGACCCCATGGAGCCTATATAGGAATGTTCTGGATTGTTCTCCCTTTAATTTGGAGACAGTGATGGAATTTGTTTGGCAGGTTCAAATGGATTTCCTTGGAAAACACATTGCTCTGTTCTGTTCTCATCTTTGTTTTTGGTGCACTCTTGTCCAGTTCTTTCCTCTTCAAGCCAAGAAGTATCTCCGTGGAGACCCTCCCAACACCCAAACACAGCTCCTCTACTTCAATCCTATGAACCCCTCTTACAATGTCTTCCAAGACACAAGCTCTCCTATTCATACAGGTCTGTGAACTCATACGCCGACAACCGTTTCCAAGCACTCAGGTCTAAGCTAAGAATAAGGAACAAAACCAGCAGTTTAAGGACCCGAGAAAGAGAGAGACTCCATGTATGGTGTAGAGTTGAAGCCACCCTGAGTATTCGACCATGCCACATAATTACAGAGGGAAATGGTGCGTGTACCTGCCACTGCACTGTGCACACGCTCATTAGACAGAGCTGAATGGATGAGAGAGACACCGGCGTTGCAGCTCAGTCACTCTATTTGATTACGTTTCACTACGAAGTGTGTATGTGTGTGCGGGGGTGGTGGTGTTGGGGTGTGCATGTGTGTGTGTATGAGTCTGTCTGTGTGTGTGTGTGTATGTGTGTGTGTGTGTCTGTGTGGGGGTGGTGGTGTGCATGTGTGTGTGTATGAGTCTGTGTGTGTGTGTATGTGTGTGTGTGTGTGTGTGTGTGTGTGTGTGTATGAATCTGTGTGTGTGTGTCTGTGTGGGGGTGGTGGTGTGCATGTGTGTGTGTGTATGAGTCTGTGTGCGTGTGTGTGTGTGTCTAAGTGCGTGCGTCACGGTGGAGGAAGAAATTGCACACACACAAATTCCCAAGCTCTTATCTTATTGGAACCAGCAGCCAAAAACACTATATCAAGTAATAACATCAATCCCCTATAGCTCTCCCAATTCTTCTATTGAGGCAGACAGTTCTTTTAAAAACATGGATGTCAAAGCAATAGTATGAATTTCTCTGCAATAAACTGGATTCTGCTGGATTCAGTGGGCTCTGATGTCCTTTGATGATGTCTGGATGCTGATGATGATTCTTGGGAATCGTTGGTCACCAAGGCAGCATTAGTCAAGCGGCGAACACAGCTCTTGCACACCCATTTCCATTGATTGGACTGGGCTTGTCACATGGGTGCCATCAAGCAAAGCTCCCATTAGCCAAAGCTGTACAGTGCAGCGCAGCGCAGCGAGCAGGAAGCGGAAAACATTTGCGCAGGAAGTGACATCAATACACGGCCAAAGGGGCGCAAACTCACCTGTCATGTCGGGAAGGAAGGCAGCGAAGGGTTCTGAAAGAGAGAAAGAAACAAACAAGACTGTTTATAACCTGTACAATAGCTAGGAAAGTCAGCCAAGAACATTAAAACAAATTGAATTTGGATTAAATTTCTGTTGGCACTGATATCACTCTATTGCCTACTGACAACTTTCTTAATACTTCAACTCAAAAGAAGCACAATGAAAAAGCATGTGGGTATGTCTCTTCTTGGGGTAGAACGCAATGTCAAAGAGTGTGTTATTGTGAGTTGGGAGACTTGGAGTGCGAATGTGGGAAGTTTGAGTCATTCAAAGTTGTGGAGTCCAGTTGAGCTGGGAAGGTTGCTGCCTGGCTGCCTGGCTGGCTGACTGCACACACAACGTTCAGTCTGATTGACTTGGAATGGCAACAAAAAGCATGGGGGCCTGCGAGAGGGCAGACTTGGGAAGTGGGGCCTTCTTGGCTGTAACACCAATGTGCTGTGAACAAACTCGACTGCGCTGGTTGATAAGAACACTCCCAGCATGCCTTGGGAATGAGGAAGAAGGAGAAAATGTGTAGAGGCGGAGAGGAGTGGAGGCACTTCCACACAGGTTGACAGAGGGGGGGGCGGGTTTTCATCTTTCGTCTAACAACCACACTACCGTACACACACACACACAGCCCAACTCTATGAAGTCAAACTCGATGATGGCAGGTTTCTGGCTCAGAACCCACGGTCTGTCTGTGATCAGTTTAAGACCTACTCCTAAACCCCCCTGCTCTGGCTAGATTAAAAGCCCAGCGCATGCACGCACGCACACACACACACACACACACACACACACACACACACACCAGTGCCGGATCTATTGCTTTGACGGCTCTGGAAAGCTCTGTTTACAGATACGAGAGAAGAAGAAGAAATCTAACGAAACATAGATTAGCATCGCGGGGGCCCACGGGGCGTTTATGGCCTACTTTCCATTCTTCCTTTCTTTTTCTGGCAGAGGAATAACACTCCACTCTTTCGTTCATTCTCTCTCCTTTCATCTCTTCGCTACGGCTTTCAGTAGTAACAGTCAAGTCTGTCCCCAAGATTCCGATGAGGGAACTTGGGGTGTGTGTGTGTGTGTGTGTGTGTGTGTGTGTGTGTAGTGGGGTGTTTAGAGCACAACTGGAGTGACAAGTCAGGGACCCCAGGGGAGGAGGAGGAGGTAGAAAAGGAATGATGGAGAGAGAGAGATAGATAGAGGGGGGAACAGAAGTTGAGTGGTGTGGTGGTGGGATGACAGAGGAAAATAACTGGGGTGCTGGAGGGTCAGGTGTGTGTGCACATGTTTGTATGATCTGCAGGCTTACGTGTGCACTCCTCCAAAGGTGTACCAGAATTCATGTGGATGTTGTCGATCATGATATGGCCCTTGGTTCCCTGGTCAACGAAGCCTTCCATAACCACCTGAGAGGAGGAGGAAGAGTAGGGGAAGGAGGAGGGGAAGGAGGAGGGGAAGGAGGAGGAGGAGTAGGGGAAGGAAGATGAAGAGGAAGAGAAGGAAGAGAAAGAGTAGGGGAAGGAGGAGGAATATTAGGGTAAGGAGGAGGAGGAGTAGGGGAAGGAGGAAGAGGAGTAAGGGAAGGAGGAAGAGGAGTAAGGGAAGGAGGAAGAGTAGGGGAAGGAGGAGGAGTAGGGGAAGGAGGAGGAGGAGTAGGGGAAGGAGGAGGAGGAGTAGGGGAAGAAGGAGGAGGAGTAAGGGAAGGAAGGGGAGGAGGAAGAGTAAGGGAAGGAAGAGGAAGGAAGAGTAGGGGAAAGAAGAGGAAGATTAGGGGAAGGAGGAGGAGTAGGGGAAGGAGGAGGAGGAGTAGGGGAAGGAGGAGGAAGAGGAAGGGAAGAAGAAACAAATGACCTACATGTAGATGCAGGGATATTTCTTGTACATAGAATCGCTGTAACACATAACCACTAGTAATATACTTCTACTTGTTTCTCCAGCTAACTCCAACAGACTATTTTCATGGTAGAGAGAGGGGAGCATGCTAACGCCCGAATACCTGGAACTCTTTGGGGGATCGGGGCAGGATGGTGCGACCCTCCTTCCAAACGGGTCCCTGGTCGCCGTGGAGTGCCCATAGAAGGGTCTCCTCGTGATGGGCATCACGGAGAAGGATGCGCAGGGTGCCCTGGGCCTCTCCCCACAGCTGGTAGGAGAAGAGCAGGCAGAGAGGCCCCGTGTCGAGTCCCACCATGGGGCTTAGGATCCTGGCTCGCTGCTGCTCCGTCTTGGGGTTGGCTTCGATGTACAGGTAGCTATTCAGGTCTGTGTGGGGAAGGGAGACAACGCAGTGGTGGGTTTAGAGACTTGAGATGTTGCAGTGAGGGGAACACAGGCGAAATACATGCACACACATGAGGGAGTGTATACACACACACACACACACACGTACGCACATCAGCGCACACAAGAATAAAAGAACACAATACCACAACTACAAGGTCAGACTTACAATAGCACAGGGATATGATACATACCAAATCCCACCTAACAGAAGAATAGGGTCAGAGAGAGAGTCAAGAACTAAGGGAAGGGGGTGAATTCACAGCCAACCGAAAGGAGCCATTCCCATTGGTATTCAGGTAGACTGGTATTCCCATAGGTATTCAGGTAGACTGGTATTCCCATTGGTATTCCCATTGGTATTCAGGTAGACCCATTAGACAATAGCACTGTGTTAAACACAGTCAAGTTGTTTATAGAATATGTTTAGTTAGTAAATTGGATGTGGACTTGGAACCCTGATGGGGGGGGTGTAGAGTTAATTGGGCGATGGGACCCGTATCAACACAATCCTGACAAAATCACCTGTGCTTTATCGCAGTGTGTGATAGAGCAGTTAGGTGAGGGAACTACAGATGAAAATCATCACGTGTGTGAATATTGTCCAAGAGGCACTAGGCACAACGAAGTGATGGATATTGGCATCACCATATTCCAACTGAATGTTCATGTATAAACCGTTGTATATTAAACTGACATGAATGATGTAATATATACATAAATAGTATATGTTATGTCCCCTGTACCCAGGCAACAGGTGTCTATTTTCAAAATATGATTAAAACGATAATTTTGACCCCATGGACTTTCAGTCCTTGCATGTATAGCTCCATCTACAAAATTGTTTGGTGATTACATTTCTCCAGTTCCATCCCTCAGCTTCATAGAAAACATTTATTTGATTTATTTCATAGAAAACACATTTTTATTACGGAATGGGCCTTTATTGCTGTTTAGTTTGAAGCGAGACCATAGAAACGGAACTCGATGAGCACAGTGCACAATGTCATAGTCATTGACCTCGATTGTGATGCAGCTGTGATGTCATCCGAAACAACTGTTGAAGCAAGGTTCTAGAGGTCAGCCACATCATTTAAGGCCCTTCAAAAGCGTTACCTATCACATTGCTATCTGCTCTTGAACAATTTAAAAAAAACTAAAATTACAACAAGTTCTTTCAATAATGGACTATCTCCAATATCTGAGCCAGTTTGGGCCTTTCCATCCCTTCCCGTTGGACCAGTTCACCTGGTTAGTGTTGAGGATGGTTCCTAAGGACGTTCTCGCCTCATGGCTGATCACACAGATGACAGGAGGATCTCCTGTGCCTGGAGTGGCTGCCAACCAGAACCAGGTTTGTTTGGCCAAGATTATAGCGAGTAGTCTGAAATGGCAACTTATTCCCTATATAGCTAGTGAAATACGTCTGACCAGAGCCCTGGATCTAGGGCAGGTTTCTCAAAAACACTGATGTAAAAACAGCTTCATAAGTACAATCTGATTTATTGAGTGATTCATTGCAAGGACAATGGCAAAGTCGATTTTTGAATACCCCACCTGCATGCCAGTTCCAGCCCAACTCAGCCCCTGCCACCTTCCAGCCAAACTCCAGCTATGGACAAGACCAGGATCATTTTATGGACTGGAAAGAGGGGCCCCAGACCAACAACAACAATCAAGTGCATTGTCATCAGGATGTGGAGCCAATGGATGTCAATGTTGTTGTGGAGGTGAAAGACAACAGCCAAGCACTAGCCACTTGGCAGGCAAAAGTCTGGCCCAGCCAATCAGCAGCCACTACCAAGAACACAGTCTGGCCTAAACATTTCAGACTACTCACTATAATATAGGCCAAACAAACCTGGTTCAGCCAGGTTTGTTTAGCCTAGATTATAATGAGTAGTCTGAAATGGCAACTTATTCCCTACATAGCTAGTGAAATACTTTTGACCAGAGCCCTGGTCAGGGCGGGTTTATCAAAAACACTGATGTAAAAACAGCTTCATAAGTACAATCTGATTTATTGATTGATTAATTGCAGGGACAATGGCAAAGTCGATTTTTGAATACCCCACCTGCATGCCAGTTCCAGCCCAACTCAGCCCCTGCCACCTTCCAGCCAAACTCCAGCTATGGACAAGACCAGGATCATTTTATGGACTGGAAAGAGGGGCCCCAGACCAACAACAACAATCAAGTGCATTGTCATCAGGATGTGGAGCCAATGGATGTCAATGTTGTTGTGGAGGTGAAAGACAACAGCCAAGCACTAGCCACTTGGCAGGCAACAGTCTGGCCCAGTCAATCAGCAGCTAAAGGCCAGGCAACAGTCTGGCCCAGCCAATCAGCGGCTAAAGGCCAGGCAACAGTCTGGCCCAGCCAGTCAGCAGCTAAAGGCCAGGCAACAGTTTGGCCCAGCCAGTTAGCAGCTAAAGGCCAGGCAACAGTCTGGCCCAGCCAATCAGCAGCCACTACCAAGAACACAGTCTGGCCCAACCAATCAGCAGCTGCTACATTTTGGTCATCCGGCCAGCAGAATTCCGCTATGTGTGGGCCAACGAGCCAGACAACCACTAAACAATCATCCACTAGCCAGACAGCCACGAGCCAGACAGCAGTCTCCAACAACCAATCAGCAGCCTCCACTAGGAGAGATGGTGACGATATGAGGAGCAGCAGCATTCACCAGGACTACGACCCCAAGAGGAGGAGGATGTAAACGTGAGGGACTCCAAGGGCCATTTTTCCCCCCACTAACATGGAGGGTCTTTCTCACAGCTTAAAGACTCAGTCCAACACAGAGACTTTGATGTGTGGATCACAGCATGAGAAGCTGTAGAACCACAAGAGTGACTATTTTCTGCAGAAAAATAAAAGTTTGATTTAATGCCAACTAAATTCAGTATTGTGCTTTTGTGTCCATGTTATGGCTGTAGCTAAATGTGCGTCGTAAAAGAATGTGCTGTCGTGGAGGGAACTAAGTCGTTTACTTGATTATATTATAGGTATAGACTACCGGTATAAGGACAGATATCAGCATCCGCAATGTAAATTCAGATCACTCGCTTGTTATGAATTGAACACTTTGTCGAGGAAATGTACAGCCTACAATGTGTGCCTAACTTGAATCTGGGAGACGACTGAAATTTGAGTTGTATGTGAGAGGGAGAGAAAGCTTACTACAGTCAAGTGTGTATTATACTGTGCAGTACAGTATGTGCATGTGTGCGTAGCCACCCTAATAGTCTGTCTAGCAGATCACACAGTAGTATCTGTGGAGGGGGAAGAAAGCTTCATCCACGATGACAGCCCCCCTCTGCTCTCTAGTGTGTGTGTCACACCAGACAGCGTGTGTGACAGGGTCTCCCTTGGCTCTTCCAAACACCACAGTGTGTGTAAGGAGCCCTCCCATTCAACACCATACGGCACTGTCTATCACTGTGTGTCTATCTGTGTGTGCGCGCGCGTGTGTGTGTGTGTGTATGCGTCCGTACATCTGCGTGTCTGCATGTGTGGGTCTTCGCCACACGGAAAACATCCCCACTTTATCAAACTGATCTTAATGTGTTCGCGGAGAACCCCCATCTCCCTACACCTCGGGTGAACCCAGCGAGAACCCCCCCCCCCCCCCATTGTTCCGCAGCTTGTTCAGCAGACAGCTCATAATCGAGAGGGGCGCGTTCTCGTGATATGATGCAACAGCATTATTAATCAATTTTCTCAGCAGTCTCCTGCAGCGAGCGAAGACAAGGAGAACTCAATCTACAAACACAGGCCTCGTTATGGACGCCGCCAGCACCACACGTTGACGGCGCATGTTCTCCAAGCTGTTATGTTTTCACATTTTAAAAGGGAGAGAGATCAAGAGGTTACTGGGTCTGGGTTTTCTGGGTCACGAGAGAGATAAAGGAAGGGAGGGAGAGAGAGAGAGAGAGAGAAAATGGGAGAGAGAGGGAGAATGGGAGAGAGAGGAGAGAGAGATAAAGGAAGGGAGGGAGGGAGAGAGAGAGCGAGAGAGAGAGAGAGCGAGCGAGAGAGCGAGAGAGAGAGAGCCTCTCTCTTAGGCTAATGATGATTAGGCTACAATCTTCGACCTACATACCCAGGGATTCCCCGATCTAAAGCCCAGGTGACAGAGATTCCCAACCACTTTGAGCGCGAGCAGGTCCTGAAGCTCCGCCGTCAATTCTTCACAGCTTGCAGCTCGTTAAATATTTCATGGGCCCTATTCGAAATATATCAAATCCAATGAATTTTAAAACAAGGTCAGGATAACAATCCCTTTAACCCCCAGTGGCTGAGTCCCGAATGGCCCCCTATTCCCTATTATAGTGCACTACTTTTGACCAGGACCCATAGGGCCGTCTCATCGGGACCTGGTCAATAGTAGTGCACCATATAGCAGATAGGATGCCATTTATAGCACAGTCAGTGTAAGGAAACCTCAAAGAAAAACTCCAAACTGCTCATGTCTTTAATTAATATGCCAAAAGCTTCACTCTTTTTTTGATCTGGGGGTATGTATAAAGGGAACTTAATAATTGCTCTAAGTACATGGAAGTCTACTTAGAAAGCTAGAGATTTGCCTGCAAGGTAATCGAGGGGCAGGAATGCGCGGCTGGGAATAATGGTTTTCCTGTTTTTTTCCTCTGGAATTTCTTGCCTCTGTAGTTAATAAGTGCTATGGGTTCTTAACTTTTTCCTGTCCAGAACGCTCCCGGAACGATCCGTTAGCATCACAGAGTTGTAGCGCAGTCCCAGAGAGCAGACTGGAGGAGTTACACATTATAAGTGTGCGGTTGTGTGTGTTTGTAAGTCACAAAATCTGCCTCGGCTGAGGCTCAAACAGAGTTGTTGTACCTCCACATGTTCACAAACACTAAACAAGGACTTTACTGTATTTCAAGCTAAATTAGCCCAAGTGGCGATCTTATCTCTTTCTTGCCTTCTGAACATGGTTGTGGTGAACCACCATTGCCAACTCTGACTTAGGTGGGGAAGCTCGCTGTGCTATGCTCAGGGAGACTTACCGGTGGGGGGCAGAGTGAGGTTCAGGCCGGGGCCCTGGGCTGGGGCTTTGGAGCTGTTGTGGAGGGACCAATGGAGCGAGGCGCTGGGGTCGTGAGTCCAGCCACACAGACCCTGCTCAAAGTCACACACACCACCCATGGATGGAGGGGAGGAGCTAGCTCCTGGAGAGAAAGGGTGGGAGAGGGACAGAGAAAGAGAGAGAGAGAGAAAGAGAGAGAGAGAGAGAGAGAGAGAGAGAGAGAGAGAAAGACCGAGAGAAAGACAGAGAGAGAGAGAAAGACAGAGAGAGAGAGAAAGACAGAGAGAGAAAGACAGAGAGAGAGAAAGACAGAGAGAGAGAAAGACAGAGAGAGAGAGAAAGACAGAGAGAGAGAGAAAGACAGAGAGAGAGAGAAAGACAGAGAGAGAGAGAAAGACAGAGAGAGACAGAGAGAGAAAGACAGAGAGAGAAAAAGACAGAGAGAGAGAAAGACAGAGAGAGAGAGAGAGAGAGAAAGACAGAGAGAGAGAGAGAAAGACAGAGAGAGAGAGAGAGAGAGAGAGAGAGAGAGACATCAATCATCAAACATTCTACAATAACATACACTACAGTTCAAATGTTTGGGGTCACTTAGAAATGTCCTTGTTTTTGAAAGAAAAGCAAAAAAATTTGCCCATTAAAATAACATCATATTGATCAGAAATACAGTGGAGACATTGTTAATGTTGTAAATGACTATTATAGCTGGAATATCTACATAGGCGTACAGAGGCCCATTATCAGCGACCGTCACTCCTGTGTTCCAATGGCACGTTGTGTCAGCTAATCCAATGGATATTAATATTTTAATGGACAAAAAATTTGCTTTTCTTTCAAAAACAAGGACAAATCTAAGTGACCCCAAACTATTGAACGGTAGTGTACATACACACATAAATGATCTATATGCAACATTTCCACATGCTTCCAGACACTCACCTCTGCTCGCCCGCTGGGCAGTGCTGCTCTCCATTGGACCAGACAAAGTGGGAGAGGCTGTGTTGGCCAGAGTGCTGGTTTCTATGGAGACACACCACATAAGTGTTGTCAGTTACATCCAATATGCTCAATGTAACATACTCAAAGAAACAACACCGCTCCGTGAATGTGACCACAGCTTTCTGACTAATCAACAGTTTGCCCATGAATACAATTTCTCAATCTCTGCTTCTCACAGACTCGTGCTCACTCCACACGCCTAAATGAGAGTCTGAGGTCATCTCCCTCCCTCCTGTCCTCCCTCCCTTCCCCTCCCAGTTGAGATGACAGGCTGAGCCAGGTGGTGATAGCCCAGTCATGTTGTGTCTCTTAGCCCAGACATCTCCCTCCCTCCATGGGTCTCGACCGTCTCCACTGTCTCCACCTCCATCCCACAGCCCAGTCAGACTGGCTGCTGGGGCCCTGGAAGGACAGGCCAGACACCACTGGCTCCATGGGTGATGGATGGGTCTGGCTCGTTCAACCTTGGAATGAATGATCACACACACACACACACTGCTTCCAGCAGCACATGGCCTCCCGACTGCATCAGGAATGTTATCGGCAATAAGTAGCCATGTTATTGGGACCAGATGGGACGACCCTGGTTTCGTTATGCAATGACAGAGGGAAAGGTTTGGGTCATCTCTGCATTCCAACCACAGTCAAACCAAGGTCCTAATCATATTATCATACACCCCATATCATACACCCCATGGCCCCCATATATCGCATCATGGGAATGTGTGAAAACGCTGTTCCAGGATCTGTTCCAAAAGTTCGGGAACCACTGCCTTAGAGTATATACTGTACATTCAACTTGTGCATTCTGATCATTTATATGTAAAAATGTGTATCCAAGATGGCAACAACAACAAAAGATTCCAAGCATTCATACCTTCGACGACAAACATGGAGGGAAGTTGATTACGTTGTCCATATTAGGACAGATTGAAAGCGAGTCCCGCTGAGAGTCAAACTAGTCCTGCTGGGAATGAGGCTGTCCTAATATGGACACCACAGATGACTGATCCTTTGACATTTTACCGTGACACAACTGCCTGCGAGGGGGAGAAAAAAATGTATACGGGTGAAATGAATGAAACGAACACAGCCGGACGCCTGGCGCTGTGGAAAAACACAACTAGATAGCGCTACATGAAAGAACAGTGCCCAGCTGTTGAGGTCTCTGACTGCGTGACATTAGCCTAACGGTAATGTCACACCCTATACAGAGGCAATTAGTTGGCCGATCAGATTTTAATCACCAAGGAGCTATGGGGACCCCACCGGCAATACATTACTACTCCACACAAACCTTTTTCACATCCGACGACCGTGTATCCTGTTATTTTATCCCCCTTAGCGCAAGCCATTCCTCCAAGCCATTGCATCTCTGTGCTTTCAAAGGTCAGGCCTTGTCACAGTGTAAACGGCTTGACCTTTGTGGGGTGTGACAGGGGTGTGCGTGTGTCTGTGTGTGCGTGTAACGGGAGAGAGACTGGGAGGGGTAACGGGAGAGAGACGAGGAGCTATGACCTGCCTGCCTCTCCCCGAGGGCTCTCCACTCCTTGACATGTGTGAGGAAGCAGCTACAGAGCTGGGCCGAGAGGCCGGCCCTTATACAGTATCACTGTGCCTTTCTCCTTGTGCAGAAGGCCTCCCCGTGCAGGAGGGCCTCCTCGTGCAGCAGAAGCAGGCCTAACCGTGCAGGGAGAGGATCCCCTCAGGCATCAGAAGGCCTCCCTGTGCAGGGAGAGGGACCCTCATGCAGGAATAGCCCCTTCAAATCAATTCAAATTTGATTTGTCACGTGCTGAATACAACAGGTGTAGACCATACAGTGAAATGCGTACTTACAAGCCCTTAACCAACAATGCTTTAAGAAGTTTAAGAAAAAAAAGATAGGTAAAAAATAAAATAAAAGTAACAAATAATTCAACAGCAGCAGTAAAATAACAATAGCAAGGCTATATACAGGGGGTACCGGTACAGAGTCAATGTGGAGGCTATATACAGGGGGTACCGGTACAGAGTCAATGTGGAGGCTATATACAGGGGGTACCGGTACAGAGTCAATGTGGAGGCTATATACAGGGGGTACCGGTACAGAGTCAATGTGGAGGCTATATACAGGGGGTACCGGTACAGAGTCAATGTGGAGGCTATATACAGGGGGTAACGTCACCGGTACAGGGGGTAGTCAATGTGGAGGCTATATACAGGGGGTACCGGTACAGAGTCAATGTGGAGGCTATATACAGGGGGTACCGGTACAGAGTCAATGTGGAGGCTATATACAGGGGGTACCGGTACAGAGTCAATGTGGAGGCTATATACAGGGGGTACCGGTACAGAGTCAATGTGGAGGCTATATACAGGGGGTACCGGTACAGAGTCAATGTGGAGGCTATATACAGGGGTACCGGTACAGAGTCAATGTGGAGGCCATATACAGGGGGTACCAGTACAGAGTCAATGTGGAGGCTATATACAGGGGGTACCGGTACAGAGTCAATGTGGAGGCTATATACAGGGGTACCAGTACAGAGTCAATGTGGAGGCTATATACAGGGGGTACCGGTACAGAGTCAATGTGGAGGCTATATACAGGGGGTACCGGTACAGAGTCAATGTGGAGGCTATATACAGGGGTACCAGTACAGAGTCAATGTGGAGGCTATATACAGGGGGTACCGGTACAGAGTCAATGTGGAGGCTATATACAGGGGGTACCGGTACAGAGTCAATGTGGAGGCTATATACAGGGGGTACCGGTACAGAGTCAATGTGGAGGCTATATACAGGGGGTACCGGTACAGAGTCAATGTGGAGGCTATATACAGGGGTACCGGTACAGAGTCAATGTGGAGGCTATATACAGGAGTACCGGTACAGAGTCAATGTGGAGGCTATATACAGGGGGTACCGGTACAGAGTCAATGTGGAGGCTATATACAGGGAGTACCGGTACAGAGTCAATGTGGAGGCTATATACAGGGGGTACCGGTACAGAGTCAATGTGGAGGCTATATACAGAGGGTACAGGTACAGAGTCAATGTGGAGGCTATATACAGGGGGTACCGGTACAGAGTCAATGTGGAGGCTATATACAGAGGGTACAGGTACAGAGTCAATGTGGAGGCTATATACAGGGGGTACCGGTACAGAGTCAATGTGGAGGCTATATACAGGGGGTACCGGTACAGAGTCAATGTGGAGGCTATATACAGGGAGTACCGGTACAGAGTCAATGTGGAGGCTATATACAGGGGGTACAGGTACAGAGTCAATGTGGAGGCTATATACAGAGGGTACAGGTACAGAGTCAATGTGGAGGCTATATACAGAGGGTACAGGTACAGAGTCAATGTGGAGGCTATATACAGGGGGTACAGGTACAGAGTCAATGTGGAGGCTATATACAGAGGGTACAGGTACAGAGTCAATGTGGAGGCTATATACAGGGGTACAGGTACAGAGTCAATGTGGAGGCTATATACAGAGGGTACAGGTACAGAGTCAATGTGGAGGCTATATACAGAGGGTACAGGTACAGAGTCAATGTGGAGGCTATATACAGGGGGTACAGGTACAGAGTCAATGTGGAGGCTATATATAGGGGGTACTGGTACAGAGTCAATGTGGAGGCTATATACAGGGGGTACAGGTACAGAGTCAATGTGGAGGCTATATACAGGGAGTACCGGTACAGAGTCAATGTGGAGGCTATATACAGGGGGTACAGGTACAGAGTCAATGTGGAGGCTATATACAGAGGGTACAGGTACAGAGTCAATGTGGAGGCTATATACAGGGGTACAGGTACAGAGTCAATGTGGAGGCTATATACAGAGGGTACAGGTACAGAGTCAATGTGGAGGCTATATACAGAGGGTACAGGTACAGAGTCAATGTGGAGGCTATATACAGAGGGTACAGGTACAGAGTCAATGTGGAGGCTATATACAGGGGGTACAGGTACAGAGTCAATGTGGAGGCTATATACAGAGGGTACAGGTACAGAGTCAATGTGGAGGCTATATACAGAGGGTACAGGTACAGAGTCAATGTGGAGGCTATATACAGAGGGTACAGGTACAGAGTCAATGTGGAGGCTATATACAGAGGGTACAGGTACAGAGTCAATGTGGAGGCTATATACAGAGGGTACAGGTACAGAGTCAATGTGGAGGCTATATACAGAGGGTACAGGTACAGAGTCAATGTGGAGGCTATATACAGAGGGTACAGGTACAGAGTCAATGTGGAGGCTATATACAGAGGGTACAGGTACAGAGTCAATGTGGAGGCTATATACAGAGGGTACAGGTACAGAGTCAATGTGGAGGCTATATACAGGGAGTACAGGTACAGAGTCAATGTGGAGGCTATATACAGGGGGTACTGGTACAGAGTCAATGTGGAGGCTATATACAGGGAGTACAGGTACAGAGTCAATGTGGAGACTATATACAGAGGGTACAGGTACAGAGTCAATGTGGAGGCTATATACAGGGAGTACAGGTACAGAGTCAATGTGGAGGCTATATACAGGGGGTACTGGTACAGAGTCAATGTGGAGGCTATATACAGGGAGTACAGGTACAGAGTCAATGTGGAGGCTATATACAGAGGGTACAGGTACAGAGTCAATGTGGAGGCTATATACAGAGGGTACAGGTACAGAGTCAATGTGGAGGCTATATACAGGGAGTACAGGTACAGAGTCAATGTGGAGGCTATATACAGAGGGTACAGGTACACGGTTAGTCGAGGAAGCACTGCACTTCAGACCGGAAGGGAGTACAGGGCCTATATGTATCAAGTGTCTTATAGTAGGACGGCTGTTTCAGGATCTACTCAGCGCTCTTATCTATGTTGTGTCATTTATTGTGATCGAAAAACCGATCCTAAATCAGAAGTCCGACTCTGAGACGCGTGATACAAACTGCACCAGGGGAACTGTCACGTTACAGAGAGTACGCTGAACAGCGCTCCAACCCTTCCCCTTTCTCACAGTTCTCAATTCCCCCAGCCCCCTACTTCGCTCCTTCTCTTCTGGAAAACAGCCATAGCTCTCTCCCAAAAATATGACTCAGCAAAATATGAGCAAAAAAAAAATAAAGAAGTAAATTACGTAAAGAGCCTCTATACAACACACACACACACACACACACACACACACACACGACATTGTGCATGCTTGGAAAAACATGTTGTTTTCCCTTCACTGCCTGACATTTAGGGTTAAGTGTTCTAAGAGTGGGTCACCACCCCCTGTGACACCCACGTCACATGGTAAGGGAGAAAACGCTGGCGCAAACAAGAGTGCAGAGACACTAACACAGCAAAGCCTAAGCATCCTCCCCACACTCTGGATCATCAAAAGGAATAAGACAATGGGCTCTATTTTCGGCAGGCATTAAACCACGCTCCATTACAAGTTCGTCCTGTTTAATGCCGGCGCTCTTCTATTTTCAAATCCTAGCGCCAGGATTGGTCATTTAGCTGTTTTATATGGACTCGCTTGTGCTGAGGTGGGAGAGGTGGCAATGTTTTAGCCGTGTCCTTAAAAACCTGCGCCCGTGAGGATATTTAAGACCGACCAGAATCTTTTTTTTTTTTTATAGCAATAACGCGGTTGTTTATGGCACGGATTTTGACAGCAGAAGTGCAGCCTAATTCAGCCGTGACGTACAGTGTTCATATGCACATGAAACAAGAGAGATGTACTTGTTGTGCCCGTAAACCTCGTATGTAGTATACTTTAGCCTTCCCTCCTCTCAATGAAGGCTGTTTTGTTTTGTCCTGCCCAATGCATTCCCTCACTTTGGAATACAAATTAAATCACCAAAGCTTTATTAAAATATCAAGTTTGGGAGCAGCAAAACAGTGAACGGACATCCCCTTCTTTATCAATGTACAGTAGGCTATTTATTGTACGTTAGTTTAACCAGCTCCTGTTGTTATTTTGGATGTGCGTTAAAAAAAAAAAACTCAACGCAGGCTATATGCCCATCATTGAAAGAGGTTTGCTTGTTTTCGGTTTCTTTGATTAAAAACACATTCCCTTTTTTGGCTACCCTTACCCTACTATAACGAAAGCTGGTTCAACAGCAATGTGCCAGGTGTCTTTCTTACCCTGGCCATGCATCATCACTTTGGCCATGCATTAGCCCCCCAAAAAAGGGTTCTAAATGTTTCACTCTTAGTCAGCATGCTTTTTGCATTATTCACATAGGCTGGTTTACATCCCCATTCCAAAAGAGTACATCTTGTCCTGTTACCAAAGACGTACTCCGCCAAACACATATTCAAATGATTCAGTCCTTTAACGCCATATCAACGGTAGGCCCAGGCCCAGGCTCTTCATTGCTTATTGAGAACGTACCTCACACATACAATTCACAGGAGCGTAATCATTTTTTAATTTGAGATGTGCGATGTGTAAAGGCCTTTATTCATTACAACAATGTTGTCTGTCAACACTCCAAAAATATTGAGTAAACACTATATATATTTTTTCCACTGTTGGCATTACTCATTAGTATAACCTATGCTATTCAATCCACGATGGACGAGGAAGAGAATATTTCGTGCCGCCCAGCCTAATTGGAGTTGATGACAACGCAAAGACATTTACATACATTTACATTTAAGTCATTTAGCAGACGCTCTTATCCAGAGCGACTTACAAATTGGTGCGTTCACCTTAAGACATCCAGTGGAACAGCCACTTTACAATAGTGCATCTAAATCTTTTAAGGGGGGGGGGGGGGGTGAGAAGGATTACTTTATCCTATCCTAGGTATTCCTGAAAGACCTCAATAACCTGAGACAACAGCATGCAGTATTAAGCTATGAAATGTGTTGATAGGCCAATGAGTGGCCAAGCCCTGTCACACCTATAATTTATTCAGAACTAATCAACATTATTTTTTTTATTTTTTTTAAATATGCCAAGAATACTGTTTCAATGTCAAACTTGCATTTATTGTGTTGTCTTCTGTGATGTCTATAAAGTGTCAATTGAATACATTTCAACTCTATATCTGACACGGTGTCTTCTTTTACAGGGGGATGTTGTTTAAGCCCATAACCATGTGTGTGAGGTGGATACTTTTGTTTCAAAGTAGATTTCTTCAAGACTACCGAGAAACACTCTGCGTGACCCTGATTTAGCCCGCTGCAGTAAAAGGTTCAAATAGAGCCCAATATGTCCTTGAAGACTGCGAAACAAAGCCTAAGAGAAACCTCCGAAGTTGATCTTGAAAGAAGACACGAGAGATACCCAGGCAGAGTTTTGTGTTCGATGCGTATGTGTGTGCATAAGTGTGTGTGTGTGTGTGTGTGTGTGGGGGGGTTGAGAAACAGAAGAGGAGAGTGGAGGAAGAATGAAGAACAAAAACATTTACAGACCCACGCACTAGGCCTAAGGGTGGGAACAGAGAGAGGAGAGGAGAGAACAGAGCCATGTGTGGGATTTAACAGTGAGAGGGAGAGAGAAAGAGGATAGTGAGATGGTTGGGGGCAAGAGGAAGACGGAGGATAGAGGGAGAGCGAGTGAGAGACAGAGAGGTAAAGGAGAGACAGAGAGGCGATGGGAGCAAAATGGAGGGGTGACTAAAGATTTTACAATCCTCCTGTGTTACGAGGCACGGCCCTCCAACCCTCCTGTGTTACGAGGCACGGCCCTCCAACCCTCCTGTGTTACGAGGCACGGCCCTCCAACCCTCCTGTGTTACGAGGCACGGCCCTCCAACCCTCCTGTGTTACGAGGCACGGCCCTCCAACCCTCCTGTGTTACGAGGCACGGCCCTCCAACCCTCCTGTGTTACGAGGCACGGCCCTCCAACCCTCCTGTGTTACGAGGCACGGCCCTCCAACCCTCCTGTGTTACGAGGCACGGCCCTCCAACCCTCCTGTGCTACGAGGCACGGCCCTCCAACCCTCCTGTGTTACGAGGCACGGCCCTCCAACCCTCCTGTGCTACGAGGCACGGCCCTCCAACCCTCCTGTGTTACGAGGCACGGCCCTCCAACCCTCCTGTGCTACGAGGCACGGCCCTCCAACCCTCCCACTGTGAACACAATGCTCTGTTGAACACCAGTGTGGCGTTCAACGACTCCGTCTCTCTGGGATCTCCTGCGTGTCCAATAAAGAGACTCCGGTGACAGATTGCAGTAACACAGGGCTTTCACCTGGTCTCAATGCCTTCTACATGGGGCAGGGTTATAACGTCGGGACGGCAGTGGGTGTAGCCTCAAGGTGAAGGGTTGCCGGTTTGAATCCCAGCACCTGCGTGTAGACCTCACCGGGAGCAGCAGAAAGGGATGGGACGAGGAGGGAGCGACAGAGGACAGATGTAGGGAGGGGAGGAACGCAGCTCATTTGTCAGTCTTTCATGTCGGCCAATCCTGGGTGTGGTACTGAGGGGCGCTAGTCTGTTATTCTGACAGAGAGAGAGAGAGAGAGCGTGTTTGTGTCCTTGTCCTCTTGTTCCGTGTTAATGGAGGGTTCTGGCCTTGTATCTCCTCTCTAATGGCGTAGTGAGTGAGTCAGAGAAGAGTGGGATAGAAAATGAAGAGGTCCACATCATCCTTACACCACTGAACGGGGCTGTGTACCTTGTGCAGACACACACACACTACAGTGTGTAGGTGTTGAGACTTCAGCACAGAGGTTCTGTGTAGGGCCATTAGGAGCCATTGTCTGCTGTGTGTGTTTATGCGGAAGTGTTGAACATTCTATTCAGGGTGGGAACAGAGAGAGGAGCCTAGAACCAGCTCAGGGGAGATGAGATGTGTGTGTGTACTGTGTGCTTGCAGCGATGGTGTGTGTGTGTGTAGGTGTTGAGCCCACTGTCTGGTGCTGTAACTCAGGCGTCCTGCGTAGGCCCGGTGAAAGGCAGTGAGAGGCCAGATGTGTCTACTGCCTCACATCTGGATAGCAGACCATACCAGCAGTGTGTGTGTGTGTGCGGGGTACCCTAGGGACCGATTCCTCAGAACCCGTCCAACCCTTTCTCCACTCCTTGAAACTTTAACCTTCACTCTTTCCACTTCCACTTGCATTCCAACCCCCAAATCGTGTATCCAGTAGACTCACAGGTGATATATGGTATGCGCACGCCAGCACACTTTAAAAAATATATATATTTGTGGAGTATTTTGACAGTTATGAAATGACAGAGAGGAGAAACCGCTTGAACGCTTGGAGCGGGGATTGAACCCCGGTCTCCGGTGGGGGAGAGGAGTGTACATGTGTCTAAGCCGGGAGTGTTATTGTTAGAACCGCGGGCTCAAGTCTTACCTGGCACGTCACAGCCCAGTATTTCCACTCTCATCCCGATCCCGGCAGGAGACCACCTCTCTGGATAGATCCTGATGAACTGGGCCAGGGTCTCCTCAAAGCGCCGTAGCTCAGGGGTGTCGTAGTGGGTATTCCCCTCAAATATCTGCAACACACACCGAAACAAAGCAGAAATATTGAAATCTTTATGTAGATGATTGAAAGGAGTATAAAATCACACTTTAGACGGACACACACACACACACACATGTCCCCCTCCCCCACACCCACCTTGGGCAGGCTGGTCTTGCTGTCCATGACGTACCCCCAGTCCTTCCCATTTAGACCGTGCGCCACGCGGTACTTCCTCACAAAGGCCCTGTTGTCCGTGCTGCTTGCCCCCTCTCCGCCCCTCGCCCCCTGGGTAATGATCCCCCGGACCATCCTGGGGACACCCAGGTCCACTTGGAGCCACTCCTCCCCAGCCAGGGGCTGAGCGGGGCCGGGGAACCAGCCCGAGTGGCTGGCCACCAGGCGGGCGTTCCCCGGGGACCACAGCATGTCTCGAGCCGACGAGGCTGAGATCTGGGCGTCGGGGAGCAGGCCAGAGAGGAGGCCCTGCATCTCGGAACACGGAGCATCTGAAGTTGGGGAGGAAGAGGAGGAGGGAGAGGGACGAGGAAGGGAGGGGGGCGGAAATGATTTATTGAAAAAAAATCCTCTTTCTTTGGGTCAATGCCATACATTACACAAAACGATCACATTTCAACCCTCACATAAAGAAGGAGGGGGAGAAGGGGGAGGGGTTACAGGAGATGATAGAGGAGGAGGAGAGAGAGATGGAACTAGGAGAGAGAGAGGGCAGAAAGAGCGAGGGAAAGAGAGGGAGACTGGTCAAGGGAAGAGAGAGAAAGCGGTCGGCAGAGGAGATTAGCGAGGAAGAGACCGAGGGAGAAACAGAGGAGAGAAGACCAGAGACAAGACGAGACGGAGAGAGGAGACAGAGAGGAGAGAAGACCAGAGACAAGACAAGACGAGACGGAGAGAGGAGAAAGAGAGGAGAGCATTAGTAGGGTTGACGGTTAAGAGCACACAGATCAAAGTTTCATGCTGTTATGTCACAGCACTAGCAAGGAATGTAAATTATGGATAAATGGCAACATAAATGTATGTGTGTGTGTGTGTGTGTATCAACGTGAGGTCATCGTGCATGTCTTCACGTGAGTATGTGTGTACCTGAACGGTGAGCACCACTTGCAATACTAGCTAATGAGTGCTATTCTCTCTCTCTCTCCCTCTCTGCGAATCACAGTTCAAGATTTACAAGTGAACAAGAGTGACATGAATGATTGATTGTGACCCTTTCTTGTGACATACTGCATCTGCGATATTGTAGAGGGGTTGAGAGAAAGTAGGTTGGTATCCCGACATCAAAAACAGTGGAAAGGGCAGGAGAGGAAGAGGGGGGGGAGACAGAGAATTATTCAGAGGTAGAGAATGGAGGTTGATTGAGAGAATTGGAGTAGGTGGAGAGGGAGAGAGAGAAAGAGGGAAGAGCAAGGACAGAGTATGGAATGAGAGAGAAAATGAAAGTGAGAAAAGAATGATCACGAGGGAGAAAGGAGGAAAGGGAGCAGGAACATAGTAGAAGGATAGAGAGAGTGAGAGAAAAGACGAATACGGAGGAGGGAGGGATTGGAGACGCGCTGGCTGGCTGAGAATGGAGTTTTGATGAGACTAATGCGCTGGTTAACGTCAGGAGTTCTTCTGTGTGTCTGTGTGTTGGCGCTCATGTTACTGCGTAGTTAATGCATAAACTGGCTGGCGTTTCTTCTAAGGGGATTTTTTACGTTTCTTCACTGATAAGAGCAGAAGATGCCGGAAACACATTTTGTCCCCCCCAAAAAGAGACTCTGTTTTGACGTGCAGTGGGACAGAGGATATAATGTAAAGGATGTCTCAAATATCTAAGGCAAAATAACTTAAACATCTCTTTTCCCGTGGCGCTCACACACACACACACACACACACACACACACCTATGATCTGACAGCCGTAGAGTTCGAAGCGCAGGGCAATGCCGTTCTTCCAGCTCTGAGGCCGGATGCGTACGAAGCGGGCCAGGACCGGCTGGGGTACGCGGTTCAACACCACCTCAGACGGGTCTGTGTTAGCATGGAACATCTGGGGAACACACAGAGAGGGGTATGTGGTTAGACTTTTACACCAAACGAAAGATACCGCACACATTTTATACCACACACAAAGGCCAAAGACTGTTGCTGCCCTATGCATCAGCTGGTGTGATGGGGCTGACTGAGTGAGTGAGTGAGTGAGTGAGTGAGTGAGTGAGTGAGTGAGTGAGTGAGTGAGTGAGTGAGTGAGTGAGTGAGTGAGTGAGTGGCACGGTGAAAGGAGATGATTGCTGCACTTGATCTCGTGACCGTAAATCGCTCTGGATAAGAGCACCTGCTAAATGACCAACATGTAAATGGGAATTAAATCGGTGTGCTGCAGGTGTGTGGAGCTAGGAGGTGTGCTGCAGGTGTGTGGAGCTAGGAGGTGTGCTGCAGGTGTGTGGAGCTAGGAGGTGTGCTGCAGGTGTGTGGAGCTAGGAGGTGTGCTGCAGGTGTGTGGAGCTAGAAGGTGTGCTGCAGGTGTGTGGAGCTAGGAGGTGTGCTGCAGGTGTGTGGAGCTAGGAGGTGTGCTTGTCAAAAAGAGGGCATGATGTCCTCACATTGCAAACAATCATCTTGGGAAAAGTGAAGAAGTGTGCGAGCAAGTCAGAGTAAATGTTTCAGCTACATACTATCTTCAGTTCTCTCTCTCACTCGCTCGCTCTCTGCCACACACACACATCCATAGCCCGCAGTGTGAGTCTCGCTTCGCTGCACACACACAGAGCCACAGCTAAGCACAGACAACCTAAACACAGATCCAATGACAACCACCCAGCTGTCTGTCTGTGTTTGTGGGGCAAAAGGCGAGGGCTGGTAGGGGTTTCGGAAGGGCAGACACACACACACACGCACGAACACACACACCCACACTCCCCTTCCCACACCACGCACGCACACTACCACCCTGGGGGGACTAAACAGTGGGCAGAAGTGCTCGAGGGACATGACAGGGCAAGGTCGGACAGGATTGGGTGTTCTGTAACAGGATGTCTCTGCAGGAGGTTCAGGACATGACCAAGGACAGCTTCCTGTGGCATCCGCCCCAAACGTCCGCCCCCACAAACGTCCGCCGCCCTCCTTCACACCTCCCTTCCTCTCTTGACCCCTCAGGGAGAGAGGTTAGAGGTCAGAGGATACATGTGACTATGGGAGAGGAGGCTCTTCCTGTTCACGGGAAGGACACAGACAGACAACAGACAGATCATGCTCGTGGGAGGAGAGGAACAAATGGTGAGAGACGGTCTGACCCACCTCATGTCCGATCCCTCTATCTGGCCTGGAGGTCGTCCACCAACCCCACCCCATCAAAACACCTCTCTCTCTCTTATTTCTGTCTCTCACTCACTCTTTCCATCGCTCTCCCCCATCCTTCTCTGCACCCTCTGTCCATCTCCCCCTCATTGCCTGAAACCACAAGGCCGTCCTCTGGCATGCGATAACACACACACACACTTCGATAAGAGGAAGTATGAGCCCTAAACTCACTCCGAGTGACAGTTATAACGGTTCATTTACAGTTAGAACAAGTTTGGACTGTCCAACTCCAGATACCACGGGTAAAAGCTTAATATCAGTTAAAACAGACACTGACTGTGTTCCAAATGGGACTCTATTTCCTATGTAGTGCACTACATTTGACCAGGGCCGTAACAAAGGCAATAGGTTTCCATTTGGGACAAAGACACTGTAGAAACACGTATTGTGGCCCAAGATGCACCAGATGGACAGCCAGGTGTTACACCAACTGACCACAGAGGGTGCCAGAGCTAAAAGGTTTAATAAGGCTTATTTAAAGCAATGTTTTTGCATGAAATGCAGGCCTATTGTCATACGCAATGTAGGCCTATAGTCAAATAATTGAATGTGCTTTCAATCTGTCTCTTTTGCTCTTCTCCTTTGAGTCTGGGTCTATGGCCATTCTCTTGCTTTCCCTCTCTCTCTTTCACTCTCCATATCCTTCCTTGTCTTTCCCTCTCTCTCTTTCACTCTCCATATCCTTCCTTGTCTTTCCCTCTCTCTTTCACTCTCCATATTCTTCCTTGTCTTTCCCTCTCTCTCTTTCACTCTCCATATCCTTCCTTGTCTTTCCCCCTCTCTCTTTCACTCTCCATATCCTTCCTTGTCTTTCCCTCTCTCTCTTTCACTCTCCATATCCTTCCTTGTCTTTCCCTCTCTCTCTTTCACTCTCCATATCCTTCCTTGTCTTTCCCTCTCTCTCTTTCACTCTCCATATCCTTCCTTGTCTTTCCCTCTCTCTCTTTCACTCTCCATATACTTCCTTGTCTTCCCCTCTCTCTCTCTTTCACTCTCCATATCCTTCCTTGTCTTTCCCTCTCTCTCTTTCACTCTCCATATCCTTCCTTGTCTTTCCCTCTCTCTCTTTCACTCTCCATATCCTTCCCTGTCTTTCCCTCTCTCTCTTTCACTCTCCATAACCTTCCTTGTCTTTCCCTCTCTCTTTCACTCTCCATATCCTTCCTTGTCTTTCCCTCTCTCTTTCACTCCCCATATCCTTCCTTGTCTTTCCCCCTCTCTCTTTCACTCTCCATATCCTTCCTTGTCTTTCACTCTCCATATCCTTCCTTGTCTTTCCCTCTCTCTCTTTCACTCTCCATATCCTTCATTGTCTTTCCCTCTCTCTCTTTCACTCTCCATATCCTTCCTTGTCTTTCCCTCTCTCTCTTTCACTCTCCATATCCTTCCTTGTCTTTCCCTCTCTCTTTCACTCTCCATATCCTTCCTTGTCTTTCCCTCTCTCTCTTTCACTCTCCATATCATTCCTTGTCTTTCCCTCTCTCTCTTTCACTCTCCATATCCTTCCTTGTCTTTCCTTCTCTCAGACTATTTGTATTATATTTTCCCGTCTCATCTCTTCTCTCTCTCCTCTCCTCTCTATGTGTCTGAGGCTATAATCATTCTACCAACCTTTCCTTCACTCTCTCTTCCTCACTTTCACCCTCGCTACAGTGTTTTCAATCTCTCTATGTCTTCCGGTCTTCCTCTCCCTGTGTTGGAGGCCACTCTGTCCCCCGGTATTTTGTTTGGCCCTGTGCACAGTGTGTGTGTGCATGCGTATGTTCACACAGATGTGTGTGTCTGTGTGTTAACCTAACCCCCATGAGTCCAAACCACAAACTGTCCCCCAGAAGTAAACATAGACAGTTGTCACCTACTGCCAGATGGTGTAGAGATAATGTCACTTATACTTTTAACGGCCCAAACCACCGTTCACCACACAGACTCGTCCTTAGACTTAAAGCTACATTTTAGAACTTCCTTTTCTCCACAAGGAAACTTCATTTTGTGATGTCAGGCACATTCAACAGACCTTTTTTTTGCGTGTGGGGGGGGGGGATGAGGGTTTTAGAAAATAAAGAAGGATATGAGAGAGAGGGAGAAAGAGAGAGAGAGAGAGAGGGGGAAAGAGAGAGAGAGCGAGAGAGAGAGGGAGAAAGAGAGAGAGAGAGGGAGAAAGAGAGAGGGAGAAAGAGAGAGAGGGAGAAAGAGGGCGAGAGAGAGGAGTGAGAAAGAGAGAGAGAGAGAGAGAAAGAGAGAGAGAGAGAGAGAGAGAGGGAGAAAGAGAGAGCAAAGGGGGTGGGGGATAGGAGAAGGAGAGTCATGCTGCAGACATCCCCAGTCCCCTCTGTTTCCTCTTCCTCTCTCTAGTCACACCCTAACCCCTGACCTCAATAACCCTATCAGCAGGGTCAAAGGTCATTCAGCTCATTAGACACCTGGACATTTGCTGGAAACAGGTGAAGGGTCATAAAACGGTGTGTGTGTGTGGGTAAGAGTTGATGCTTGGATATATGTGTATATAGGAGTGTCTATGAGTTCATGTAAGAGCATGTGTACGCTGTATGGACATCATATGTGTGTGTTCATGCAAATTACATGATTGTGTTATTGTATGTGATGGTATGGGATGTGCCACTGCTGCCATAGCAGATTATCGGTGTCATTCAGCCAGTTGTCTGGGCGAACTTTGTAATCTGCCTGACGACGGGAGGGAATGGGGGGGGGGGGTAACCAGTCTAGCTCCGCCCTTACTCAACACACAGGACAAAGAGGGATAAATAATTAACATTGTCATGTTGTCTCCTCATGTGGCAGGTCATGAAATGATAATGAACCCCCCCCCCCCCAACGAAAATCTTAACCCACGCTCCCCTAGCCCTCCTGCACCAGTTCACACACATATACACACCCACATTTTTGTGCCGGTCAAATGCCTGGAGCGGATGGACACCGGCGGGACAGAGGCACCATGGATATTTAACTATTGATGACCCTCCGGGGAAGAATGGGGTCACCGCGAAAGAGAGGGAGTGTGTCTGAGTGTGTGAATGTGTGCAGAGTAGTGGAAGGAGATCGTGTCAGACTAGGCTGAGTCTCCCTGATGAAAACACTTCTCTAAAAACAAGATGGAGAGAAAACAGAGAGTAACAACTGGAGACCTACCGTAGACGGAGAAGCTCTACTCATCCTGAGATGATCTATTTGCCTTCTCTCCCTGTCTCTCTCTCTCGCTCTCTCCCTGTCCCCCCCCTCTCTCCCTGTCCCTCCCTCTCTCTCTCCCTGTCCCTCTCTCTCTCCCTGTCCCTCTCCCTCCCTCTCCCTGTCCCTCTCCCTCCCTCTCCCTGTCCCTCTCTCTCTCGCTCTCTCCCTGTCCCCCCTCTCTCTCTCCCTGTCCCTCCCTCTCCCTGTCCCTCCCTCTCTCTCTCTCTTCCTGTCCCTCCCTGTCCCTCTCTCTCTCCCTGGCCCTCTCCTGTCCCTCTCCCTCCCTCTCCCTGTCCCTCTCTCTCTCTCTCCCTGTCCCTCCCTCTCTCCCGCTCTCTCTCTCTCTCCTCTCCATCTCTCTCTCTCTCTGTCCCTCCCTCTCTCCCCCGCTCTCTCTCTCTCTCCCTGTCCCTCCCTCTCCCTCCCTCTCTCTCTCTCTCCCCCTGTCCCTCCCTCTCTCTCCCTCTCCCTGTCCCTCACTCTCCCTGTCCCTCCCTCTCCCTCCCTCTCCCTGTCTCTCCCCCTGTCCCGGTGCTTTTGGCACACCGCTGCCATCTCTGCTGTGTTTCCCTTGAAGCTGATGGCACCACAGGGAGATGTGGCCAAGCTCTGCACAAGACATTATTCTCTCTGTCTCTCTTTCCATCCATCCCCCTCCCTCCCTCCTGCCCTCCTTTTCTCGCTCCGTATGAAGATGTTGACAGTAGGAATTGGTTCCAACTGGCTGCTCTCCACTAGTGGCTTGAAGAGGAGGCCAGCAGGGCTGAGGAGTGTGTGTGTGTGTGTGTGTGGATGCTGAGGTACAGCACTCCTTTGAAATGGTCTCCCACCCCCTCAAACAGTTGTTTTTGTCAATGCCTCCCACTCTGCCCCACTTCCCTCATTTCTCTCTAATCACACTGCAAACTGTGGGTTAGTGTGTGGGTGAGTGTGTGTGTGTGTGTTAGGTGTATGTGTGTCTACATGCGTGTGTGTGTGTCTTTGTGCTTGAGCGTGTAAACATGCCTGCGTATATGTTTGTGTGTGTGTATATGTGTGAGTGCGTGTGTGAGTACGTGTATATGTGTGTGTCTATGTGTGTGTGCGTGTCTGTGTGTGAGTGCATGTGTGAGTGCGTGTGTATGTGTATGAGTGTGTGTGTGTGTGTGTGTGTATATATGTGTGTGTGTGTGTGTGTGTGTGTGAGGCTGAGAGTAACAGGCTGTAACTGCAGCGTGGGCTGTTTTTCTCCCAGGTTACAGAGTGGCAGATTTAGCACAGTTAGACAATGCATTTCCGCGACACACACCATGTCTGCTTATTATTTGGGCTAACGTGAATCCCCCCATTCAGGCACAATGTGTGTGTGTGTGTGTGCATGTGTGTGAATGTGAATACATGCGTTTGTGTGTGTATGTGTGTATACGTGTGTGTGTCAGAGTGCTGCTGATATACCGCTCCTGTGCGCATGAGTGTGAGAGAGCTGTGTCAAGTAACGATGTGCATGTGTGAGTAGCATGATGCCTATTTAATAAGTCACACATGTTCCAACAACACACTGCCAGTCACACATGTTCCAACAACACACTGCCAGTCACACATGTTCCAACAACACGCTGCCAGTCACACATGTTCCAACAACACACATGTTCCAACAACACGCTGCCAGTCACACATGTTCCAACAACACACATGTTCCAACAACACGCTGCCAGTCACACATGTTCCAACAACACGCTGCCAGTCACACATGTTCCAACAACACGCTACCAGTCACCCATGTTCCAACAACACGCTACCAGTCACACATGTTCCAACAACACACATGTTCCAACAACACACATGTTCCAACAACACACATGTTCCAACAACACGCTGCCAGTCACACATGTTCCAACAACACACATGTTCCAACAACACTCTGCCAGTCACACATGTTCCAACAACACACATGTTCCAACAACACGCTGCCAGTCACACATGTTCCAACAACACGCTGCCAGTCACACGTTCCAACAACACGCTACCAGTCACACGTTCCAACAACACGCTGCCAGTCACACATGTTCCAACAACACGCTGCCAGTCACACGTTCCAACAACACGCTACCAGTCACACGTTCCAACAACACGCTGCCAGTCACACATGTTCCAACAACACGCTACCAGTCACACATGTTCCAACAACACGCTACCAGTCACACATGTTCCAACAACACGCTGCCAGTCACACATGTTCCAACAACACGCTGCCAGTCACAGTCTCAATCCCTTTACTCATACTGTAGTTGACTCATACCTGACGATACACCACCAAAGCCACATCTGGATGACATATCACCAGTGTGACATGCACGCACACACACACACACATGAACCCCCCCCCCACACACACACACACTCCGACACTCCCATAACCAGCCCGTTAGTTTAGATAGAAACTAACTGTTAAATGACAATCAGAAGGGCAAATCTCCTTTCATTGTCATGCCCCCCATCGTGTTCCCTGGTTTAAACACTTAAAGGATCTCTAAGGGCTGAGGGCCAGGCTATAACTCCAACTCTGCGTGTCTGTCTGCACGCCACCATTGTTGGATTAACCGTCACGGAACATACATACGGACAGGGGACGTTCGAGCTTGAATGGATCCAGATAACGTCCACTGAGAGGGCATTGAAAGAGGCGGTTAGAATAAGTATTATGACCGGTTTCTATGAGGTTTAGGGTGTGTGTGTGTGTGTGTGTACCAGACCTGTGCGTGTGTATGAACCAATAGAATCATCTAAAAATGTACAAACCCCGCCCATCTATTTGAACCTATGTCTGGTATGCACATACTGTATGTATATTATGTGTATGTATATTACTGTGACCCCATTCTCCTATACACACACCCCTGGTCAAAACTGATCTCCAGTCCAGACAGTCAGCTCTAAGGTCAGCGGTGGTGTGTGTGGGGGGGTGGTGGAATTTCCAGCTGTTTGAGTTTTTAATTTAATTCTAAATCCATTTCCTCATATAATCGCTTCACAGACATTGTATGCCCCCCACCGTCACCCAAAGCTGAAACAGACAGACTGCGGCCCCAAAGAAATTAAAATTAAAAAACAGATTACTCTCCCCCTCTCTACAGTCCACAGTGGCATTAACATACACATCTGGGTCAGAGTTCACGTTTACATTTTGAGTATGAGTATTATATTCCTACCTTATCCCATTGACAAACATAAACAAACTCAAGCACACACACACACACACACACACACACACACACACACACACACACACACACACACACACACACACACACACACACACACACACACACACACACACACACACCAGCTGTGTTTACAACCCTACTGGTGTGTGTTTGTGTGTGTGTGTGTGTGTGTGTGAAAGCATGATGAATAGCAGAGATAGATATGGGCACACAGAGGACTCTATTGTTCATGTTTGGCAGGTTCCTCCCTCCTTCCTCCCTTTATCAGGATGACACTTCATGGGATAGGGACATGACTCATGTCAATACACATTCCCAACAGGAATCTGAAACTAATTCCCAGTCATTCCCACAGTATCATCGGAACAGCACCAACCGAGCAGCTAACTCTCCTGGCCTTGATAACTGGGATATATTTCAGGCAAATTTAAGAAACGTTTTTTTATAAAACAGCCCCAATACAACAGCTTTTTTATATTTTATAAAACAGCCACAATACAACAGCTTCAATACCTCCTCACTTAGAGCCAAATTATTCTCATCTTCAATATGGTTCAAATGCTTTGGTGTCACGACTTCCGCCGAAGTCGGGCCCCTCTCCTTGTTCGGGCGGCGTTCGGCAGATCGACGTCGCCGGCTTTCTAGCCATCGCCGCTCCATTTTCTCATTGATCCATTTGTTTTGTCTTGTTCCCTGCACACCTGCTTTTCATTCCCCAATCACACTGACGTATTTATTCCTATGTTCCTATGTTCCCCCTCATGTCTTTGTGTGAGATTGCTCATGTCTTTGTGTCTATGTCGACGCGCTTTACTGGTATGCATTTATTCCTTGTTTCTGTTTCATGAGGCATGTTATTGTGTTCATACAATATCATTGTGACTGTTTTGCGCGTTTTTTAAAATATATATATATATTTTGAATTTTACCCCTTTTTCTCCCCAATTTCGTGGTATCCAATTGTTTTTAGTAGCTACTATCTTGTTTCATCGCTACAACTCCCGTACGGGCTCGGGAGAGACGAAGGTAGAAAGTCATGCGTCCTCCGATACACAACCCAACCAAGCCGCACTGCTTCTTAACACAGTGCGCATCCAACCCAGCCGCACCAATGTGTCGGAGGAAACACCGTGCACCTGGCAACCCTGGTTAGCACGCACTGCGCCCGGCCCGCCACGGGAGTCGCTGGTGCGCGATGAGACAAGGATATCCCTACCGGCCAAGCCCTCCCTAACCCGGACGACGCTAGGCCAATTGTGCGTCGCCCTACGGACCTCCCAGTCGCGGCCGGTTACGGCAGAGCCTGGGCGCGAACCCAGAGTCTCTGATGGCACAGCTGGTGCTGCAGTACAGCGCCCTTAACCACTGCGCCACCCGGGAGGCGGTTTTGCACGTTTTGCACGTTTGCATATTGGCTGGAGGTTTCGACGCAGTGGCGTCCGTCTGCTGGCTTCTCCTGCCTCAATAAAGTGTGTGCCTGTTCACAACACTCTGCTCTCCTGCACCTGACACCGCTCCCAGTACGCACCGCTCCCAGTACGCACCGCTCCCAGTACACACCGCTCCCAGTACGCACCGCTCCCAGTACGCACGCCATTGACATGTTGCTCAATCACACAAGCTATATAAACTTCCGGCGCCGACAGAGATGGCTGCCTCGCTTCGCGTTCCTAGGAAACTATGCAGTTTTTTGTTTTTTTACGTGTTATTTCTTACATTAGTACCCCAGGTCATCTTAGGTTTCATTACATACAGTCGAGAAGAACTACTGAATATAAGATCAGCGTCAACTCACCATCAGTACGACCAAGAATATGTTTTCCGCGATGCGGATCCTGTGTTCTGCCTTACAAACAGGACAACGGAATGGATCGCATGCAGCGACCCAAGGAAACGACTCCGAAAAAGAGGGAAACGTAGCGGTCTTCTGGTCAGACTTCGGACAAGGGCACATCGCGCACCACTCCCCAGCATACTTCTTGCCAATGTCCAGTCTCTTGACAACAAGGTTGATGAAATCCGAGCAAGGGTAGCATTCCAGAGGGACATCAGAGACTGCAACGTTCTCTGCTTCACGGAAACATGGCTTACTGGGAAGACGCTATCCGATGCGGTGCAGCCAACGGGTTTCTCCACGCATCGCGCCGCCAGAAACAAACATCTTTCTGGTAAGAAGAGCGGCGGGGGCGTATGCCTCATGACTAACGAGACATGGTGTGATGAAGGAAACATACACGAACTCAAATCCTTCTGTTCACCTGATTTAGAATTCCTCACAATCAAATGTAGACCGCATTATCTTCCAAGAGAATTCTCTTTGATTATAATCACAGCCGTATATATCCCCCCCCAAGCAGACACATCGATGGCTCTGAACGAACTTTATTTAACTCTTTGCAAACTGGAAACCATTTATCCGGAGGCTGCATTCATTGTAGCTGGGGATTTTAACAAAGCTAATCTGAAAACAAGACTCCCTAAATTTTATCAGCATATCGATTGCGCAACCAGGGGTGGTAAAACCTTGGATCATTGTTACTCTAACTTCCGCGACGCATATAAGGCCCTGCCCCGCCCCCCTTTCGGAAAAGCTGACCACGACTCCATTTTGTTGATCCCTGCCTACAGGCAGAAACTTAAACAAGAGGCTCCCACGCTGAGGTCTGTCCAACGCTGGTCAGACCAAGCTGACTCCACACTCCAAGACTGCTTCCATCACGTGGACTGGGACATGTTTCGTATTGCGTCAGATAAAAATATTGACGAATACGCTGATTCGGTGTGCGAGTTCATTAGAACGTGCGTTGAAGATGTCGTTCCCATAGCAACGATAAAAACATTCCCTAACCAGAAACCGTGGATTGATGGCAGCATTCGCGTGAAACTGAAAGCGCGAACCACTGCTGAGTCACTGGCTTACTGGGGCTCTCTCATGCCGTCCCTGGGGGGGGTGCGTCACCTGGGTGGGTTGATTCACTGTTGTGGTCAGCCTGTCTGGGTTGGCGCCCCCTGGGTTGTGCCGTGGCGGAGATCTTTGTGGGCTATACTCGGCCTTGTCTCAGGATGGTAAGTTGGTGGTTGAAGATATCCCTCTAGTGGTGTGGGGGCTGTGCTTTGGCAAAGTGGGTGGGGTTATATCCTTCCTGTTTGGCCCTGTCCGGGGGTGTCCTCGGATGGGGCCACAGTGTCTCCTGACCCCTCCTGTCTCAGCCTCCAGTATTTATGCTGCAGTAGTTTATGTGTCGGGGGGCTAGGGTCAGTTTGTTATATCTGGAGTACTTCTCCTGTCCTATTCGGTGTCCTGTGTGAATCTAAGTGTGCGTTCTCTAATTCTCTCTCTTTCTTTCTCTCTCTCGGAGGACCTGAGGCCTAGGACCATGCCCCAGGACTACCTGACATGATGACTCCTTGCTGTCCCCAGTCCACCTGGCCATGCTGCTGCTCCAGTTTCAACTGGCCTGGGCCCTAGGACCATGTCCCAGGACTACCTGACATGATGACTCCTTGCTGTCCCCAGTCCACCTGGCCATGCTGCTGCTCCAGTTTCAACTGTTCTGCCTTACTATTATTCAACCATGCTGGTCATTTATGAACATTTGAACATCTTGGTCATGTTCTGTTATAATCTCTACCCGGCACAGCCAGAAGAGGACTGGCCACCCCACATATGCTCTCTCTAATTCTCTCTTTCTTTCTCTCTCTCGGAGGACCTGAGCCCTAGGACCGTGCCCCAGGACTACCTGACATGATGACTCCTTGCTGTCCCCAGTCCACCTGACTGTGCTGCTGCTTCAGTTTCAACTGTTCTGCCTTATTATTATTCGACCATGCTGGTCATTTATGAACATTTGAACATCTTGGTCATGTTCTGTTATAATCTCTACCCGGCACAGCCAGAAGAGGACTGGCCACCCCACATAGCCTGGTTCCTCTCTAGGTTTCTTCCTAGGTTTTGGCCTTTCTAGGGAGTTTTTCCTAGCCACCGTGCTTTTACACCTGCATTGTTTGCTGTTTGGGGTTTTACGCTGGGTTTCTGTACAGCACTTTGAGATATCAGCTGATGTACGAAGGGCTATATAAATAAATTTGATTTGATTTGATTTGATTTTAATCAGGGCAAGGTGTCTGGCAACATGACCGAATACAAACAGTGCAGCTATTCCCTCCGCAAGGCTATTAAACAAGCTAAGCGTCAGTACAGAGACAAAGTAGAATCTCAATTCAACGGCTCAGACACAAGAGGCATGTGGCAGGGTCTACAGTCAATCACGGACTACAAGAAGAAACCCAGCCCAGTCACGGACCAGGATGTCTTGCTCCCAGGCAGACTAAATAACTTTTTTGCCCGCTTTGAGGACAATACAGTGCCACTGACACGGCCTGCAACGAAAACATGCGGTCTCTCCTTCACTGCAGCCGAGGTGAGTAAGACATTTAAACGTGTTAACCCTCGCAAGGCTGCAGGCCCAGACGGCATCCCCAGCCGCGCCCTCAGAGCATGCGCAGACCAGCTGGCTGGTGTGTTTACGGACATATTCAATCAATCCCTATACCAGTCTGCTGTTCCCACATGCTTCAAGAGGGCCACCATTGTTCCTGTTCCCAAGAAAGCTAAGGTAACTGAGCTAAACGACTACCGCCCCGTAGCACTCACTTCCGTCATCATGAAGTGCTTTGAGAGACTAGTCAAGGACCATATCACCTCCACCCTACCTGACACCCTAGACCCACTCCAATTTGCTTACCGCCCAAATAGGTCCACAGACGACGCAATCTCAACCACACTGCACACTGCCTTAACCCACCTGGACAAGAGGAATACCTATGTGAGAATGCTGTTCATCGACTACAGCTCGGCATTCAACACCATAGTACCCTCCAAGCTCGTCATCAAGCTCGAGACCCTGGGTCTCGACCCCGCCCTGTGCAACTGGGTACTGGACTTCCTGACGGGCCGCCCCCAGGTGGTGAGGGTAGGCAACAACATCTCCTCCCCGCTGATCCTCAACACGGGGGCCCCACAAGGGTGCGTTCTGAGCCCTGTCCTGTACTCCCTGTTCACCCACGACTGCGTGGCCACGCACGCCTCCAACTCAATCATCAAGTTTGCGGACGACACAACAGTGGTAGGCTTGATTACCAACAACGACGAGACGGCCTACAGGGAGGAGGTGAGGGCCCTCGGAGTGTGGTGTCAGGAAAATAACCTCACACTCAACGTCAACAAAACTAAGGAGATGATTGTGGACTTCAGGAAACAGCAGAGGGAACACCCCCCTATCCACATCGATGGAACAGTAGTGGAGAGGGTAGCAAGTTTTAAGTTCCTCGGCATACACATCACAGACAAACTGAATTGGTCGCCTCTTCAACCTCAGGAGGCTGAAGAAATTCGGCTTGTCACCAAAAGCACTCACAAACTTCTACAGATGCACAATCGAGAGCATCCTGGCGGGCTGTATCACCGCCTGGTACGGCAACTGCTCCGCCCTCAACCGTAAGGCTCTCCAGAGGGTAGTGAGGTCTGCACAACGCATCACCGGGGGCAAACTACCTGCCCTCCAGGACACCTACACCACCCGATGTTACAGGAAGGCCATAAAGATCATCAAGGACATCAACCACCCGAACCACTGCCTGTTCACCCCGCTATCATCCAGAAGGCGAGGTCAGTACAGGTGCATCAAAGCTGGGACCGAGAGACTGAAAAACAGCTTCTATCTCAAGGCCATCAGACTGTTAAACAGCCACCACTAACATTGAGTGGCTGCTGCCAACACACTGTCATTGACACTGACCCAACTCCAGCCACTTTAATAATGGGAATTGATGGGAAATGATGTAAATATATCACTAGCCACTTTAAACAATGCTACCTTATATAATGTTACTTACCCTACATTATTAATCTCATATGCATACGTATATACTGTACTCTACATCATCGACTGCATCCTTATGTAATACATGTATCACTAGCCACTTTAACTATGCCACTTTGTTTACTTTGTCTACATACTCATCTCATATGTATATACTGTACTCGATACCATCTACTGTATGCTGCTCTGTACCATCACTCATTCATATATCCTTATGTACATATTCTTTATCCCCTTACACTGTGTATAAGACAGTAGTTTTAGAATTGTTAGTTAGATTACTTGTTGGTTATCACTGCATTGTCGGAACTAGAAGCACAAGCATTTCGCTACACTCGCATTAACATCTGCTAACCATGTGTATGTGACAAATAAATTTGATTTGATTTGATAGATTATAGATTTGTCTTGGTGTATTACATGACCCATGGTGGGAATTACATGACATTTACAGTTGAGTCATTTAAATATCTGAATAAGACAAGCTTATCCAGAGCGAATTGAACCAGCTAGTCTCCCAGTGGGCAGACGTCGTGTCAACCAGTTCTGCCAGCTAGGCTGCAGCTGAAAGAACTAATATACAACCAACTGAGACTTTGAGAACTGGGTTCCACATTTGGGTTCTAGCTTCCAGGTTCCAGGTGCTACATTGGGGGTGGGGTTTAGATTACCTTGTGATTCTTGCCGTAGCGATAAGTCATCCAGTCCTCTCCATTGGTGCTGACCTCCAGCTTGAAGGTGGTCACATAGTAGGACTTCTGGGTCTCCTTGGAGACTGCCCCCTGGGTGGCGATGCCTGTCAGCACCTTGAGGAAGTGGAGGTCCACCTGGGAGAGTGCGACAGAGCGAGACAGAGAGAGAGAGAGAGAGAGAGAGAGAGAGAGAGAGAGAGAGAGAGCGATAGAGAGAGAGAGGGAGAGAGAGAGAGAGCGATAGAGAGAGAGAGGGAGAGAGAGAGAGAGCGATAGAGAGAGAGGGAGAGAGAGAGAGAGAGAGATAGAGAGAGAGAGAGAGGGAGGGAGAGAGAGGGAGTGATAGTGATGAGATACATTTCAGAAGAAGCAGAAGATACATCTCCATTTATTACAAAATAAAAGGACAATTTATTTGATTCAATACATTTCAATTCTATTCTGCTCTATCCTTTATTTTTCCAGGCACAGAGAGAGAACGAGATACCAAGTAGGTAAGGTTATTGGGACAACAGAGATATGAAGTCACGATGCAGATCCTGCACTCCTTTGAGCCAAACACCACACAGATACATCTAGACATCACAGTCAGGTTAAGAGCTACAGTGGCAAGAAAATGTATGTGAACCCTTTCGAATGACCTGGATTTCTGCATAAATTGTTCATAAAATTGGATCTGATCTTCATCTAAGTCGGAACAATAGACAAACACAGTCTGCTTAAACTAATAACGCACAAACAATTATACATTTTCATGTCTTTATTGAACACACCATGTAAACATCCAGGGTGTAGGGTGGGAAAATAATGTGAACCCTTGGATTTAATACCTGGTTGACCCTTATTTGGCAGCAATAACCTCAACCAAAAGTGTTCTGTAGTTGCGGCTCAGACCTGCACAACGGTCAGGAGGAATTTTGGACCATTCCTCTTCACAAAACTGTTTCAGTTCAGCAATATTCTTGGGATGTCTGGTGTGAACTGCTCTCTTGAGGTCATGCCACAGCATCTCAAATTGGGTTGAGGTCAGGACTCTGACTGGGCTACTCCAGAAGGGGTATTTTCTTCTGTTGAAGCCATTCTGTTGTTGATTTACTTCTGTGTTTTGGGTCGTTGTCCTGTTGCATCACCCAACTTCTGTTGAGCTTCAATTGGCGGACAGATAGCCTTACATTCTCCTGCAAAATGTCTTGATAAACTTGGGAATTCATTTTTACGTCGATGACAGCAAGCTGTCCAGGCCCTGAGGCAGCAAATCAGCCTCAAACCATGATGCTCCTTCCACCATACATTTATTTGGGATGAGGTTCTGATGTTGGTGTCCTGTGCCTTTTTTTTCTCCACACAAACTGTTATGTGTTCCTTCCAAACAACTCAACTTTAGTTTAATCTGTCCACAGACTATTTTGCCAGAAGCACTGTGGAACACCCAGGTGCTCTTTTGCAAACTTCAGAGGTGCAGCAATGTTTTTTTGGGGGACAACAGTCGCTTCTTCCGTGGTTTCTGTAAATCTTTAGGTGACACTCTAGGATTCTTCTTAACCTCATTGAGCATTCTGCGCTCTGCTCTTGCAGTCATCTTTGCAGGACGGCCACTCCTAGGGAGAGTAGCAACAGTGCTGAACTTTCTCCATTTATAGACAATTTGTCTTACCATGGACTGATGAACATCAAGGCTTTTAGAGATACTTTTGTAACCCTTTCCAGCTTTATGCAAGTCAACAATTCTTCATCTTTGTTCTTCTGAGATCTCTTTTGTTCGAGGCATGGTTCACAGCAGGCAATGCTTCTTGTGAATAGCAAACTCAAATTTTGTGGGTGTTTTTTATAGGGCAGGGCAGCTCATACCAACATCTCCAATCTCGTCTCATTGATTGGACTCCAGGTCAGCTGACTCCTCACTCCATTGAGCTTTTGGAGAAGTCATTAGCCTCGGGGTTCACATACTTTTCCCAACCTACACTGTGAATGTTCAAATGATGTATTCAATATAGACAAGAAGAATTACAATCATTTGTGAGTTATTAGTTTAATCAGACTGTGTTCATCTATTGTTGTCTTGCCACTGTATGTCCATCTGTCACATAGACAGGGGGGGTGGGGGGGGGTGGGGGGGGGAGTAGGGAGTGCTGCCAGGCCCTATGGGGCTGCTGTTGGGAGAGCGGGATAAGGGAGAGGAGGAGGTTAAAAAAATCAATGTCACACTATTCCACTGCTAACAGCCCATTCCTGAGTAGGGAACTCATCTATCAAGTGACAGATCGCATCCTGCATCTGCTCCGCACACTGCATATTGTCAAAACAGTGTTTGATTGTGTGTGTGTGCGCGCGTGTGTGTTTTGTGTGTGTGTCTGTGTGTGGGTCTATGTTGTGTGTCTCTCGCTGTCTCTCTCGCTGTGTCTTTTTTTTGTTGTAACTGTCTGACCTGGATGTACTCCTTAGTGCTGTCCTCGCTGGGTGTCCAGGCGTTGTCCATGTTGTTGAGCCTGGCCTGGCGAGAGGGGACCAGCGGCCGTCGTAGAAGGAGGACGAGGCTGAGATCTGGTCGTCCGAAATCTTCCCCGACTCCAGACCAAATGCTGTACTGCAGTGGAACGCTGTGGAGAGAGAGGAGGGGGGGGGGGATTAGAGGGGAAGAGAGAGAAAAGGGCGCAGGTGAGGAAGGGTGTGGTTAGGAGACAGAGAGAGTTTGGGGGAAAGAGGGGGACCAGAGTTAGAGGCGGAGGGAGACCAGAGGGAAAGAAAGAGAGAGAAGAGGGAGTGAAAGGGAGAGAGAGGTCAAGAGAGGCAGAGAGAGAAAGTGCCTACGAGGGCAATAGGACACATATAGGACGGTAGAGGGAGCGAGAGATGGAAGGAAAGAGAGAAACAGAAAGGGATATGGGAACGCGAGAACAGGAGAACGAGAAAACGAAAGACAGACGGACAGACAGAGAGAGAGCGGCGGGCTACTTACTGTCATTGACTTCTTTGTGTGTCATGTTGTAGCGGGCTGAGAAGCCGTCTTTGGCCACAGCCATGTCCGTGTGGAAGGACAGAGACAGCAGACCAGACGACGACTTGATCTCAGGAGGAATCTTAGTACCACAGTAACGACCAATCAGAGGGCCCACTGGAAACACACACACAGACAAAAATAGTTAGGAGGGATCTTCATTCAACATATACAGTATGTTTTCAGTGTTCAAAATAAACCGATTTAAATGTTTTATTTAACCTTTATTTGACTAGGCAAGTCAGTTAAGAACAAATTCTTATTTACAATGACGGCCTACCGGGGAACAGCGGGTTAACTGCCTTGTTCAGGGGCAGAGCGACAGATTTTTACCTTGTCGAAGAAAATACTTGTGGACCTTTTAATATACTTATTTCACAAAATAAAATAAAACCTTGCACGTTTATTCGATATAGAATTATTCCTGCAAAAAGCCAACTCGGATGCGGTTTCCTATTTTTTTAATATATTTATTTCAGGATTTTAACATGTTTCATTAGCATCCCTGCATTTGATGGAATGTGAGCGTCTCCATTGAAAGTGCTTTTTGGTCCAGACATAGGCTTAAACTGGAGTAAGCATCTAATGAAAAGGTCTGAAGGGTCTGTGTCTCAGCGTGAGTCTCTCCATCTCGTGTGGTTTAGGCTGGGATTAAGACCCACTGTGGGGGCAGACTTTAGATTATACACTGCTGTCACCCAATCTTCTCAAACTCACCCAATCCGCCTAGGATTACAGACACACACACACAACGTTCCGGAAGATTCCCCAAAATCAGCTTTCCATTCCTTTCCTTCAGATCTAAAGACTCTCCAGTGTTTCGACTAATGTGCTCGATGGGGTTGGGCTCAATTCCATGTCAATTCAGTCAATCAAGGAAGTTCATTGAAATTCTTAATTCAAGTCATGAAAAATCCCTCGTTAAATTATTATTATTTTTTTTTACTATTCTTGAATTGGAATTTCAATGTATTTCAATGAATCTTGCCTCTCTTCTTTGAGTTGAAATGGAACCTGATGCCCAGTACTTTAGTTTTAGTCTGTAAAATTCAAGTCTGTAAATGTAATGTAATTCCCACATGGGTCATGTTATACAAAAGTACACCGCTCCCAAGACTCATTTCTACTAAGCTTGTGTGATTGGCCAAAGCATTTGAACCACATTGAAAATGGGAGTCGTTTGGCCCTAAATGAGGAGGCATTGAAGCTGTTGTATTGGCCAGTTCAAGTAAAAAAATATTTGAGCAAAAGTGAGAATCAAAATTCTCCTCTCTACTAATCTATCAGCATCTTGCTCCCAGCCCCAGCGGTAGACACGAAGCGTTTTGACAACGCTCTCCAGAGCTTTCTCCCACTGGTGCTTTCCCCTTCCCTTCCTTCCCTGATCTCTCCTGATACCACTAGCATGTAGCTATGGTGCGTTATGTAACTCCGCCCACGGGCGCCTCACCGCCACGGCAACCGATACCCCTCATACATGCACTCTCACTCTCGCTTCCAGTGTGACGTTTCCCCTAGGTACAGATCTAAGATTAGCTTCCCCTCCCCCAATCCTAACCTTAAACATTCGTGAGAAAAATGCTAAACTGACCCAAGAACAGCATCTAGGGGCAACGTCACCGTACTCCCTATTCCCAAACAGGAAGAAAGTGCTGTGTGATAAGGGCAGATTGAAGCAAGGGGGAAGTAGGCCTGATGAATGGGATGAATGGGAAAGAAGTCATGGGAAAAGCCTAGTCCTGGGAGGTGTAGGATGGCTAATGCAGGAAGGGGCTAGTTCCTGGATTGTTATTGAGACAAAGGCCGCAGGAAAAGCTCCATTGCGATATTGTAGACGATGTGTGTGGGTATGTGTGTGTTTGTGTTCAAACACATGCATGTGCCTCATACAGTGTGTATGTGTGTGTGTGTGTATGAACGTGTATGTGTGTGTGTACACATGCATATGTGTATGTGTCTGGCAAGCACTCACCCTGGGGCAGCCCGTCCCACACGTCCAGCCAGTCGTACTTGCAGTCTCCCTCTCCTGACAGCAGGGGGTCGTTCTCCAGGTCAAAGGTCAAAAAGGTCAGGGTCACGTCCATGTGGGGCGGAGTTATGATGATGTAAGAACATTCCAGGTTGTGGGGGTACTTGTCGGGGAAGCCGGGGGACTCGATCACTCCGGAAGGACTGGTGAAATTCCGGAAACAGAATTCCGATCCTATGGAGAACACACACAGGACACAGACATGAGACATTTATCACAGGAAAGCAATCATTTTTTACTAGTAGGGCATTTTATCGATGACGAGACATTTGTCACTGCAAGACAGCAATAATAGAATCCAGTCGCAGTTCATTGTGCAACACACATACACACACACACATGCACTCTCACACACACATGCACTCTCACACACACATGCACTCTCACACACAGGGCGGAAGGTACCCTAGCGGTTAGACCAATGGGCCTGGATCCTTAAGGTTGCTCGTTCAAATCCCAGAGCCGACAAGGTGAAAAAATCTGCCGATCTGCCCTTGAGCAAGGCACTTAAGCCTAATTGGTCCAGGGTCACAGTCAATAATGGCTGATCCCTGGCCGTGACCCCACTCTCCGAGTCTCAGGGGAGTTGGCATATGCAAAAAAAAAAAAAAAAAAAACATTTCCATTTCCATTTCCACTCGTACAGGTTACCCACGTGTACACGCAGTGAAACAGGACAAATATAAGCACCCCCATTTGACCTTTGACACACACACCTCATCATAAACCTCATATTCGCCCCCACAACCCAGTAAGCTCTGCATTCACTCCCTTGCTTCAACAAAATAAGAGAAAAGAAAAACACAAGCCAAATCAAACGGGAGTAAACTCACTAAGCGGCCCGGCAGCTCATTAGCTATGCAGATTTATGCACCCTGGGCGGCTCACCTTGAGCTCTCGACAGATGTGCCTCCCATATAAACTTCCCCCTGAGTTACTGAGTGTTTATGGACGCGCACATTCATGATTTGTGATGTGCACCCCTCTCTCTCTCTCTCTCTCTCTCATTTATTCAAAGCACCGATCAAATATACTTTTGCACCTTACAATCCCCAACGTCTTCTGTGTTCCCACCTCTCACCCTGTTTCTCTCTTTTCTTCTCTATCCTCCGCCTCTCTTGTTATTCAAAGCTCTACCAACAACAATGGTATAGAACGGACATGCCCCCCCCCCCAGATCTGATATGACCTAGTACGACCGTACTTCAACCACATGTGGTCTACCCCTAATTCACAACAACCCCAACCATCACCACGGGGCAGTGTTTGAATGTTCTCTCAAAGGCCTTTGTGTGTGTGTGTGTGTGGGTGTGTGTGTGTGTGTGTGTGTACGTGTTTGCTTGCGCATGTGTGTTGTCCCTCCGTGCATGTATGTGTGTGTGTGCGAGCGCGCGCGTGTTTGTGTCTCCATTGGTCAGTCAGACCCTCTCGTTTAACGAGTAGAGGCAAGGCCAGTGTGATGCCTGCCTTAACCAGTCACTATGCCGACCACACTGTTATAGACCTCATGGAGATGAGGACTGCTGCCTTTCACCGCAGGACGAGAGGAGAGACACACACACACACACACACACGAGAAAGCATGTCAAAGCACTTCTCCAGCAAGGTCTACTACTGCTCATTGACTGGTCCTCACTGAATAGGCAATGCGTGTGTGTGTGTGTGTGTGTGTGTGTGTTTGTGTAGAAGAACATGTGTGACACTGTGAAAGATGCGTGACACTGTGTCAGTGTGTGTGTGTGATTGGATGAAAACACATACTACGTTCTACATAGGTCTTGTGGTATATGATAGACAGGGTATGTGTTTGTCAATGAAAGTGTGTGTGCGCACGCGTGTGTGTGTGTGTGTGTGAAAGAGGGCTTCAATCACACCATTGCATTGTCTATATTAGCCCAGTGTGTGTTACCACCAGCTTCGCACACGCTGACATCGCCACATGCCAAATATGTGTGTGAGAGATGGTGTGTATGCATGAGTTCTCTCCCTTTTGTTAGTCCTTATTAGTTCAACTATATGAACATTCCAAAAACAAGCCCCTCTTCCCCCACACACACACACACGCCTGGTTTGCACATTTCACCACGAGCAGCCATTTGGCAAGAGCTGTCTGCCGGCGGGGGGTTGAGGAGGGAGAGAGGGAGGAGTGGAGGGGTGAGTTGCTGGGTAGAAATGCGTCGGGCGCTTTCCGCTCGAGTGCCAGACGGAGTAGTCTCTGCACATTTTGTCAGGGAATCCCCCCTCCCTCCCTCCCACGCTCCATTCCTTCCTCCCCCCATCACTAGGAGGAATGTGCGTAGCCTGTTCATTCACCCTCTTCCCCCCCTGCTCCTGTTTTCGTCTTCCTCTCCCTCCTCCTCGTGCAACCTCATGCTGTGAGAGTTCACCTCCACGTTTGTGCACGTCTGTTGCACATCTCAACCTCCGACCCTTCTCTCACTCTCCCACTCTACCGTTCTCCCTCTCTGCCTCGCAGCCTACTCTCGCTGCAGTCAACCCAAGGGTTTTGCTGAAATACACTTGAGGGGTGTGTGTTCGTGTGTCTGGATTCCAAAGGTGACCCTACAGACCGAGTTAGGGGGGGACAGAGTCAACCATGACCCCAAGGGGGAACCACAGAAAGATCAATCACGATTGGCTGCGCTAGTGCTGGAGGCTGGTGGAGGTCGCTTGGCGGGAAGTCTTCCCGCTGTAGCCGTGGTAACAGCGTCACAGTAACAGTCACATGACAGGGGGCGGAGTGGGGGGGCTGGTTTGGTATGAGGGGTTAATACGCCAGTGTGTGTGAGAAAAGTAGGGCACAACAATAATGGGGGAGGGAGGGCAGTGGGTGTACTTTCACCACTGTGGGGTTATGGTGCGGGTGTGGGGGATGCGGGTGGGGTGGGGTTGGAGGGTTGTTGTTTTGGGGCACACGCTCCCCAGGGGGAGGGGTTGGGGACTCAGGGGAAAATGGATCAGGGAATACAGTTTAGGGTGAGAAGTCAAATATCTTATTGCTGTTTATTATCCCTGTATCCATTATTGGCACTGAACATAGGAAGGGAGGTACAGTATACACAAACACATATGCATGTCTGCACACACACTCTGCTTACTTAACAGTGTATTCTCTGAGTGAAGCTACAACAGACTCCTCCTCATTCACCTCGGGTGCTGTTGGCAGTCTAGGAAAAGAGACTGCAAGGGTCATGTTCATTTGGCACCAAACGGAAGAAAACAGACTGAATCAGGGTGGGACTATTACCTTGGACTTGCCCAATAAGAAACACTGATTTTAGTTTCAGTTGCAAACTGTTTTCGAAACGTGTTCCCATTGTGTGCCCTAATGAACACGACCCTGATCAGCAGCGAAAGTAGGACTGAATTGTCCGGCTCTGGCTGAGGACAACCGCCAGCCGGACAGACACGCCTCCAAGCTGTGTATTGACCTAAGATCATATCTCCTCTAGTGACGCACTCCTTCAAAAACACACATGGATGCATAAACACACACACTGCACGCGCACACTTAAATAAGACGAGAACATGTACACACACACACACACACACACACACACACACACACACACACACACACACACACACACACACACACACACACACACACACACACACACACACACACACACACACGGCAAGTGCACACAAATAAGACTAGAACACACATCCCTCATGCACAAACATCAATGTAAATAAACAACAGCTCTCTCACTGGGGGTTGTGCCTGGCAGTCTCTAATGTTCTCCCAAAACTCGCACACTACTGGGGTTTGTGGAGCGATTTGTCCCGAACCTGACATGTTAAAACAAACAACTATGATGGGTGTAGAGGGAGAGAACAGCGCCCTCCAAAACATGTGCTCTGCGTGTCGATCTCTCTCGCACAGAAACACACACAGGCACAGACACACACACACACAGAGCACGCACGCACGCACACACACACTATACGCCTACTTAGACACAAATAAAATCATATAACGCCCAAGCATACTGTAACCACCCACGGACACATATCGCACACGCATACCATTGTTTTTGCACCCCAAATGCATAGTAGGCTCTTGTTAAAACCATGGCAACAGCATACCCATCCATTCTGTTAGAGTGTGTGTATGTGTGTATAATACCAGCCTTATCACATCATCATATCATTGTGCTGGTGGCCTTGGTAACAGAGCTAAATGACAACTGGGCCACGTTCAAATCAAGTTTGATAATGTTTGGAAACAGAGGAGGTACTACGACCCGAATCCCACCCAAACAAATCCATGTCAATGGGATCTTACAAGCAAAGAGCAGCTCAATATAGAGCGTATCAGTATAGCTCAGTACAGTGAGTGTACTGTATGTCAAGTACACTTCCTCTTATGGACTACCACCACCAGCACCATGGATAAACTCAAATCCCAACTCATCCTCACTCTACCCTCTCCCAGTAATCATCTCCTCCCTGCCTGTAGCCCCTCTCAATCACTCTCCCCCACCCTGCTCCCTCCTCCTCACCCCTCCCTCCTCATCATCTCCCTATACCGCCTGTAGCCCCTCTCAATCCCTCTACCCCACCCTGCTCCCTCCTCCTCACCCCTCCCTCCTCATCATCTCCCTATACCGCCTGTAGCCCCTCTCAATCCCTCTACCCCACCCTGCTCCCTCCTCCTCACCCCTCCCTCCTCCTCACCCCTCCCTCCTCATCATCTCCCTATACCGCCTGTAGCCCCTTTCAATCCCTCTACCCCACCCTGCTCCCTCCTCCTCACCCCTCCCTCCTCCTCACCCCTCCCTCCTCATCATCTCCCTATACCGCCTGTAGCCCCTCTCAATCACTTTCCCCCACCCTGCCCCCTCCTCCTCACCCCTCCCTCCTCATCATCTCCCTATACTGCCTGTAGCCCCTCTCCATCACTCTCCCCCACCCTGCCCCCTCCTCCTCACCCTCCCTCCTCATCATCTCCTCACCGCCTGTAGCCCCTCTCAATCCCTCTACCCCACCCTGCTCCCTCCTCCTCACCCCTCCCTCCTCATCATCTCCCTATACTGCCTGTAACCCCTCTCAATCCCTCTACCCCACCCTGCCCCCTCCTCCTCACCCCTCCCTCCTCATCATCTCCCTATACCGCCTGTAACCCCTCTCTCCCACCCTGCCCCCTCCTCCTCACCCTCCCTCCTCATCATCTCCCTATACTGCCTGTAACCCCTCTCAATCACCCTCCCCCACCCTGCCCCCTCCTCCTCACCCCTCCCTCCTCATCATCTCCCTATACTGCCTGTAACCCCTCTCAATCACTCTCCCCCACCCTGCCCCCTCCTCCTCACCCCTCCCTCCTCATCATCTCCTCACCGCCTGTAGCCCCTCTCAATCACTCTCCCCCACCCTGCCCCCTCCTCCTCACCCCTCCCTCCTCGTCATCTCCTCACCACCTGTAGCCCCTCTCAATCACTCTCCCCCACCCTGCCCCCTCCTCCTCATCATCTCCTCACCGCCTGTAGTCCCTCTCAATCCCTCTCCCCCACCCCCTCCTCATCACCCCTCCCTCCCCCTCATCTCCCTATACCGCCTGTAGCCCCTCTCAATCCCTCTCCCCCACCCTGCCCCCTCCTCATCATCTCCCTATACTGCCTGTAACCCCTCTCAATCACTCTCCCCCCACCCTGCCCCCTCCTCCTCACCCCTCCCTCCTCGTCATCTCCTCACCACCTGTAGCCCCTCTCAATCCCTCTCCCCACCCTGCCCCCTCCTCCTCACCCCTCCCTCCTCATCGCCTGTAACCCCTCTCAATCACTCTCCCCCACCCTGCCCCCTCCTCCTCACCCATCCCTCCTCATCATCTCCTCACCGCCTGTAACCCCTCTCAATCACACCTCCCCCACCCTGCCCCCTCCTCCTCACCCCTCCCTCCTCATCATCTCCCTATACCGCCTGTAACCCCTCTCCACCCCCCCCTCTCAGCCGTCCTCCCCCTCTAGATGAAGCAGATCCCAGGCCAGTTAATAGAGGCCTTCCTGAGATACGTTTCAGACAGGATGAAAAGAGTTAAAGGCTTACCCACGTTTATTTTCCTCCCTGCCTCTCTTGAAGCTAATTGGTCTGGGAGTGTCGTGTGTGTGTGTGTGTGAGGCGGCGAGGTGAGTGCGCGTGTGTTTGTGTGTAATAGGTGTGCATGGGTGAGGTAGACGCCCACCACGTTAAGGAGAAGGTCATCATAGGTCCTTCTGCCTAAGGCATCCATAGCAAGAACTCAGTCAACCATCCATGTTCCACAAGGCTAGTTAGGGGAATGACCACCCAGAGCCATTGGAGAGAGTTTGGCCATTGTGGTTTCAACCCCAAAAATGTATTAGGATGAACTTAGATCACATTTACATGGTTTGATGAAAGCCCTGTTAGCACCTCATGGGCAATATTGACCAACAGCAGTCCACAGGTTTCTAAATACACATCTATATTCAATAAATGGAAATCTCAGAGGCAACAACTTGGTGTCCATTTAAGATTGGCCAAAGTCTCTCTGCATACGTCTCCATCCCAACCGATCGGTAACCAGTCAAACATCAACGTCCCAATCACACAACCAATAACATCGCCCCCCCAACGATCAACAACCAATCAAAACACCCCAAATAAGAGCTCACCGGGCAGAATTCGAGAATTCACTCACCCGTCTTAAAAGATCATGAAAACCTCCCAAAATAACAACCACTAAAAACGCCTTCAACAACGAAGCGCCGGACGTAATGGGCTCACCTGTCTTGAAGATCTCGTAGCGCAGCGAGAAGCCAGCCCCCTGGTGGGCGTAGTCTGAGACAAACTTGATGTGCAGGGCGGTACCAGAAGAGATGATGGCTGGGGGGGCGATGTTACTGCAGTGTTTACCCAGCAGCTCAGCCGAGTCCGAGCCGCCGTCACGGATCTCAATGAAGTCGTACCTGAGGATGAGACATAGAGAATTTCGTGAAAAATCCTGGAAATGATTTAATGCGTGGTGTCCATATTAGGACAGCCTCAGGCTCAGCAGGAATTGATTCCATCTCAGAAAGAGTTGTTTTGGTCTAATCAAAACTAAGGCTGTCCTAATATGGACGTCGTACCTATGGATCTATTTAATCATGTATATGTTAAAAGAGGTGCTTTGAGAAGGATGTATTGATTTCAGGAGAATGTTGAATGGATGATTCACGCTTAAAACCAAGGACAAAGAGAAGAATAGAGAAGAAAACAGCTTTGGGGCTCAATGTGATTGAACTCTAGTCCAAATGACCTTTGACCTAAGACCTATTAACCCAAATTCTTAACTGTCATTTCAGAGACAGAGAGAGGTGAAACTTGGGCTCCTCACCTGCCAATCCAAAATTAGCCAACTCAACAGAAAAACGAGTCGCTGACACTTATGAAGCTGGGAGAGGGGTCAAGGTACGGTGTGTGTGCTTGCTTGCATGACGGGCATGCGTGTGTGTGTTCTTCTACATAGAAGATCATAAGAAATCCCAGGACATAGTGTCTATAGTACTGTAATAAGCTCACAGTTGCGGTCACAACCTCCAAACAGTTGTCACTGGCTAGTGGGATATATATATATTTTTTAAATTGGGTTTTTGCTTGGCAGACCTTACATCTGTATTGGCATTAGTCAATAGTCAGGAATGCAACTGTTTATGTCAAATTGTTTATCAGCTTGTAGCCACGGTTGTCCTGTAAGGAAAAGGGTAAAACACTTCGAATGTGATGCTAAACATGAGGGCAGAGCAAGCAGATGAAGGAAAATAGTGAATTTCAGCTTTTCCACGGTGGATTTCCTGGGACGGATAATTAACAAGCGTCCCCACTCTCCCTCTCTTGGATATGTGACGGAGACGTCAAACAAGAGCCGCTGAAACAGTCTCACATCTAATTACAATGAAAGGCCTTCAGCAGCTTTCAGCACAGCACTGGATCACTGTTCTGTGTGTGACCCACGTGTGCACACACACACACACACACACACATAATACAGCACACAGACATGCAAACACAAAAGCACACATTCACACACACACACACACACACACACACACACACACGCACACGCGCACACACACACACACACACACATAAATAATACAGCCCAATACACTGTCATTGGGAGCAGGAATGTTTAGATTGACATAGTCTCTTGAGAGCCGTGTCCATCAACGGTGGTTCTGGGAACCTCTCAGGGAGTGCACATATTTGTTCCAGCCTAGCAGTAACGCTCCCGATTTAACTCATCAAGGGCTTGATGATTTTGCCGATGAGTCGAGTGAAGTGCGTTTGTGCTGGGCTGGAACAAAAGCCTGCACAGGCCCAGGATCAAACTTCACTAATTCACACACCTTCCTACCAAAGGCCACACCACGGTGGCTCTTCTAAGAGGTTTACGCCAGAGCTCCCTTGGTGAAGTTTAGAAAGCTAGCAATCCATGAGTGCGCGTGTGTGTGTGTACAAAGTATGCGTGTTTTTGGGCTGTAACTGACACATGCTTAAGGAAAACACACACACACACACACACACACACACACACACACACACACACACAGCTTGTACGCAAAAGATAAAAGGCCCGAAAAGGAACTGAGAGCCTAATTAGGTTTTAATTGATTTGGGAGTGGACTCTCTCGCCTGTCGTGGATTAGAAGCGATGACTGAGTGTTTCTCAGATGTGATTATTGACCTGAGCTCTCCGCTTCCCCAGGCCCTGTTGAACACACGCACAAAGACCGGCCGAGTGGGAGAACAGTCTCTCACACAGACAGACAGACAGACAACACACCCTAACACTCACACCCTCAACCCACTCGGTCTATTAGAGTTCACAGTGCCTTTTCTTTTTCTTTTTTTGTTGTTGTTGAATTTTACCCCTTTTTCTCCCCAATTTCGTGGTATCCAATTGTTGTAGTAGCTACTATCTTGTCTTATCGCTACAACTCCCGTACGGGCTCGGGAGAGACGAAGGTTGAGAGTCATGCGTCCTCCGATACACAACCCAACCAAGCCGCACTGCTTCCTAACACAGTGCGCATCCAACCCGGAAGCCAGCCGCACCAATGCGCCGGAGGAAACACCGTGCACCTGGCCACCTTGGCTAGCGCACACTGCGCCCAGCCCGCCACAGGAGTCGCTGGTGCGCGATGAGACAAGGACACCCCTACCAACCAAGCCCTCCCTAACCCGGGCGATGCTAGGCCAATTGTGCGTCGACCCACGGACCTCCCGGTCGCGGCCGGCTACGACAGAGCCTGGGCGCGAACCCAGGGACTCTGATGGCACAGCTGGCGCTGCAGTACAGCGCCCTTAACCACTGCGCCACCCGGGAGGCCCCACAGTGTCTTTTCTGACTCCTTCCTCTCCCCCCCTTCTCCCTCCCTATGTGACTGGGTCCTTCTTGGTTACGGAGTCCTGCTTGTTGTCGACCCATGATGGTGTCCTCCAGCTCTCCACAGAGGCCAGAAGAAACCCAGGGGTGGGCAGCGGACACTGAAGGAAGTCCTTCAGGGCTGTTGTTCGGGCACCAGTCCAGACATGCCTTCTCTCCTCTACTCCTTTCCCCTCATTCCTCCTCTCCTCCCCTCCACTGGCCCTGCTAATTACCTTTCACACCTTCCTTGTTTTTCTGGGACTTTTCTCCACCTCTGTGCGCACTCCCTACAGGCGCTAGGCCCAGGGACGCCCCCCAGACAGATAGCCTCGTCTGGGAGTGGGAGTGCGAGTGTCTGCGTCCTTGCCTGTGCGCCTGCGCGTTTGTGTGTGTTGTGTTGTGTGTGTGTGTGTGTGTGTGTGTGTGTGTGTGTGTGTGTGTGCGCTTGCATGCGTGTGTCTGGGAGAGGGAGACACACACAACCACCCTGAAAAACACCATGGTATAACGAGGGTGAGAACCATTTCTCATTACCCGTGGCCCCCAGACTGTCAACCTCACCCCTGGGAGCAACAACCGGAGTCTAGCCCTAGTTCCACTTCCACCACTCTGTGGGATGAGCGATGCACTTGACAAAAAAAACGCAAATATCGGTTCCTAAAACGAGTGGCATGACAGGTGGAATCTACACTCACAGCTGAACGGTGTAGTTTCTATTGAACAAAAAAAAAATGCTATTTTGAAGGGGATCCAACAACAACAAAAAGTGTGCGCGTGTGTGTGTGTGTGTGTGTGTGTGTGTGTGTGTGCGCGTGTGTTGTTGCCATTCCAGACCAGTTATATTTGATACCACCGTTTGCTCTTAATCTAAAGTGCTCAACACCCACAGCTATATCAGGTGCTGAGGGTCAACAACAGGGCTGAGGCCCAGACACAGACACTAACATGGAGACTTTTTAGTCTGCCCAGCAGAGAGCCACCTCATGCGCCTCATCTACGCCTAATAAGGCATAAGTGCCTCTGAAATATTAAGTAGACGCTGGGAGAGAAATCCCAGCAGATTCCCGCGGCTGCCGTCTTCAATCGGGCCTTAGAACAAATAGCTCAAATAGCACTCAGAGCGGCCCTCTCTGAGCCATTGCTCACAGTTACAGATAGCCGAGGAGCGTCCCAAATGGCACCCTAATGCTTATGTAGTGCACTTATTTTGAGCAGGGCCCATAGGGTGGGCACTACTTAGGGAATAGGGTGCCTTTTGGGGCAGAGACTGGGGCTAAACCGCTAACAGCTAACAGCTAACAGCTAACAACAAAGAGTCAATGTAGGCCTGCAGGCTACGGCCCAAGGCTTTTTAAAGGGGCATCACCATCGATCCCGCCAGTCTGGTTGGTGTGAGTATCTACTGCTGGGATGTATGACCTTCTTACGTCTGTATTCAAAAAATTTTTTTTTTTTTACCCCCTCTCTCTCTCTGTCTGTGTCTGTCTTTCTCCCTCTCTCTCTCTCTCTCTCTCAATGAGCCCTTCCTGGTTAAATACAATACAAAAGGAGGTGCGTCCCATAGCGCTCTCTCTCTCTCTCTCTCCCTCTCTCTCTCTCTCCCTCCCTCACACCACATGGTGTGGTCAAGTCCACGCAACCGTAATGCGACCATGACTCAGTGACCATGACTTGTGAATCTGGGCAGATCAGACCTGAAACAGTGGCCTCAATCTGCCCCCCCCCCGCCCCATATACACATACACACACTCCCCACGTCTATTGTCCATCAATTCCTCATTACGAGCGGAAAACGGTCATTGATCTGATTCCAACAGCTCCCATCTCCCCTCAGGGAGTGTAGCAGACACAGAGGATGATATCGCACTCACACGTCGAACTTCTCCGTCGTCACGCCTCAAAGGCACTCGTTCCCCTGTGATGAAACTAAGGGTCCGTCCCAAGGGGCACCCACATTCCTTATGGGACCTGGTCAAAAGTAGTGCACTAAATAGGGAATAGTGTGGGACGCGGCCTGGGGCACATTAGTATGGGGTGCCGTTTGTAAAGTTGAATGATCAAGTCTACGGAGGAACATGTCTGCAGGCTCCACTAAATCGTCACCTCCCCGTTGCCAATGAGGGCCCTGGGGCCCTCACCCAATAAAGATGACCTCATAAAAAAAGTTGCATAAAAACAATATGGGTGGAAAATTGATCTTTGCGAAAGTGTGTGTCAGCTTTTATGGTGTGTGTGTACGGTGTGGGTGTGCCGCAAACATCAATTAGTTTAATCCCACTGTGTGTAACTGATGTGAAATGGCTAGCTAGTTAGTTGTGTTGCGCGTTTTTTGTTTATTATCTACTTTACTTGCTTTAGCAATGTTAACATATGTTTCCCATGCAAATAAAGCCCTTGAATTAAATTGAGAGAAGAGAGCAGAAAGAGAGAATAGAGAGAGCAGAGAGAGAGAGAGAGACGGCACAGAGTGAGAGCAGAGAGAGAGAGAGAGCAGAGAGAGAAGAGAGAGAGAGAGATAGAGCAGAGAGAGAGATAGAGAAGAGAGATAGAGCAGAGAGAGAGAGAGAGAGAGGGAGGGAGGGGGGGAAAGAGAGAGAAGAGAGGAGAGAGCAGAGAGAGATAGAGAAGAGAGAGAGAGGGAGGGAGAGAGGGAGAGAGAGAAAGGGAGGGGGAGGGAGAGAGAGAGGGGGGGAGAGAGAAGAGAGAGGGAGAGAGCAGAGAGAGGGAGAGAGAGAGAGAGAGAGAGAGAGAGAGAGAAGAGAGGGAGAGAGAAGAGAGGGAGAGAGAGAGAGAGAGAGAGAGAGAGAGAGAGAGAGGGAGAGAGGGAGAGAGGGAGAGAGAGGGGGAGAGAGAGAGAGAGAGAGAGAGAGAGAGAGAGAGAGAGAGAGAAGAGAGAGCGCTATGGGACGCACCTCCTTTTGTATTGTATCTAACCAGGAAGGGCTCATTGAGATTTAAAATCTATTTTTCAAGAGCGTCCTGGCCAAGATAGGCAGCACCAAGTCATTACAAAAATTACAGACAAACAACATGAAAAACTACAAGTAATCTAGTAAAAACCATAGAATTCACAAGAGCATAAAAAAATCATAAAACAGCAAATTAAAAACATTGACAGGTCAGGGAATCAGTCTCAAGATCATTCATCAGTTATTTAAAAATACCAATCGAGACAAGTTCTTCCAGTTCAAAAGTATTTTGTAAGGTGTTCCAAGACGATGGCGCAGACTGCATAAAAGCCCTTTTACCAAATTCAGTTCGGACGTTAGGAACAGTTAGCAGGATAAAGTCCAGCGAACGAAGAGAGTACCCACCACATTTCTGAACAATAAAAATGCTCAAATGAAAAGGTAGTAAACTCAAAATGGCTTTGTAAATAAAAGTATACCAGCGACTGAGCCTACGAGTGACTAGAGAAGGCCAGCCAACCCTGGTATATGTGGTGCATAAGGGTTTTGCAGTTTAAAATAAATCTCAAAGTGCCATGGTAAAGAGTGTCAACTGATCTCAAACACTGAGCGGAAGCATTCATATATAAAATAACCCCATAGTCTAGTAAAGGCATAAATGTAGCTGATACTAGCCTCCTTCTGGCTTCAAAAGAAAAACAGGCCTTATTCCTCAAATAAAATCCCAATTTCAGCTTAATTTTTTGGGTAAGTTGTTGAATGTGCAATTTAAAAGAGAGGCTGTCATCAATTAAAAATTCCAAGATATTTATATGAGGTTATATGAGGTCCTTATATGAGGTCCTTATATGAGGTTATATATCGGTATCATCCCCTCCGCCCTGGTCCCAGCCAATGGCAGACTGCATTAGAGATAACGGCTTGATATTTCGCCATTATTGCATTTTTTCTTTCTTCACATCAATCAACTCTGGGCTTGGAGGTAAAAAGCCATTTGGCACCCTGCCGGACTCTGCCTGAAATGAAAGTCTGAATCAAAGTGCCACCTCAGATATGTGAGGTCTGCAAAACACAGGATATTTTATTGCTGCAGCAGTGATGGTCTGCGCGGTTGAAGCTCCTCGGAGCCTTTGACTCTTTGAACCCGGGGAAAGTGCTGGTTGGCCCGGGAGAGGGATTAATTCATCAGTATGTTGTGGGTTAGAAAGTAAGGCTGACCTTACGTGGGCCAACCGAACTCTTTCTTGAGTTCACATGCTCAGGGTCTCAGAGTAATGTACTCTCAGGAGAGACCATGGCACTGGCATACGGTATGTGCGTGCATCTGCGTGTGTATGAGGCGATGACATACAAAAGACATGGCTTACATAGAACTGTAATTGTCCACAGATTAAAGCGCATTACAACTCTCGCAACTATATCACCTATTTACAATAAACACAGTCCATTTGTAATATTTACATTATATATACAGTATATTCAGATTACATTTAAATAATACCCTGACCAAGTCTCCTGCCCCTACAGGGGTGTATTCACTAAGAACGAAACGGGCCGAAACGAGGAGGGACAAACTTGAACTTGTCCAATAAGAAACTCCTGATTTCATTTCAAAAATGTTTTCCGTTGCCACATTTTTTTTTACCGGTTTCCTACGGTGTGCACTAATGAACACAGCCCAGAATTACCGCTCCCTCACCTCAAACCAGACGAGGAAAACACCAAGTCTCCCTCCTGTCTCCTCAGTCAGACATACTGCTCTGCCTAATCACTCAGGAAGGAGGAAACAACACACAGCTGCACCACAAACACTAACTGGAAGCTATTTGAACCCCGTCTAAAGCGCTCTGTGGGAGGAGAGGGGGCGTGTTGGCCTGCCGGGCTGCACTTTGGCTTTCTCCACTTTGTTTTGTTGCTGTTTTGGACCGGAGGCACACATCTTCAACAAACTAAATCTGTGTGTGTGTCCCCCCAAATGGCACCCTATTCCCTATACAAGTGCTCTCTGGTCAAAACACCATTCAGGGAATAGGATGCAATTTGGGATGTAACCTACATAAAAAGGCGAGAGCAGCCTCAGTGAGAAAAGGGAGCTACAGGTTGTTCTATGAATAAATAACATTGTTGATGTGTCTTTTCTACTGGGGCTGTAAAGTATATTCTTTTTTCCCCTCTGAGGATGGTGAAGAGGATGCGGAATGGAGAGCGGTTGCCATGGGTTTCCCTGCCGATCACACGCACTCTCACAAACGCGTGTGCATTTGCAGGTATACGCGCGGATAGAAGGACGCACACACACATACAGAGAAGCGTGTGCACGCACAAAGAAACACACACCCACGAATGCACACACACACACACAGCTGAGTGGAAGTGTGAGAGGGCAAAGGTTGAGCTAACACACAGTCCCCTCGGGCAAACCCCCCCCCCCCCCAAAAAAAAACAATCCCCCAAAAAGTATAGCATTTCTGAGGAGGCGTTTCAACTTTTTCTTTATCCCTCACTCTACCCCTGCTCTCTTCCCAGCTCTCTCTCTCTCTTTCCCAGCTCTCTCTCTCTCTCTCTCTTCCCAGCTCTCTCTCTCTCTACCCCTGCTCTCTCTCTCTCTCTCTCTCTCTCTCTCTCTCTCTCTCTAAGCCCTCAATACAGTACCCACAAAGGACTTGAAATACTGCTTATCGACAGCGAGCACATTCATTTTATCCGTCTATCACAGAACTGCACATGCTATCTATGACTAGTGGGATTTTAATAGAGCATTACGTTACACAGGACCAGATAAGGACATCATCAAGGACAACAGCCACCCGAGCCACATAGAAATGGGAGTTATAGATCTCATTCTCATTGAAAGCAAGTCTAAGAAGCGGTAGATCAAATCAAATCAAATGTTATTTGTCACATGCGCCGAATACAACAGGTACAATAGACCTTACAGTGAAAAGCTTACTTACAGGCCCTTAACCAACAATGCAGTTTTAAGAAAATACCTACAAAAAAGTAAGAGATAAGAATAACAAATAATTAAAGAGCAGCAGTAAATAACAATAGCGGGGCTATATACAGGGGGTACCGATACAGAGTCAATGTCAACGTGCGGGGGCACCGGTATCGAGGTAATTGAGGTAATATGTACATGTAGGTAGAGATATTAAAGTGACTATGCATAGATAATAACAGAGAGTAGCATTAGCGTAGAAGAGGGTGTGTGGGGGGGGTGTAGGAGTTTGATGGCTTGGGGGTAGAAGCTGTTTAGAAGCCTCTTGGACCTAGACTTGGCGCTCCGTTACCGCTTGCCGTGAGGAGCAGAGAGAACAGTCTATGACTAGGGTGGCTGGAGTCTTTGACAATTTTTAGGGCCTTCCTCTGACACCGCCTGGTATATAGAGGTCCTGGATGGCAGGAAGCTTGATGTACAGGGCCGTACGCACTACCCTCTGTGGTGCCTTGCGGTCGGAGGCCGAGCAGTTGCCATACCAGGCAGTGATGCAACCAGTCAGGATGCTCTCGATGGTGCCGCTGTAGAACCTTTTGAGGATGTTTTCAGTCTCCTGAGGGGGAATAGGTTTTGTCGTGCCCTCTTCACAACTGTCTTGGTGTGCATGGACCATGTTATTTTATTGGTGATGTGGACGCCAAGGAAATTGAAGCTCTCAACCTGCTCCACTACAGCCCAGTCGATGAGAATGGGGGCGTGCTCGGTCCTCCCTTTCCTGTAGTCTACAATCATCCCCTTGATCAAGTTGAGGGAAAGGTTGTTGTCCTTGCACCATACAGTCAGGTCTCAGACCTCCCTATAGGCTTTCTCATCGTTGTCGGTGATCAGGCCTAAAACTGTTGTGTCATCAGAAAACTTAATGATGGTGTTGGAGTCATGCCTGGCCGTGCAGTTGTGAGTGAACAGGGAGTAAAGGAGGGGACTCGAGCACGCACCCCTGAGGGGCCCCCGTGTTAAGGAAAATATATTTCACAACGATTTAGAGAGTAGAATGACACTATACTTGCTTGTTTTTATCACGTAAACTGAAATTCAGCGAACTATTCGAATTTTTGCAACCAGGAAATGGCTGAGAAATGTCTTCATAGTGCATCTTTAAGAGAGCAGTAGGAGGCAAGGGTTGAAGCCAGGTCAGAGCAGGATGACTGACTGCTATGAGGTCAGAGAGACAATAGAAAGGCATATGATTCATATTATACATTTATTTGAAAGAGGAAACTGACCAAGCATTGTCCCATCTAGCCTGTAATAAATAGCTGCACTGAACTCTCTCTCTCCCTCTCTAGTCTGTTTTCCTGTAAACTTCACAACATCATCCCGGTCTTTCTTTCAACCATTCTCTCCATTCTTTCATCCACCATCCCTTTCTCACATGCTGCCACGGCCAAAATGGTAACTATGGCTAACTAAGGACACTGTTACAAATGTACAACCAGTTGAAGGCAGATCTGAAGTTAAAACCATCCCTGGTCAGTCTCCCTCCCCTCACTCCTTATCCCTCTACCATTTTGCTAGCCTAAGCATACCCAAAAGGCCCCCCTCTCTCCCTACAACCTCCCCCCCCATCTCACCTGCAGTCCAGTCTCTCCAGTTCAAAGTGGGGGTTGAAGTTGAGGACGATGCGCTGTGAGGGCTCTGGGGCCGTGATGACCCACTGGCAATTTTGGTGGGGCGGGTACTCCAGAGGGTAGCCCGGGACGTGATGTACCCTGCGTCGCTGGCATCCAGGGTGTTCCCACAACCTGGATGTGAGAGAGAGAGAGAGAGAGAGAGAGAGAGAGAGAGAGAGAGAGAGAGAGAGAGAGAGAGAGAGAGATGGTTATTACACAGACTCAAAGCATCTGATTATTGATTCGAGAATTTGTCTTCTACTTCCATAGGGATGTGATTTGTGATGTTAGTGACGCACGATTTGTAATAATTTCTGCGTCGGAGATGCGTCGTGTTCACACTAAATCGACTATAGCAACAGAATAGACAACCACGCACACGTCCCCCTCCCGTGCAGACAGACTAACCCCACACCATGGCTCTCATCTCTCCTCCGGGATCATTCTTTAAATGTAATTTGTTGCTCTGGCGAGGCAATCTGCAAACATTCGAACACATTCCCTTGATCCTATCGGCTCTCTCCCAGGAACAATAGCCTGCCAATAGCATCGCTCGGCTGGCCCAGACAGGAAGTGACAGCAGACCACCTGTCTAGGGGTACAAGGGTTCACCCCGATTCTGTAATGAGAAGCCGGAGTAACAAAGCCTTCATTTTAGCCGTACGCCCACGCCTCGCTCGCCGTTCCCTATCGCACACCAACACGCAAAGCGCACACACCGACACATCGGCGGACAGTACAGTGAAGCCCCTCATCAGTCATTTTACTGCAGTATAAGATTTCCCAGTCATTATTATTCTAAACGGAAGGCCAGATTAGGAAGACAAAAACGTCTCTCCACAATGTTCACCATGACGACGACGCTAGGGGCGGTTAAACTCTTTCCGCGCTGACAAGAGGCTGCGTTCCCCATTCTTCACCCTTCATCCCGAAGTGATGCCCTCGTTTACTCTCCCTCGTGCATTTGGTGCAAGCATAGCCGGAGGGAGTTTCCACCATTATCCCTACACCAGTTCGTTGCCTTTAAATCCATGAGGGGGAGTGCACAGGTGTTCACATCGGGAGAAGGGTGGAGGATCGGAACACAGCCTGACCATCGGAAAAGGAAGACTGAGTGTGAATGTTCTTTTTCATTGAACCTTTATTTAACTAGGCAAGTCAGTTAAGAACAAATTCTTTATTTACAATGACGGCTTACACCGGCCTACACCGGCCTAACACGGACGATCCTGGGCCTATAGTGCGCCGCCCTATGGGACTCCCAATCACGTCCGGTTGTGATATAGCCTGGATTCGACCCAGGGTGTCTGTAGTGACGCCTCAAGCACTGAGATGCAGGGCCTTAGACCGCTGCGCCGCTCGGGAAGCCCAATGAATACGAGGATATTGTCAATGAAAATGGCGAGGACTCAATGCTCCGTTTCATCTGCTTCACCCGTTGCGAGTTATGTGAGCACATCGTCAAAGAGAGCGGGGAGAAAAGATTGGAGGGTTGAAATATAATAGGCTATTCAAGTGTTGACATTTTCAAGACTCTTTGTGTTTTATAAAGGCACACTTAGGATTTGGTGACATTTGATATAATAGCGAAACCCTACCATCTTTACTTGGATAGAAACTCGCACAAACGTACGTCTACACACACGCGTACACACACACACACACACACACACACACACACACAATATCCCCACACGCCAGTCCAGTCCATCACTCAATACTACAGCCAAAGCTAAATAGAAAGATAACCAATAAGAAAAGAGTCTCCCCATTTCCCCTGGAGGATTCAGACAGGACGGACTGTAGTCTGCACATGTTCTTCTCTCCCCACCTCCATGTCTGCATCTGAAATGGCACCCTCATCCCCAATTTAGTGCACTACTTTTGACCAATCTCATAGGGTTCTGATCAAAAGTAGCGCACGATATACGTTTCCCTGGTGACAAAGGTCCGGATGGATAATGTCATTTATCAGCATAGCAACAACCCCCGAACCTCGCAATCCACGCGACCCCAAAGTGTTCGCGCACCTCTTGTGGGCTGAGAAAACGTTGCCGTTTTTAAGTCCATTCCCTGCAATTCCACACATTCTTCCATGTGTTGTGTGTTTATATGACACCATGGGGTCCAATCACAACCTTTCTACATTGTTGACTAATAGTGAAGACATCTGAATTATGACGCAACACATAGGGAATCATGTAGTCACCGAAAAAGTGTCAAACACATCAAAATATATTTTGATTCTTCAAAGTAGCCACCCTTTGCTTTAAAGACAGCTTTATGCCACATTCTTGGCATTCTCTCAACCAGCTTCATGAGGTAGTCATTTCTTTCCTTCTTAACGCGTTTCAGCCAATCAGGTGTGTTGTGACAAAGGTAGGGGTGGTATTGAGAAGATCGCCCTATTTGGTAAAAGACCAAGTCCATATTATGGCAATGACAGCTCAAATAAGCAAAAGGTGAAATGACAGTCCAGCATTACTTTAAGACACGAAGGTCAGTCAATGCGGAACATTTCAAGAAACTGAAGGTTTCTTCAAGTGCAGCCGCAAAAACCATCAAGCGCCTATGATGAAACTGGCTCTCATGAGGATCGCCACAGGAAAGGAAGACCCAGAATTACCTCTGCTGCAGAGGATAAGTTCTTTAGAGTTACCAGCCTCAGATTGGATCCCAAATAAAGGCTTCAGAGTTCAAGTAACAGACATCTCAACATCAACTTCAGAGGAGACTGCGTGAGTCAAGCCTTCATGGTCAAATTGCTGCAAAGAAACCACTCCTATAGGACACCAATAATAAGACGAGACTTGCTTCGAGCAATGGACTTTAGACCGGTGGAAATCTGTCCTTTGATCTGATGAGTCCAAATTGGAAATTTCTGGTACCAACCGCAGTGTCTTTGTGAGACGCAAAGTATGTGAACAGATGATCTCTCCATGTGTGGTTCCGCGAAGCATGGAAGAGGAGGTGTGATGTTGTAGGGGTGCTTTGCTGGTGACACTGTCTGTGATTTATTGAGAATTCAAGGCACACTTAACCGGCATGGCTAAAACAGCATTCTGCAGCGATATGTCATCCAGTCTGGTTTGCGCTGAGTGGGACTATCATTTGTTTTTCAATAGGACAATGACCCAACACACCTCCAGGCTGTGTAAGGGTTATTTGACCAAGAAGGAGAGTGATGGGGTGCTGCATCAGATGACCTGGCTTCCACAATCACCCGACCTCAACCCAAATGAGATGGTTTGGGATGAGTTGGACCGCAGATTGAAGGAAAAGGAGCCAGAAAGTGCTCAGCATATGCGGGAACTCCTTCAAGACTGTTGGAAAAGCATTCCAGGTGAAGCTGGTTGAGAGAATGCCAAGTGTGTGCAAACCTGTCATCAAGGCAAAGGGTGGCTGATTTGACGAATCTCCAATATAAAATACATTTAGATTTGTTTAACACTTTTTTGGTTACGACATGATTCCATATGTATCATTTCATAGTTTTGATATCTTCACTGTTATTATTGACAACGTAGAAAATAGTAAAAATAAAGAAAAACTCTTGAATGAGTAGGTGTGTCCAAACTTTTGACTGTTACTGAGTGTATATATATATATATATTTATTTTGTATTTTTTCCTGGACCCGCAGTCCGTATTGACCCCGTTCTGGTTCCGGTCCGCGGTCTGCCAGTTGAGTATGGGGGACATAGGGAATAGGGTGCCATTCAGGACGCACCCCCATGTATTCTCCAAAAGGCGTGCGGGGCTGTCAGTAGTACCGCCAGGGGAAGATTAAGCCATTTGGGAGAAATCCTGCAGCCTCTGCACTTTTCTGCTCCCCGAGCTGAGCAGACCATTCATGTGCAGCTAAGGAGGGAGGGCGACGAGGACGGGGAGGGGTGGGGGGCTGGAGAGAGGGACGCCAGCAGGGAGAAAGGCAGGTAAAAGAGGGATAGATGAAGGGGATGAGGATGATGAGGGGGGCTGAGGGAGAAGAGGGAGAGGTATGAAGGGAGAGGGACAAAAAAAGTGGGAGATAATAAGAGGGATTGAGAAAGAGAGGGGTAGACGGAATGGAGAGCGGCAGAGGAAGGTTGTGAGACGGATACGGATTAAGACAGAGAAGGGAAGGAGGTGATTGAAGGGGAGGAAGAAAGACAGTGTGAGGAGGAGGGGGAGAGAGCGAGAGAGAGAGAGAGAGAGAGAGAGAGAGAGAGAGAGAGAGAGAGAGAGAGAAAGCCTGACGAAGCTCATTAAGACATGACCATCCCTGTGGGGACTGACCCTGGAGGAGCTGATGGGCTGTCAGTAGGATATACAGTACATGCTGGGGAGAGGTGTGTGTGTGTGTGTGGGGGGGGTCCTCTGTTCTGGTGGAGAATGTTTGTGTTTTTATGAATATACGGTGTGTTTTTCAGGGCACTATGTCTTATAGGTACATGTGTGTTTGTGTGATAAGGAGGGAGGATGAGGTAGAGAGGTAGCCTCATGAATGATTGTGTCTGTGATGGCTCAGGACTCCATCTATTCTCCACACACAACACTGCACACACATACCATAGGGACCCCAACATACATGAACAATGTTGACATACAGTATATAACATTATTGTAGCAATAAGAGGTGAGGGCATGTGTGGGTCTACAGATAATGGCGTGTATATGCATCTGTGGGAGTGTGTGTGTGTGCGTGAACTTGGCTGCAAGCAAAATTTGTGCGTTCACGTCTTCAAATCTACTGTACAAGTCTCAGTCTATATATACAGTATCTGCATATGACTGCATATCTCTGTGTGTGTGTATGTGTGTGCACCAATTTCTATGAGCGGTATTATCCGCGTACTGTGGCGTCACACTTTGTGATAAACTGCAAATGTGTGGAAGGGCCATTATAAATCTTGACTTAATTTGCTCTTTTTCTCTCTTCCCCCTTTTCTCTCTCTCTCTCTCTCTCTCTCTCTCTCTCTCTCTCTCTCTCTCCCCAACCTTAATTAAAAAGTGCTATCGCTTCGAGAGAGGGAATCAGGGGGACAGAGAGAGGAGGAGGAGAGGCACTATTCGCTCATCCATTCATCCCTACACGGGGGCTGTCTCCACGACTGTTTTTAATCGAACCCCTCCACACAAGACTGGACAGAGGGAGGGAGGGAGGGAGGGAGGTAGGGAGGTAGGTAGGGGAGGGGAGGTAGGGAGGTAGGGGAGGGAGGTAGGGGAGGGAGGTAGGGGGGGAGGGGGGGGAGGTAGGGAGGTAGGTGAGGTAGGGAGGTAGGGGAGGGAGGTAGGGAGGGGGAGGGAGGGATTTGGGAGGGAGGGAGGGAGGTGAGGTAGGGAGGTAGGGGAGGGAGGTAGGGAGGGGGAGGGGGGAGGGGGGGGGGACTTTTGACTATCAAAGCTCTTTACTTTAATCATTAGACACCGACCATAAGGCCCTACCTACCTACCTTTCGATATTATTAAAGTGTCTTGTATAGCTCAGTTGGTAGAGCATCGCACTTACAACGTTGGGTATCACGGACTTCAATTCCGTTGTGGCCACCCATACAAAATTGTATGCACACA